>NC_092343.1:274260070-274612570 GCF_046630445.1 Rutidosis leptorrhynchoides
CTTCATGAAGTTTTTGTAGGAGCACCCCCCGTTTGAATTACCGACCCCATGATTGTTGTTGTTGTTGGAGAAGTGACCGGCCACTGCCTCTCCCACAGCGGTGGCTATTATTCGTTGAAGAGCTTGTTCGAGAGTTTCGGGAGGGGTATTGTGTTGACCTTGGTGAGCCATTGTTCCTTCATGACACAAGAATACCGTTGTTTAGTATTATCAATAATACTAATCGTGATGTGGAAATCAAGATAAAGAGGAAATTTTTCCTTGACTCGCCTTAAATTCTTTATGTCATAATGTCGGAATGTTCATATGAGTCACCGTAATATAATCCCGGAAATTATATTACCCTGATTCATATGTGCATTCGACATCATTTCATATAGTCAAGGTGGCGTGTCAATCAAATCAACCACGTGAGATTAAGGTAAAATAAGAGTTAGATGTGAATAGAAGAGATCGAGTATAAATGCACAAGTAGTCAAGTAATTCCTACTCCAAGTCTATATGCCGGTTGTAGTCTAGACTCACTAATGTACCCTATGACTCGGGGTTGACACCAATGAACTCTAAATCCCTACAACCAACGCTCTGATACCATCTGTAGCGACCCGACCAAATCGTCATTGACGGCGCCGTCTACTTAAGTCCCGTTACGTGGTCATAAGTCTTTAAGATAACGTTTGACCAAAATATGTCGCCTTCATTTCAAAATAAAGATTGTTTCAAAGTTTACAATAATTGTTCAACCAAAAGTTAAGTTACAACGTTATAGATACGATTGAAATCTAGGCGACACGGTTTAAAGTAAAGTCAAAAGACGCTCCATGAAATGCATGTATACTCGACATCGGATGCAAGTATCAAATAGTAAGCGGAAGCATGTTTCACATATCATGCAAGACCTGAGAAAAACATAGAAATCTGTCAACGAAAACGTTGGTGAAATCATAGGTTTAAGTAAGTAAGTACAAGTGAACCACAAGATTTGCATCAATGAAATAATAGTAATACATTCCAAAAGTTTGTTTCACGAGCACCCAATTATCAAAGCTTAACATTCCTTCCATTGTATACCCCATCACTTAGTGCTAGAACAAACACTGTTTCTCGAAAATATATTTCATTCGTAAACGGTAGCGAACCGTTTGAATGAGGGTTTGTCAAACCCATATGGATCCATACAACATAAGTTCTCGCTTACACCCGGCAAGTGTAACTAATGATAATCGAATTGAGGATTTTGTTCTAAACTCGTATGTAGAATGTTTGTTTTCCCGTTCTTGTGTTCACTTAGTTCAAAAGAATCGTTTATGTTTTCTCATCCCAATATAAGTTCAAAAAGAGTAAAAGTGGGACTATGATCTCACCTTGAGTGCACGAGTAGTAAAGTACTTCAACAAGTAAACGTGTGCAAAGAACAATGCTAGTCTTGACCTAAACAATAGGTTGTATCAATAACGGTAAACACGATAGGTCAAAGATGTTCAATTAGTCCTATGGCTCAATACGACTCGATTAATATAGCATGTGAAGCAAATTGTCAAGTTTCATGCAAGATGCAAGTATAAAAGCATGTTAGGAAGATTGCATAATTAATTGGTTAAGTTTGACAAAAAGTCAAACTTTGGTCGGTCAAAGTCAACGAAAGTCAACACGTTCGGGTCGGGTTCCGAACTATTTTTCTGAGATTTTTATTCATATATAAGCATGTTAGAACAAGTTACATGTGAATCGGAGGTCCATAGCATAGCAAACATTTTTCATAAAATGGAAAAGTTGGACAGAAGCTGGACGCGGCTTATGTCGCGCCGCGACCAGGGTTGCCGCGCCGCGGCCTTGGTCGTGGTCTGGTGTCTGTCAGTTACAAATGTTCAAGACTTGGTAAAACTTCAAACAAACGCAAAACGCAAACCGCAAACAATTAAAAGACGTATCTTATACCGTTGGAAAGCTCTTTTGACAAGGAATACAACTAAACACAAATCATCACCCAAAAACATCATTTACAACAATTGAATTCTCGTCATGTGATCAATAAACTTTCATAATCAAAGTTTCAAGTTCTAAAAACGCATTTCATGATTCGGGCAACCAATTTACATGTACAATATGCCGTTTCGAAGGTAATCAAACACACATTGCAACCAAACACTTATCAACAACAATTCGTGGCATTTGATGCACCAAAAGTTCATATAAAGCTTGTCAAACCCTAATCCAAGTTCATAAAATCACTAATCATGTTCTTGAAGTTTTCTTAATCAACCTATACATCAAAATGAAGCTAATGATGCTAGTAACACATTTAATACATGAACTATAACAATTAAACAGCTTTTAATCATCCAAAATCAAAGATTAAGCAAACCCACTTCAAAAACTCAAACTAGTTACTCAAAACAACAAATCGAGCAAACAAAACATATATTCATGTTACACACGAGCCATAGACACTAACTAACACAATTTCAAGTCAAAAACACGAATTTAGAGAAAATCTAGAGTTTTAGAAATGTTACCCAAACTTGGTGAAATTGGTACCAAAATGTAGAGGATGAAGAGAGGATTAAGAATATGTAGTCGGATTTGTTGTGAGCTTCCTAGATCCAAATTAGATGATGAATTAGTGATTTGGTGTTTTGAGAGTAAAAATGGAAGAAAGGAAGAAATGGTTGGTGAAATGAATGGATAAGTGGTGGTGGTGGTGACTAGTTGCCAAATTTTGGCCAAGTGCCAAAATTAGTCCCTCAAGTTTCAAAGCGGGTGCGGGAATTTACCAAACGAATATTTTTAAAACGCTCGAGTAAACGGGTGACGTCAAAATTAAATAGCGGGAATATAATGAACGTTACTCACGGAAACTATTAATTTAAATACGAAAGATTATGTTTTTAAAAAAAAAGACGGTGTTAAAATTAAATTTAACGGAAAAACGCGGGATGTTACATTATCCACGCCTCAAAAGAAATTTCGTCCCGAAATTTAGTTGGAAGTAGTAGTTGTTGAATCTTACTCGAGATCTTGCGTTGTAAATTCTACGAATAAGTGAAGGTACGTCCTTGAGCATTTCAACGAACTTGAAGGTCGGGGTCGTATGTTGTTTTAAGGTTTGGCTTCACGATTCATGGTTTCAACCGGTCCTCCTAGGAAGTGAGGGTTATCGTCGATAGTGAGTTCATCAAAGGAGATAACAAGTTCTCGTTTCGCAAAACACGTCTTTAAGTTGATACATCGAATGTAGGATAAACGGAGACTCGAAATGAGCCGGAAAATCTAAACGGCTAGCAACGGGTCTAAAACGCCCCAAGATTTCAAAAGGATAAAATATCACGGATTTAGCTTCCTACGTTTTCCCGAAACGGATTGCACCTTTCCAAGGTGCGACTCTTAACGTGACGCGGTTTCCCACGTGGAATTTTGAAACGTTTACGTCTAACATCGGCGTAGCTCTTGGTGATTACGAGTCGCGTAGGGTTTTACCTGAATATGAATAAATTTTCTCGGTTGCTCATGAATAAACTCGGCCCCGGTGAATTGATCATCGTTTACTTGGTTCGTCAAAGGAGAATGACGTTTCCGGTCACATGAGGTTTCAAAAGGTGTGACGTTAAAACTCGAATGAAGATCATTGTAGTACGAGGATTAAGCTAAAGGAAAATACTTTCCTCAAGTAAATTTGAAGTTAGTAATACAAATTCGTATTACGGTTTCCAAGGTTTGAATCATATGTTTGCTTGGTCCGTCGGTTTGTGGATGATACGCGGTACCCATGTCTAAACGCGGTCCCGAGGCTTTTTATAAGGCACTCCGAAGTCTAGAAATGAAACGAGGATCTCGATCCGAAACGAGGTACATTTCCTTAAGATAAATTTGAATAAGTTTGTTAGGACTGTTCACCCTCGTGGTGAATACTAGTATAACGTGAAGAGTCTCTCTCTCCATTGAAAGTTTAGAATAATGATTTCCTTAAACGGAAGTACGAGTGTAATGCGAGAGAAGTTTCCGCCTCGATGTGAGCATACCAAACAGTTTGTAGTTCGTCGATAAAACTATGCGAAAGCGACTGATGTTGAAAGAATTTGCCATTCATTCGGAAGTATAACTATGGTTCGACAATAATCGAAAATGTGTCCCGGGTATGGTTGTTATCAGTATTCTCGGGGTTGAGTAGTAGTTGGCCGTATAACAGAAGCACAAGGACGTTAAGTCAAAGAAGAAAAGGGGTATCCTTGGATTGTGTGTTATCTTTGGTCTCAGTAATATCAGACGGTAATAGTGAAATAGCAGAGCTATGTATCGTGGTACGCGATAACGAGAAGATTGATCGGATCCATAAATAAGTATTCAAATTCTCCGTGTAAAGTAACGAATTTCAGCTTCCTTGATTTCGAGTCGAGAGGGGTTGCCTTTCAGGCGTTCACGTAGAAGTATTTCTATATTTGAGTTCCATTTTGTGCCACACGAATTTATCTAGTAAGGTTGGTGTGAAAAAAAAAAAAATCACGTTCAAAGTCCGGACACGAAAAATGTTTAATTCTTTCCCTTAGTACGTTAACGAGGTTAAAGGACGAGCGATACGGGAAAAATTGGAAATTAATCTTTGGTAATAATCGCGAGATCCAAAATTTTACGAATACAAGTCGGAGTCGTGAGGGTTTCTCCAAAATTAATTAATTAATTAATTAAAATTTTTTTTTTTTTTTTTTTTTTTTATTTTTTTTTTTTTTTTTACCTTGACCACTAACAACATGGTTTAGAATTTGGACTTCGTTTAACCAAAATTCTCACTTGGATAATTCGGCATAGAGTTGCTCTTTTCTGAAGAGTTCGAGCGTAAGACGGAGACGTTGTCCGTTTTTCCTTTCCGCTTGAATAGCTTAAAACATCAATTATAAGTACGGTAACGGATTTGTCTAGATAAGTTTGCATACGCGGTTCCGGAGGTCTATGAATACGGGTGGAGCCTTAGATAAACTGAACGGCACTAAAAGAAATTTATAACTATCGTAGCGAGTTCGGAAAGCGGTTTAGGAGACATCTTCTCCCTTAACCCTCAATTGATGATAACCAGAATGAAGGTCGATTTTAGAATATACGCGAGATCTGTGTAACGGTTCAAGAGGTTGTTGATACGGGGAAGAGGATATCGGTTCTTAAACGGAAATCATTTAGTTCACTAAAATCACATATATGTGGGGAAAACATTCCCTTCCTAACGTATAGGTTTTGGGCTCCCTAGTTCTATAGATGTCAAATCAAAGTTCAAATTACCTACCCAATAAGTTTAACGTACTCCCTCCGATAAAATTTATCGATACGCAATGGTTTTCCGTTGGTCACTTGAATGGCGTAAGTATTATCTAGGGGGAGGGGTGGAGTGCAAAGAGTAGGCTCCAAAGCCTTGGATACAAAACATTTATCGATACCCGAATCGGATAAACATGAAACATAAGAGTCGTTGAGAAGAAACGTACCCGTAACTAATTGTCGTTCCGAGAATCCTATGTGTTAAGGTTGAAAGCTCATTCGCGTACATTAGGGTGGGCGTTCTTCTTGGGACATGCATTCTTAAAATGACCCAGTTGTCCACATTCAAAACAAGCACCCCTTCTGCGTGCACTGGGCACCTTTTTAGCGACGGGGGCGGCACCCTTACAACTATGGGCCACATGGCCACTTCTTTGACACTTGATGCAAAATGGTCCGCCACATTTTCCATAATGATGTTTGTGGCACGTGTTGCAAAAAGGTCGTGTTCCAGCATAATTTTTCGTGCCGCCGGGGGTGAAAGGCTTCTTGGTGGAGTCGTTGTGGTTATGGTTGCTTGATGGAGAGGCTTCCTGTTTTCTTTTGTTGTTAACTGGTTGGGCCTCGGCCGTTGGTGCCAGCGCTTCAATTTCATCCACCGTTTTTATAAATCGGCGGGCTATCATCACAGCCTCTTGTAGGTCGGCGGGTCTTAATGGCATTACCCCGGGCTATTTTTAAATTTCTTGGCCCCTGTTCGAGCCTTCGAGTCCCTTCGCGCGGGAAGTATTCGGTGGTCATTCTTTCTCTTAATTCGGTCCAAGAGAGTGTAAGGGCTTCATCGATACCCACCGATTGTACATACGTGTTCCACCATGAGAGAGCAATACCGGTGAGAGTGAGGGTGGAAAACTTGACCTTATCTTGGTCCCGACAACCGCTTATGCTAAAAACGGCTTCTGTTTGTTCGAACCATCGGGTGAGAGCAACCGGTCCTTCGGTTCCATTGAAAGTGGGAGGATTGTACTTCATGAAGTTTTTGTAGGAGCACCCCCCGTTTGAATTACCGACCCCATGATTGTTGTTGTTGTTGGAGAAGTGACCGGCCACTGCCTCTCCCACAGCGGTGGCTATCATTCGTTGAAGAGCTTGTTCGAGAGTTTCGGGAGGGGTATTGTGTTGACCTTGGTGAGCCATTGTTCCTTCATGACACAAGAATACCGTTGTTTAGTATTATCAATAATACTAATCGTGATGTGGAAATCAAGATAAAGAGGAAATTTTTCCTTGACTCGCCTTAAATTCTTTATGTCATAATGTCGGAATGTTCATATGAGTCACCGTAATATAATCCCGGAAATTATATTACCCTGATTCATATGTGCATTCGACATCATTTCATATAGTCAAGGTGGTGTGTCAATCAAATCAACCACGTGAGATTAAGGTAAAATAAGAGTTAGATGTGAATAGAAGAGATCGAGTATAAATGCACAAGTAGTCAAGTAATTCCTACTCCAAGTCTATATGCCGGTTGTAGTCTAGACTCACTAATGTACCCTATGACTCGGGGTTGACACCAATGAACTCTAAATCCCTACAACCAACGCTCTGATACCATCTGTAGCGACCCGACCAAATCGTCATTGACGGCGCCGTCTACTTAAGTCCCGTTACGTGGTCATAAGTCTTTAAGATAACGTTTGACCAAAATATGTCGCCTTCATTTCAAAATAAAGATTGTTTCAAAGTTTACAAGAATTGTTCAACCAAAAGTTAAGTTACAACGTTATAGATACGATTGAAATCTAGGCGACATGGTTTAAAGTAAAGTCAAAAGACGCTCCATGAAATGCATGTATACTCGACATCGGATGCAAGTATCAAATAGTAAGCGGAAGCATGTTTCACATATCGTGCAAGACCTGAGAAAAACATAGAAATCTGTCAACGAAAACGTTGGTGAAATCATAGGTTTAAGTAAGTAAGTACAAGTGAACCACAAGATTTGCATCAATGAAATAATAGTAATACATTCCAAAAGTTTGTTTCACGAGCACCCAATTATCAAAGCTTAACATTCCTTCCATTGTATACCCCATCACTTAGTGCTAGAACAAACACTGTTTCTCGAAAATATATTTCATTCGTAAACGGTAGCGAACCGTTTGAATGAGGGTTTGTCAAACCCATATGGATCCATACAACATAATGAAATGTCCCGTTCTTATTGATTAAAAACGTTCCATATTAATTGATTTCGTTGCGAGGTTTTGACCTCTATATGAGACGTTTTTCAAAGACTGCATTCATTTTTAAACAACCCATAACCTTTATTTCATCAATAAAGGTTTAAAAAGCTTTACGTAGATTATCAAATAATGATAATCTAAAATATCCTGTTTACACACGACCATTACATAATGGTTTACAATACAAATATGTTACAACAAAATAAGTTTCTTGAATGCAGTTTTTACACAATATCATACAAGCATGGACTCCAAATCTTGTCCTTATTTAAGTATGCGACAGCGGAAGCTCTTAATAATCACCTGAGAATAAACATGCTTAAAACGTCAACAAAAATGTTGGTGAGTTATAGGTTTAACCTATATATATCAAATCGTAACAATAGACCACAAGATTTCATATTTCAATACACATCCCATACATAGAGATAAAAATCATTCATATGGTGAACACCTGGTAACCGACAATAACAAGATGCATATATAAGAATATCCCCATCATTCCGGGACACCCTTCGGATATGATATAAATTTCGAAGTACTAAAGCATCCGGTACTTTGGATGGGGTTTGTTAGGCCCAATAGATCTATCTTTAGGATTCGCGTCAATTAGGGTGTCTGTTCCCTAATTCTTAGATTACCAGACTTAATAAAAAGGGGCATATTCGATTTCGATAATTCAACCATAGAATGTAGTTTCACGTACTTGTGTCTATTTTGTAAATCATTTATAAAACCTGCATGTATTCTCATCCCAAAAATATTAGATTTTAAAAGTGGGACTATAACTCACTTTCACAGATTTTTACTTCGTCGGGAAGTAAGACTTGGCCACTGGTTGATTCACGAACCTATAACAATATATACATATATATCAAAGTATGTTCAAAATATATTTACAACACTTTTAATATATTTTGATGTTTTAAGTTTATTAAGTCAGCTGTCCTCGTTAGTAACCTACAACTAGTTGTCCACAGTTAGATGTACAGAAATAAATCGATAAATATTATCTTGAATCAATCCACGACCCAGTGTATACGTATCTCAGTATTGATCACAACTCAAACTATATATATTTTGGAATCAACCTCAACCCTGTATAGCTAACTCCAACATTCACATATAGAGTGTCTATGGTTGTTCCGAAATATATATAGATGTGTCGACATGATAGGTCGAAACATTGTATACGTGTCTATGGTATCTCAAGATTACATAATATATAATACAAGTTGATTAAGTTATGGTTGGAATAAATTTGTTACCAATTTTCACGTAGCTAAAATGAGAAAAATTATCCAATCTTGTTTTACCCATAACTTCTTCATTTTAAATCCGTTTTGAGTGAATCAAATTGCTATGGTTTCATATTGAACTCTATTTTATGAATCTAAACAAAAAAAGTATAGGTTTCTAGTCTGAAAAATAAGTTACAAGTCGTTTTTGTAAAGGTAGTCATTTCAGTCGAAAGAACGACGTCTAGATGACCATTTTAGAAAACATACTTCCACTTTGAGTTTAACCAAAATTTTTGGATATAGTTTCATGTTCATAATAAAAATCATTTTCTCAGAATAACAACTTTTAAATCAAAGTTTATCATAGTTTTTAATTAACTAACCCAAAACAGCCCGCGGTGTTACTACGACGGCGTAAATCCGGTTTTACGGTGTTTTTCGTGTTTCCAGGTTTTAAATCATTAAGTTAGCATATCATATAGATATAGAACATGTGTTTAGTTGATTTTAAAAGTCAAGTTAGAAGGATTAACTTTTATTTGTGAACAAGTTTAGAATTAACTAAACTATGTTCTAGTGATTACAAGTTTAAACCTTCGAATAAGATAGCTTTATATGTATGAATCGAATGATGTTATGAACATCATTACTACCTTAAGTTCCTTGGATGAACCTACTGGAAAAGAGAAAAATGGATCTAGCTTCAATGGATCCTTGGATGGCTCAAAGTTCTTGAAGCAAAATCATGACACGAAAACAAGTTCAAGTAAGATCATCACTTGAAATAAGATTGTTATAGTTATAGAAATTGAACCAAAGTTTGAATATGATTATTACCTTGTATTAGAATGATAACCTACTGTAAGAAACAAAGATTTCTTGAGGTTGGATGATCACCTTACAAGATTGGAAGTGAGCTAGCAAACTTGAAAGTATTCTTGATTTTATGAAACTAGAACTTTTGGAATTTATGAAGAACACTTAGAACTTGAAGATAGAACTTGAGAGAGTTCAATTAGATGAAGAAAATTGAAGAATGAAAGTGTTTGTAGGTGTTTTTGGTCGTTGGTGTATGGATTAGATATAAAGGATATGTAATTTTGTTTTCATGTAAATAAGTCATGAATGATTACTCATATTTTTGTAATCTTATGAGATATTTCATGCTAGTTGCCAAATGATGGTTCCCACATGTGTTAGGTGACTCACATGGGCTGCTAAGAGCTGATCATTGGAGTGTATATACCAATAGTACATACATCTAAAAGCTGTGTATTGTACGAGTACGAATACGGGTGCATACGAGTAGAATTGTTGATGAAACTGAACGAGAATGTAATTGTAAGCATTTTTGTTAAGTAGAAGTATTTTGATAAGTGTATTGAAGTCTTTCAAAAGTGTATAAATACATATTAAAACACTACATGTATATACATTTTAACTGATTCGTTAAGTCATCGTTAGTCGTTACATGTAAGTGTTGTTTTGAAACCTTTAGGTTAACGATCTTGTTAAATGTTGTTAACCCAATGTTTATAATATCAAAAGAGATTTTAAATTATTATATTATCATGATATTATGATGTACGAATATCTCTTAATATGATATATATACATTAAATGTCGTTACAACGATAAACGTTACATATATGTCTCGTTTCAAAATCATTAAGTTAGTAGTCTTGTTTTTACATATGTAGTTCATTGTTAATATAATTAATGATATGTTTACTTATCATAATATCATGTTAACTATATATATAACCATATATATGTCATCATATAGTTTTTTTACAAGTTTTAACGTTCGTGAATCACCGGTCAACTTGGGTGGTCAATTGTCTATATGAAACCTATTTCAATTGATCAAGTCTTAACAAGTTTGATTGCTTAACATGTTGGAAACATTTAATCATGTAAACATCAATCTCAATTAATATATATAAACATGGAAAAGTTCGGGTCACTACAGTACCTACCCGTTAAATAAATTTCGTCCCGAAATTTTAAGCTGTTGAAGGTGTTGACGAATCTTCTGGAAATAGATGCGGGTATTTCTTCTTCATCTGATCTTCACGCTCCCAGGTGAACTCGGGTCCTCTACGAGTATTCCATCGAACCTTAACAATTGGTATCTTGTTTTGCTTAAGTCTTTTAACCTCACGATCCATTATTTCGACGGGTTCTTCGATGAATTGGAGTTTTTCGTTGATTTGGATTTCATCTAACGGAATAGTGAGATCTTCTTTAGCAAAACATTTCTTCAAATTCGAGACGTGGAAAGTGTTATGTACAGCCGCGAGTTGTTGAGGTAACTCAAGTCGGTAAGCTACTGGTCCGACACGATCAATAATCTTGAATGGTCCAATATACCTTGGATTTAATTTCCCTCGTTTACCAAATCGAACAACGCCTTTCCAAGGTGCAACTTTAAGCATGACCATCTCTCCAATTTCAAATTCTATATCTTTTCTTTTAATGTCAGCGTAGCTCTTTTGTCGACTTTGGGCGGTTTTCAACCGTTGTTGAATTTGGATGATCTTCTCGGTAGTTTCTTGTATAATCTCCGGACCCGTAATCTGTCTATCCCCCACTTCACTCCAACAAATTGGAGACCTGCACTTTCTACCATAAAGTGCTTCAAACGGCGCCATCTCAATGCTTGAATGGTAGCTGTTGTTGTAGGAAAATTCTGCTAACGGTAGATGTCGATCCCAACTGTTTCCGAAATCAATAACACATGCTCGTAGCATGTCTTCAAGCGTTTGTATCGTCCTTTCGCTCTGCCCATCAGTTTGTGGATGATAGGCAGTACTCATGTCTAGACGAGTTCCTAATGCTTGCTGTAATGTCTGCCAGAATCTTGAAATAAATCTGCCATCCCTATCAGAGATAATAGAGATTGGTATTCCATGTCTGGAGACGACTTCCTTCAAATACAGTCGTGCTAACTTCTCCATCTTGTCATCTTCTCTTATTGGTAGGAAGTGTGCTGATTTGGTGAGACGATCAACTATTACCCAAATAGTATCAAAACCACTTGCAGTCCTTGGCAATTTAGTGATGAAATCCATGGTAATGTTTTCCCATTTCCATTCCGGGATTTCGGGTTGTTGAAGTAGACCTGATGGTTTCTGATGCTCAGCTTTAACCTTAGAACACGTCAAACATTCTCCTACGTATTTAGCAACATCGGCTTTCATACCCGGCCACCAAAAATGTTTCTTGAGATCCTTGTACATCTTCCCCGTTCCAGGATGTATTGAGTATCTGGTTTTATGAGCTTCTCTAAGTACCATTTCTCTCATATCTCCAAATTTTGGTACCCAAATCCTTTCAGCCCTATATCGGGTTCCGTCTTCCCGAATATTAAGATGCTTCTCCGATCCTTTGGGTATTTCATCCTTTAAATTTCCCTCTTTTAAAACTCCTTGTTGCGCCTCCTTTATTTGAGTAGTAATGTTATTATGAATCATTATATTCATAGATTTTACTCGAATGGGTTCTCTGTCCTTCCTGCTCAAGGCATCGGCTACCACATTTGCCTTCCCCGGGTGGTAACGAATCTCAAAATTGTAATCATTCAATAATTCAATCCACCTACGCTGCCTCATATTCAGTTGTTTCTGATTAAATATGTGTTGAAGACTTTTGTGGTCGGTATATATAATACTTTTGACCCCATATAAGTAGTGCCTCCAAGTCTTTAATGCAAAAACAACCGCGCCTAATTCCAAATCATGCGTCGTATAATTTTGTTCGTGAATCTTCAATTGTCTAGACGCATAAGCAATCACCTTCGTTCGTTGCATTAATACACAACCGAGACCTTGCTTTGATGCGTCACAATAAATCACAAAATCATCATTCCCTTCAGGCAATGACAATATAGGTGCCGTAGTTAGCTTTTTCTTCAATAACTGAAACGCTTTCTCTTGTTCATCATTCCATTCAAATTTCTTCCCTTTATGCGTTAATGCAGTCAAGGGTTTTGCTATTCTGGAAAAGTCTTGGATGAACCTTCTGTAGTAACCAGCTAGTCCTAAAAAACTGGCGTATGTGTTTCGGAGTTTTCGGGGTTTCCCACTTTTCAACAGTTTCTATCTTTGCCGGATCCACCTTAATACCTTCTTTGTTCACTATGTGACCGAGGAATTGAACTTCTTCCAACCAAAATGCACACTTTGAAAACTTAGCGTACAATTCTTCCTTCCTCAATACTTCTAACACCTTTCTCAAATGTTCACCGTGTTCTTGGTCATTCTTTGAGTAAATAAGTATGTCATCAATGAAAACAATGACAAACTTGTCAAGGTATGGTCCACACACTCGGTTCATAAGGTCCATGAACACAGCTGGTGCATTAGTTAAACCAAACGGCATGACCATAAACTCGTAATGACCGTAACGTGTTCTGAAAGCAGTCTTTGGAATATCATCTTCTTTCACCCGCATTTGATGATACCCGGAACGTAAGTCAATCTTTGAATAAACAGACAAGCCTTGTAGTTGATCAAATAAGTCGTCGATTCTCGGTAGTGGGTAGCGGTTCTTGATGGTAAGTTTGTTCAACTCTCGATAGTCGATACACAACCTGAATGTACCATCTTTCTTCTTGACAAACAAAACAGGAGCTCCCCACGGTGATGTGCTTGGTCGAATGAAACCACGCTCTAAAAGTTCTTGTAATTGGCTTTGCAGTTCTTTCATCTCGCTGGGTGCGAGTCTGTAAGGAGCACGAGCTATTGGTGCAGCTCCTGGTACAAGATCTATTTGAAATTCAACGGATCGATGTGGGGGTAATCCCGGTAATTCTTTCGGAAATACATCGGGAAATTCTTTTGCAATGGGAACATCATTGATGCTCTTTTCTTCAGTTTGTACTTTCTCGACGTGTGCTAGAACAGCATAGCAACCTTTTCTTATTAGTTTTTGTGCCTTCAAATTACTAATAAGATGTAGCTTCGTGTTGCCCTTTTCTCCGTACACCATTAAGGGTTTTCCTTTTTCTCGTATAATGCGAATTGCATTTTTGTAACAACCGATCTCCGCTTTCACTTCTTTCAACCAGTCCATACCGATTATCACATCAAAACTCCCTAACTCTACTGGTATCAAATCAATCTTAAATGTTTCGCTAACCAGTTTAATTTCTCGATTCCGACATATATTACCTGCTGAAATTAATTTACCATTTGCTAATTCGAGTAAAAATTTACTATCCAAAGGCGTCAATGGACAACTTAATTTAGCACAAAAATCTCTACTCATATAGCTTCTATCCGCACCCGAATCAAATAAAACGTAAGCAGATTTATTGTCAATAAGAAACGTACCCGTAACAAGCTCCGGGTCTTCCTGTGCCTCTACCGCATTAATATTGAAAACTCTTCCACGGCCTTGTCCATTCGTGTTCTCCTGGTTCGGGCAATTTCTAATAATGTGGCCTGGTTTTCCACATTTATAACAAACTACATTGGCATAACTTGCTCCGACACTACTTGCTCCGCCATTACTCGTTCCGACACCATTTGTTCCTTTCGTTCTATTAACCCCTGGTCCGTAGACCTCACACTTCGCCGCGCTATGACCATTTCTTTTACATTTGTTGCAAAATTTGGTGCAGAACCCCGAGTGATTCTTTTCACACCTTTGGCATAGTTGCTTCTGATTGTTGTTGTTATTGCGGTTATTATTGTTGTTGGGATGATTGTTGTAGTTGCTGTTGTTGTTGTTGTTGTTGTTGGGCCGTTTGTTGTAGTTGCGATTGATGTTGCGATTGTTGGGATAATTGTTGCGATTATTGTTGTAATTGCTGTTGTTGTTGTATTGGTGATTCTTATCACCGTTTTCCTCCCACTTTCTTTTGACTTGCTTCACATTGGCCTCTTCAGCAGTCTGTTCTTTAATTCTTTCTTCAATCTGGTTCACTAGTTTGTGAGCCATTCTACATGCCTGTTGTATGGAGGCGGGCTCGTGTGAACTTATATCTTCTTGGATTCTTTCCGGTAATCCTTTCACAAACGCGTCGATCTTCTCTTCCTCATCTTCGAATGCTCCCGGACACAATAGGCACAATTCTGTGAATCGTCTTTCGTACGTGGTAATATCAAATCCTTGGGTTCGTAACCCTCTAAGTTCTGTCTTGAGCTTATTGACCTCGGTTCTGGGACGGTACTTCTCGTTCATCAAGTGCTTGAATGCTGACCACGGTAGTGCGTACGCATCATCTTGTCCCACTTGCTCTAGATAGGTATTCCACCATGTTAACGCAGAACCTGTGAAGGTATGCGTAGCGTACTTCACTTTGTCCTCTTCAGTACACTTACTTATGGCAAACACCGATTCAACCTTCTCGGTCCACCGTTTCAATCCGATCGGTCCTTCGGTTCCATCAAATTCCAAAGGTTTGCAGGCAGTGAATTCTTTGTAGGTGCATCCTACACGATTTCCTGTACTGCTAGATCCAAGGTTATTGTTGGTATGTAGCGCAGCCTGTACTGCGGCTATGTTTGAAGCTAGAAAAGTACGGAATTCCTCTTCATTCATATTCACGGTGTGTCGAGTAGTCGGTGCCATTTCCTTCAAAATAGTTAAATGGAACAAGTTAATCATACAGAATATTAAGAGTAGTTAATAGTATTTCGTAGCATAATATGAACTCATTTATAAAAGCTTTTTCTTCATATTAGCGTTTTATAAGTTTAAATTCGGGTAGTACCTACCCGTTAAGTTCATACTTAGTAGCTAATATACAATTCAACTACTACAATTCTATATGAAAAACTGATTATAATAATATTTCGCGTTCAAACTTTTATACAATATTTTACAAACTTACAATACCGCTTATTTTACATAAAGCATGAAATATAGCACACAATAACTTTGATACAAGATAGTTGTGAAGACAATTCTAGCTAGTACACAAGTCGTTCAGCAAAGGCAATAAAGACACGTAATTCATACGTCCAGAAACAAGTCATGCATTCTGGTTTTACTAGGACTACTTCCCATCCTTGGTCTTGTGCAACGTAACCGTTATGGCCGTTGATAAGACAGCGTGTTGTAAGGTCATCAAAGGAACGAGGGTTACGTAATGTCCAACAGTCCCGTAATAATCTAAAAACCTCATTTCTTACCCCAATTACCGACTCCGTCACTTGTGGAAACGTTTTGTTTAATAGTTGTAGCCCGATGTTCTTGTTCTCACTTTGGTGAGAAGCGAACATTACTAATCCGTAAGCATAACATGCTTCTTTATGTTGCATGTTAGCCGCTTTTTCTAAATCACGAAGTCCAATATTCGGATATATTGAGTCAAAATAATTTCTTAACCCGTTGCGTAAAATAGCATTTGGGTTCCCCGCAATATATGCGTCAAAGTAAACACATCGTAACTTATGGGTTTCCCAATGTGATATCCCCCATCTTTCAAACGAAAGTCTCTTATAAACCAAGACATTCTTGGAACGTTCTTCGAATGTCTTACAAACTGATCTCGCCTTAAATAGTTGTGCCGAAGAATTCTGGCCGACTCTAGACAAGATTTCATCAATCATGTCTCCGGGTAGGTCTCTTAAAATATTGGGTTGTCTATCCATTTTGTGTTTTTAAACTGTAAAATAGACAAGAGTTAGATTCATAAAAAAATACTTATTAATACAAGCAATTTTTACATATATCATAAAGCATAAGAACACTATATTACATATATTACACCACACGAATACAACTATCTTATTCCGACTCGCTCGTTTCTTCTTCTTCGGTTTTGGTTCGTTTTGCCAAGTTTCTAGGGATATATGATGTTCCCCTAATACGAGCCGTCGTTGTCCACATTGGTTTAGAAAAACCTGGAGGTTTAGAGGTTCCCGGGTCATTGTTACAACTTAAGGACTTCGGGGGTTGACGATACATATAAAGTTCATCGGGGTTGGAATTAGATTTCTCTATTTTTATGCCCTTTCCCTTATTATTTTCTTTTGCCTTTTTAAATTCAGTTGGGGTAATTTCTATAACATCATCGGAATTCTCGTCGGAATCCGATTCATCGGAGAATTGGTAATCCTCCCAATATTTTGCTTCCTTGGCGGAAACACCATTGACCATAATTAACTTTGGTCGGTTGGTTGAGGATTTTCTTTTACTTAACCGTTTTATTATTTCCCCCACCGGTTCTATTTCTTCATCCGGTTCCGATTCTTCTTCCGGTTCCGATTCTTCTTCCGGTTCCGACTCTTCTTCCGGTTCCTCTTCGGGAACTTGTGAATCAGTCCACAAATCATTCCAATTTACATTTGACTCTTCATTATTATTAGGTGAGTCAATGGGACTTGTTCTAGAGGTAGACATCTATCACATAATATCAAACACGTTAAGAGATTAATATATCACATAATATTCATATGTTAAAAATATATAGTTTCCAACAAAAATGTTAAGCAATCATTTTTAAAGAAAACACGGTCGAAGTCCAGACTCACTAATGCATCCTAACAAACTCGATAAGACACACTAATGCAAATTTTCTGGTTCTCTAAGACCAACGCTCTGATACCAACTGAAATGTCCCGTTCTTATTGATTAAAAACGTTCCATATTAATTGATTTCGTTGCGAGGTTTTGACCTCTATATGAGACGTTTTTCAAAGACTGCATTCATTTTTAAACAACCCATAACCTTTATTTCATCAATAAAGGTTTAAAAAGCTTTACGTAGATTATCAAATAATGATAATCTAAAATATTCTGTTTACACACGACCATTACATAATGGTTTACAATACAAATATGTTACAACAAAATAAGTTTCTTGAATGCAGTTTTTACACAATATCATACAAGCATGGACTCCAAATCTTGTCCTTATTTAAGTATGCGACAGCGGAAGCTCTTAATAATCACCTGAGAATAAACATGCTTAAAACGTCAACAAAAATGTTGGTGAGTTATAGGTTTAACCTATATATATCAAATCGTAACAATAGACCACAAGATTTCATATTTCAATACACATCCCATACATAGAGATAAAAATCATTCATATGGTGAACACCTGGTAACCGACAATAACAAGATGCATATATAAGAATATCCCCATCATTCCGGGACACCCTTCGGATATGATATAAATTTCGAAGTACTAAAGCATCCGGTACTTTGGATGGGGTTTGTTAGGCCCAATAGATCTATCTTTAGGATTCGCGTCAATTAGGGTGTCTGTTCCCTAATTCTTAGATTACCAGACTTAATAAAAAGGGGCATATTCGATTTCGATAATTCAACCATAGAATGTAGTTTCACGTACTTGTGTCTATTTTGTAAATCATTTATAAAACCTGCATGTATTCTCATCCCAAAAATATTAGATTTTAAAAGTGGGACTATAACTCACTTTCACAGATTTTTACTTCGTCGGGAAGTAAGACTTGGCCACTGGTTGATTCACGAACCTATAACAATATATACATATATATCAAAGTATGTTCAAAATATATTTACAACACTTTTAATATATTTTGATGTTTTAAGTTTATTAAGTCAGCTGTCCTCGTTAGTATCCTACAACTAGTTGTCCACAGTTAGATGTACATAAATAAATCGATAAATATTATCTTGAATCAATCCACGACCCAGTGTATACGTATCTCAGTATTGATCACAACTCAAACTATATATATTTTGGAATCAACCTCAACCCTGTATAGCTAACTCCAACATTCACATATAGAGTGTCTATGGTTGTTCCGAAATATATATAGATGTGTCGACATGATAGGTCGAAACATTGTATACGTGTCTATGGTATCTCAAGATTACATAATATATAATACAAGTTGATTAAGTTATGGTTGGAATAAATTTGTTACCAATTTTCACGTAGCTAAAATGAGAAAAATTATCCAATCTTGTTTTACCCATAACTTCTTCATTTTAAATCCGTTTTGAGTGAATCAAATTGCTATGGTTTCATATTGAACTCTATTTTATGAATCTAAACAAAAAAAGTATAGGTTTCTAGTCGGAAAAATAAGTTACAAGTCGTTTTTGTAAAGGTAGTCATTTCAGTCGAAAGAACGACGTCTAGATGACCATTTTAGAAAACATACTTCCACTTTGAGTTTAACCAAAATTTTTGGATATAGTTTCATGTTCATAATAAAAATCATTTTCTCAGAATAACAACTTTTAAATCAAAGTTTATCATAGTTTTTAATTAACTAACCCAAAACAGCCCGCGGTGTTACTACGACGGCGTAAATCCGGTTTTACGGTGTTTTTCGTGTTTTCAGGTTTTAAATCATTAAGTTAGCATATCATATAGATATAGAACATGTGTTTAGTTGATTTTAAAAGTCAAGTTAGAAGGATTAACTTTTATTTGTGAACAAGTTTAGAATTAACTAAACTATGTTCTAGTGATTACAAGTTTAAACCTTCGAATAAGATAGCTTTATATGTATGAATCGAATGATGTTATGAACATCATTACTACCTTAAGTTCCTTGGATGAACCTACTGGAAAAGAGAAAAATGGATCTAGCTTCAATGGATCCTTGGATGGCTCAAAGTTCTTGAAGCAAAATCATGACACGAAAACAAGTTCAAGTAAGATCATCACTTGAAATAAGATTGTTATAGTTATAGAAATTGAACCAAAGTTTGAATATGATTATTACCTTGTATTAGAATGATAACCTACTGTAAGAAACAAAGATTTCTTGAGGTTGGATGATCACCTTACAAGATTGGAAGTGAGCTAGCAAACTTGAAAGTATTCTTGATTTTATGAAACTAGAACTTTTGGAATTTATGAAGAACACTTAGAACTTGAAGATAGAACTTGAGAGAGTTCAATTAGATGAAGAAAATTGAAGAATGAAAGTGTTTGTAGGTGTTTTTGGTCGTTGGTGTATGGATTAGATATAAAGGATATGTAATTTTGTTTTCATGTAAATAAGTCATGAATGATTACTCATATTTTTGTAATCTTATGAGATATTTCATGCTAGTTGCCAAATGATGGTTCCCACATGTGTTAGGTGACTCACATGGGCTGCTAAGAGCTGATCATTGGAGTGTATATACCAATAGTACATACATCTAAAAGCTGTGTATTGTACGAGTACGAATACGGGTGCATACGAGTAGAATTGTTGATGAAACTGAACGAGAATGTAATTGTAAGCATTTTTGTTAAGTAGAAGTATTTTGATAAGTGTATTGAAGTCTTTCAAAAGTGTATAAATACATATTAAAACACTACATGTATATACATTTTAACTGAGTCGTTAAGTCATCGTTAGTCGTTACATGTAAGTGTTGTTTTGAAACCTTTAGGTTAACGATCTTGTTAAATGTTGTTAACCCAATGTTTATAATATCAAAAGAGATTTTAAATTATTATATTATCATGATATTATGATGTACGAATATCTCTTAATATGATATATATACATTAAATGTCGTTACAACGATAAACGTTACATATATGTCTCGTTTCAAAATCATTAAGTTAGTAGTCTTGTTTTTACATATGTAGTTCATTGTTAATATAATTAATGATATGTTTACTTATCATAATATCATGTTAACTATATATATAACCATATATATGTCATCATATAGTTTTTTTACAAGTTTTAACGTTCGTGAATCACCGGTCAACTTGGGTGGTCAATTGTCTATATGAAACCTATTTCAATTGATCAAGTCTTAACAAGTTTGATTGCTAAACATGTTGGAAACATTTAATCATGTAAACATCAATCTCAATTAATATATATAAACATGGAAAAGTTCGGGTCACTACACATAAGTTCTCGCTTACACCCGGCAAGTGTAACTAATGATAATCGAATTGAGGATTTTGTTCTAAACTCGTATGTAGAATGTTTGTTTTCCCGTTCTTGTGTTCACTTAGTTCAAAAGAATCGTTTATGTTTTCTCATCCCAATATAAGTTCAAAAAGAGTAAAAGTGGGACTATGATCTCACCTTGAGTGCACGAGTAGTAAAGTACTTCAACAAGTAAACGTGTGCAAAGAACAATGCTAGTCTTGACCTAAACAATAGGTTGTATCAATAACGGTAAACACGATAGGTCAAAGATGTTCAATTAGTCCTATGGCTCAATACGACTCGATTAATATAGCATGTGAAGCAAATTGTCAAGTTTCATGCAAGATACAAGTATAAAAGCATGTTAGGAAGATTGCATAATTAATTGGTTAAGTTTGACAAAAAGTCAAACTTTGGTCGGTCAAAGTCAACGAAAGTCAACACGTTCGGGTCAGGTTCCGAACTATTTTTCTGAGATTTTTATTCATATATAAGCATGTTAGAACAAGTTACATGTGAATCGGAGGTCCATAGCATAGCAAACATTTTTCATAAAATGGAAAAGTTGGACAGAAGCTGGACGCGGCTTATGTCGCGCCGCGACCAGGGTTGCCGCGCCGCGGCCTTGGTCGTGGTCTGGTGTCTGTCAGTTACAAATGTTCAAGACTTGGTAAAACTTCAAACAAACGCAAAACGCAAACCGCAAACAATTAAAGGACGTATCTTATACCGTTGGAAAGCTCTTTTGACAAGGAATACAACTAAACACAAATCATCACCCAAAAACATCATTTACAACAATCGAATTCTCGTCATGTGATCAATAAACTTTCATAATCAAAGTTTCAAGTTCTAAAAACGCATTTCATGATTCGGGCAACCAATTTACATGTACAATATGCCGTTTCGAAGGTAATCAAACACACATTGCAACCAAACACTTATCAACAACAATTCGTGGCATTTGATGCACCAAAAGTTCATATAAAGCTTGTCAAACCCTAATCCAAGTTCATAAAATCACTAATCATGTTCTTGAAGTTTTCTTAATCAACCTATACATCAAAATGAAGCTAATGATGCTAGTAACACATTTAATACATGAACTATAACAATTAAACAGCTTTTAATCATCCAAAATCAAAGATTAAGCAAACCCACTTCAAAAACTCAAACTAGTTACTCAAAGCAACAAATCGAGCAAACAAAACATATATTCATGTTACACACGAGCCATAGACACTAACTAACACAATTTCAAGTCAAAAACACGAATTTAGAGAAAATCTAGAGTTTTAGAAATGTTACCCAAACTTGATGAAATTGGTACCAAAATGTAGAGGATGAAGAGAGGATTAAGAATATGTAGTCGGATTTGTTGTGAGCTTCCTAGATCCAAATTAGATGATGAATTAGTGATTTGGTGTTTTGAGAGTAAAAATGGAAGAAAGGAAGAAATGGTTGGTGAAATGAATGGATAAGTGGTGGTGGTGGTGACTAGTTGCCAAATTTTGGCCAAGTGCCAAAATTAGTCCCTCAAGTTTCAAAGCGGGTGCGGGAATTTACCAAACGAATATTTTTAAAACGCTCGAGTAAACGGGTGACGTCAAAATTAAATAGCGGGAATATAATGAACGTTACTCACGGAAACTATTAATTTAAATACGAAAGATTATGTTTTTAAAAAAAAAGACGGTGTTAAAATTAAATTTAACGGAAAAACGCGGGATGTTACATTTCCCACTTTTCAACGGTTTCAATCTTTGCTGGATCCACCTGAATACCTTCTTTGTTCACTATGTGACCGAGGAATTGAACTTCTTCCAACCAAAATGCACACTTTGAAAACTTAGCGTACAGTTTTTCTTTTCTCAGCAACTCTAGCACTTTTCTCAAATGTTCTTCGTGCTCTTGATCATTCTTCGAGTAAATAAGTATGTCATTGATGAAAACAATGACAAACTTGTCAAGATATGGCCTGCACACTCGGTTCATGAGGTCCATGAACATAGCTGGTGCATTAGTCAATCCAAACGGCATAACCATAAACTCGTAATGACCGTAACGCGTCCTAAAAGCAGTCTTTGGAATATCATCCTCCTTCACCCGCATTTGATGATATTCAGAACGTAAATCGATCTTCAAATAAACAGACGAGCCTTGTAGTTGATCGAATAATTCATCGATTCTCGGTATTGGGTAGCGGTTCTTGATGATAAGTTTGTTCAACTCTCGGTAGTCCATACACAACCTGAATGTACCATCTTTCTTCTTGACAAACAAAACAGGAGCTCCCCATGGTGTTGTGCTTGGTCGAATGAAACCACGCTCTAAAAGTTCCTGTAACTGACTTTGTAATTCTTTCATTTTGCTGGGTGTGAGTCTGTATGGAGCACGAGCTATTGGTGCAGCTCCTGGTACAAGGTCTATTTGAAATTCAACGGATCGATGTGGGGGTAATCCCGGTAATTCTTTCGGAAATACATCGGGAAATTCTTTTGCGACGGGAACATCACTGATGTTCTTTTCTTCAGGTTTAACTTCCTCAACGTGTGCTAGAATGACGTAACAACCTTTTCTTATTAGTTTTTGTGCCTTCAAACTACTAATTAGATTTAATTTCGCGTTATTCTTTTCTCCGTACACCATTAAAGGTTTTCCTTTTTCACGCATAATACAAATCGCATTTTTGTAACAAATGACCTCTGCTATCACCTTTTTCAACCAGTCCATGCCAATTATTACATCAAAACTCCCTAACTCGACTAGTATTAAATCAATTTTAAACGTTTCATCCCCCAGTTTAATTTCTCTCTCCCGACATATATTATCTGCTGAAATTAATTTACCGTTTGCTAATTCGAGTAAAAATTTACTATCCAAAGGCGTCAATGGACAACTTAATTTAGCACAAAATTCTCTACTCATATAGCTTCTATCCGCACCCGAATCAAATAAAACATAAGCAGATTTATCGTCAATAAGAAACGTACCCGTAACAAGCTCCGTGTCTTCCTGTGCTTCTGCCGCATTAATATTGAAAACTCTTCCATGGCCCTGCCCATTAGTATTCCCCTGATTCAGGCAATCTCTAATAATGTGGCCCGGTTTTCCACATTTATAACAAACAGCGTTGGTATTACTTGCTCCGACACTATTCATTTCGGCATTACTTGTTCCGACATTATTTGTTCCTTTAGTTCTGTTAAACTTTGGTCCGTAGACCTCACACTTTATCGTGCTATGACCATTTCTTTTACACCTGTTGTAAAATGTCGTGCAAAACCACTTATGATTTTCTTCACACCTATGACATGGCTGTTTTTTGTTTTTATTGCCGTTGTTGTTATTGAGGTTGTTGTTGGGATTGTTATTGTTGTTGAAACGGTTGTTGTAGTAGTTGTTGTTGTTGGGATGTTTGTTGTAGTTATTGTTAGGATTGCGGTTATTGTTGCGGTTGTTGTTGCGGTTGTTGGGATAATTGTTGCGATTGTGGTTGTAATTGTTATTGTTGTTGTACTGGTGACTCTTGTCACCGTTTTCCTCCCACTTCCTCTTGAGTTATTTCGTGTTGGCTTCTTCGGCCGCCTGCTCTTTAATTCTTCCCTCAATCTGATTTATGAGTTTATGAGCCATTTGACTTGCCTTCTGTATAGAAGCGGGCTCGTGTGAACTCACATCTTCTTGAATCCTTACTGGTAACCCTTTTACAAACGCGTCAATCTTCTCTTCTTCATCTTCGAATGCACCCGGACACAATAGGCATAACTCTGTGAATCGTCGTTCATATGTGGTAACGTCGAACCTTTATGTTCGTAACTCTCTAAGTTTTGCCTTGAGTTTATTGACTTCGTTTCTAGGACGGTACTGCTCGTTCATCAATTGCTTGAATGCCGACCACGGTAGTGCGTAAGCAGCATTTTGTCCTACCTGTTCAAGATAGGTGTTCCACCACGTTAATGCAGTACCTGTGAAGGTATGCGTACCGTACTTAACTTTGTCCTCTTCAGTACACTTACTTATGGCAAACACCGATTCGACTTTCTCGTTCCACCTTTTCAATCCAATTGGTCCTTCGGTTCTGTAGTGACCCGAACTTTTCCATGTTTATATATATTAATTGAGATTGATATTTACATGATTAAATGTTTTCAACATGTTAAGCAATCAAACTTGTTAAGACTTGATTAATTGAAATAGGTTTCATATAGACAATTGACCACCCAAGTTGACCGGTGATTCACGAACGTTAAAACTTGTAAAAAACTAAATGATGACATATATATGGTTATATATATAGTTAACATGATATTATGATAAGTAAACATATCATTAAATATATTAACAATGAACTACATATGTAAAAACAAGACTACTAACTTAATGATTTTGAAACGAGACATATATGTAACGTTTATCGTTGTAACGACATTTAATGTATATATATCATATTAAGAGATATTCGTACATCATAATATCATGATAATATAATAATTTAAAATCTCTTTTGTTATTATAAACATTGGGTTAACAACATTTAACAAGATCGTTAACCTAAAGGTTTCAAAACAACACTTACATGTAACGACTAACGATGACTTAACGACTCAGTTAAAATGTATATACATGTAGTGTTTTAATATGTATTTATACACTTTTGAAAGACTTCAATACACTTATCAAAATACTTCTACTTAACAAAAATGCTTACAATTACATTCTCGTTCAGTTTCATCAACAATTCTACTCGTATGCACCCGTATTCGTACTCGTACAATACACAGCTTTTAGATGTATGTACTATTGGTATATACACTCCAATGATCAGCTCTTAGCAGCCCATGTGAGTCACCTAACACATGTGGGAACCATCATTTGGCAACTAGCATGAAATATCTCATAAGATTACAAAAATATGAGTAATCATTCATGACTTATTTACATGAAAACAAAATTACATATCCTTTATATCTAATCCATACACCAACGACCAAAAACACCTACAAACACTTTCATTCTTCAATTTTCTTCATCTAATTGAACTCTCTCAAGTTCTATCTTCAAGTTCTAAGTGTTCTTCATAAATTCCAAAAGTTCTAGTTTCATAAAATCAAGAATACTTTCAAGTTTGCTAGCTCACTTCCAATCTTGTAAGGTGATCATCCAACCTCAAGAAATCTTTGTTTCTTACAGTAGGTTATCATTCTAATACAAGGTAATAATCATATTCAAACTTTGGTTCAATTTCTATAACTATAACAATCTTATTTCAAGTGATGATCTTACTTGAACTTGTTTTCGTGTCATGATTTTGCTTCAAGAACTTTGAGCCATCCAAGGATCCATTGAAGCTAGATCCATTTTTCTCTTTTCCAGTAGGTTCATCCAAGGAACTTAAGGTAGTAATGATGTTCATAACATCATTCGATTCATACATATAAAGCTATCTTATTCGAAGGTTTAAACTTGTAATCACTAGAACATAGTTTAGTTAATTCTAAACTTGTTCGCAAACAAAAGTTAATCCTTCTAACTTGACTTTTAAAATCAACTAAACACATGTTCTATATCTATATGATATGCTAACTTAATGATTTAAAACCTGGAAACACGAAAAACACTGTAAAACCGGATTTACGCCGTCGTAGTAACACCGCGGGCTGTTTTGGGTTAGTTAATTAAAAACTATGATAAACTTTGATTTAAAAGTTATTATTCTGAGAAAATGATTTTTATTATGAACATGAAACTATATCCAAAAATTATGGTTAAACTCAAAGTGGAAGTATGTTTTCTAAAATGGTCATCTAGACGTCGTTCTTTCGACTGAAATGACTACCTTTACAAAAACAACTTGTAACTTATTTTTATGACTATAAACCTATACTTTTATGTTTAGATTCATAAATAGAGTTCAATATGAAACCATAGCAATTTGATTCACTCAAAACGGATTTAAAATGAAGAAGTTATGGGTAAAACAAGATTGGATAATTTTTCTCATTTTAGCTACGTGAAAATTTGTAACAAATCTATTCCAACCATAACTTAATCAACTTGTATTATATATTATGTAATCTTGAGATACCATAGACACGTATACAATGTTTCGACCTATCATGTCGACACATCTATATATATTTCGGAACAACCATAGACACTCTATATGTGAATGTTGGAGTTAGCTATACAGGGTTGAGGTTGATTCCAAAATATATATAGTTTGAGTTGTGATCAATACTGAGATACGTATACACTGGGTCGTGGATTGATTCAAGATAATATTTATCGATTTATTTCTGTACATCTAACTGTGGACAACTAGTTGTAGGTTACTAACGAGGACAGCTGACTTAATAAACTTAAAACATCAAAATATATTAAAAGTGTTGTAAATATATTTTGAACATACTTTGATATATATGTATATATTATTATAGGTTCGTGAATCAACCAGTGGCCAAGTCTTACTTCCCGACGAAGTAAAAATCTGTGAAAGTGAGTTATAGTCCCACTTTTAAAATCTAATATTTTTGGGATGAGAATACATGCAGGTTTTATAAATGATTTACAAAATAGACACAAGTACGTGAAACTACATTCTATGGTTGAATTATCGAAATCGAATATGCCCCTTTTTATTAAGTCTGGTAATCTAAGAATTAGGGAACAGACACCCTAATTGACGCGAATCCTAAAGATAGATCTATTGGGCCTAACAAACCCCATCCAAAGTACCGGATGCTTTAGTACTTCGAAATTTATATCATATCCGAAGGGTGTCCCGGAATGATGGGGATATTCTTATATATGCATCTTGTTATTGTCGGTTACCAGGTGTTCACCATATGAATGATTTTTATCTCTATGTATGGGATGTGTATTGAAATATGAAATCTTGTGGTCTATTGTTACGATTTGATATATATAGGTTAAACCTATAACTCACCAACATTTTTGTTGACGTTTTAAGCATGTTTATTCTCAGGTGATTATTAAGAGCTTCCGCTGTCGCATACTTAAATAAGGACGAGATTTGGAGTCCATGCTTGTATGATATTGTGTAAAAACTGCATTCAAGAAACTTATTTTGTTGTAACATATTTGTATTGTAAACCATTATGTAATGGTCGTGTGTAAACAGGATATTTTAGATTATCATTATTTGATAATCTACTTAAAGCTTTTTAAACCTTTATTGATGAAATAAAGGTTATGGTTTGTTTTAAAAATGAATGCAGTCTTTGAAAAACGTCTCATATAGAGGTCAAAACCTCGCAACGAAATCAATTAATATGGAACGTTTTTAATCAATAAGAACGGGACATTTCAGTTGGTATCAGAGCGTTGGTCTTAGAGAACCAGAAAATTTGCATTAGTGTGTCTTATCGAGTTTGTTAGGATGCATTAGTGAGTCTGGACTTCGACCGTGTTTTCTTTAAAAATGATTGCTTAACATTTTTGTTGGAAACTATATATTTTTAACATATGAATATTATGTGATATATTAATCTCTTAATGTGTTTGATATTATGTGATAGATGTCTACCTCTAGAACAAGTCCCATTGACTCACCTAATAATAATGAAGAGTCAAATGTAAATTGGAATGATTTGTGGACTGATTCACAAGTTCCCGAAGAGGAACCGGAAGAAGAGTCGGAACCGGAAGAAGAATCGGAACCGGAAGAAGAATCGGAACCGGATGAAGAAATAGAACCGGTGGGAGAAATAATAAAACGGTTAAGTAAAAGAAAATCCTCAACCAACCGACCAAAGTTAATTATGGTCAATGGTGTTTCCGCCAAGGAAGCAAAATATTGGGAGGATTACCAATTCTCCGATGAATCGGATTCCGACGAGAATTCCGATGATGTTATAGAAATTACCCCAACTGAATTTAAAAAGGCAAAAGAAAATAATAAGGGAAAGGGCATAAAAATAGAGAAATCTAATTCCAACCCCGATGAACTTTATATGTATCGTCAACCCCCGAAGTCCTTAAGTTGTAACAATGACCCGGGAACCTCTAAACCACCAGGTTTTTCTAAACCAATGTGGACAACGACGGCTCGTATTAGGGGAACATCATATATCCCTAGAAACTTGGCAAAACGAACCAAAACCGAAGAAGAAGAAACGAGCGAGTCGGAATAAGATAGTCGTATTCGTGTGGTGTAATATATGTAATATAGTGTTCTTATGCTTTATGATATATGTAAAAATTGCTTGTATTAATAAGTATTTTTTTTATGAATCTAACTCTTGTCTATTTTACAGTTTAAAAACACAAAATGGATAGACAACCCAATATTTTAAGAGACCTACCCGGAGACATGATTGATGAAATCTTGTCTAGAGTCGGCCAGAATTCTTCGGCACAACTATTTAAGGCGAGATCAGTTTGTAAGACATTCGAAGAACGTTCCAAGAATGTCTTGGTTTATAAGAGACTTTCGTTTGAAAGATGGGGGATATCACATTGGGAAACCCATAAGTTACGATGTGTTTACTTTGACGCATATATTGCGGGGAACCCAAATGCTATTTTACGCAACGGGTTAAGAAATTATTTTGACTCAATATATCCGAATATTGGACTTCGTGATTTAGAAAAAGCGGCTAACATGCAACATAAAGAAGCATCTTATGCTTACGGATTAGTAATGTGCGCTTCTCACCAAAGTGAGAATAAGAACATCGGGCTACAACTATTAAACAAAACGTTTCCACAAGTGACGGAGTCGGTAATTGGGGTAAGAAATGAGGTTTTTAGATTATTACGGGACTGTTGGACATTACGTAACCCTCGTCCCTTTGATGACGTTACAACACGCTGTCTTATCAACGGCCATAACGGTTATGTTGCACAAGACCAAGGATGGGAAGTAGTCCTAGTAAAACCAGAATGCATGACTTGTTTCTGGACGTATGAATTACGTGTCTTTATTGCATTTGCTGAACGACTTGTGTACTAGCTAGAATTGTCTTCACAACTATCTTGTATCAAAGTTATTGTGTGCTATATTTCATGCTTTATGTAAAATAAGCGGTATTGTAAGTTTGTAAAATATTGTATAAAAGTTTGAACGCGAAATATTATTATAATCAGTTTTTCATATAGAATTGTAGTAGTTGAATTGTATATTAGCTACTAAGTATGAACTTAACGGGTAGGTACTACCCGAATTTAAACTTATAAAACGCTAATATGAAGAAAAAGCTTTTATAAATGAGTTCATATTATGCTACGAAATACTATTAACTACTCTTAATATTCTGTATGATTAACTTGTTCCATTTAACTATTTTGAAGGAAATGGCACCGACTACTCGACACACCGTGAATATGAATGAAGAGGAATTCCGTACTTTTCTAGCTTCAAACATAGCCGCAGTACAGGCTGCGCTACATACCAACAATAACCTTGGATCTAGCAGTACAGGAAATCGTGTAGGATGCACCTACAAAGAATTCACTGCCTGCAAACCTTTGGAATTTGATGGAACCGAAGGACCGATCGGATTGAAACGGTGGACCGAGAAGGTTGAATCGGTGTTTGCCATAAGTAAGTGTACTGAAGAGGAAAAAGTGAAGTACGCTACGCATACCTTCACAGGTTCTGCGTTAACATGGTGGAATACCTATCTAGAGCAAGTGGGACAAGATGATGCGTACGCACTACCGTGGTCAGCATTCAAGCACTTGATGAACGAGAAGTACCGTCCCAGAACCGAGGTCAATAAGCTCAAGACAGAACTTAGAGGGTTACGAACCCAAGGATTTGATATTACCACGTACGAAAGACGATTCACAGAATTGTGCCTATTGTGTCCGGGAGCATTCGAAGATGAGGAAGAGAAGATCGACGCGTTTGTGAAAGGATTACCGGAAAGAATCCAAGAAGATATAAGTTCACATGAGCCCGCCTCCATACAACAGGCATGTAGAATGGCTCACAAACTAGTGAACCAGATTGAAGAAAGAATTAAAGAACAGACTGCTGAAGAGGCCAATGTGAAGCAAGTCAAAAGAAAGTGGGAGGAAAACGGTGATAAGAATCACCAATACAACAACAACAGCAATTACAACAATAATCGCAACAATTATCCCAACAATCGCAACTACAACAAACGGCCCAACAACAACAACAACAACAACATCAACTACAACAATCATCCCAACAACAATAATAACCGCAACAACAACAACAATCAGAAGCAACTATGCCAAAGGTGTGAAAAGAATCACTCGGGGTTCTGCACCAAATTTTGCAACAAGTGTAAAAGAAATGGTCATAGCGCGGCAAAGTGTGAGGTCTACGGACCAGGGGTTAATAGAACGAAAGGAACAAATGGTGTCGGAACGAGTAATGGCGGAGCAAGTAGTGTCGGAGCAAGTTATGCCAATGTAGTTTGTTATAAATGTGGAAAACCAGGCCACATTATTAGAAATTGCCTGAACCAGGAGAACACGAATGGACAAGGCCGTGGAAGAGTTTTCAATATTAATGCGGTAGAGGCACAGGAAGACCCGGAGCTTGTTACGGGTACGTTTCTTATTGACAATAAATCTGCTTACGTTTTATTTGATTCGGGTGCGGATAGAAGCTATATGAGTAGAGATTTTTGTGCTAAATTAAGTTGTCCATTGACGCCTTTGGATAGTAAATTTTTACTCGAATTAGCAAATGGTAAATTAATTTCAGCAGATAATATATGTCGGAATCGAGAAATTAAACTGGTTAGCGAAACATTTAAGATTGATTTGATACCAGTAGAGTTAGGGAGTTTTGATGTGATAATCGGTATGGACTGGTTGAAAGAAGTGAAAGCGGAGATCGTTTGTTACAAAAATGCAATTCGCATTATACGAGAAAAAGGAAAACCCTTAATGGTGTACGGAGAAAAGGGCAACACGAAGCTACATCTTATTAGTAATTTGAAGGCACAAAAACTAATAAGAAAAGGTTGCTATGCTGTTCTAGCACACGTCGAGAAAGTACAAACTGAAGAAAAGAGCATCAATGATGTTCCCATTGCAAAAGAATTTCCCGATGTATTTCCGAAAGAATTACCGGGATTACCCCCACATCGATCCGTTGAATTTCAAATAGATCTTGTACCAGGAGCTGCACCAATAGCTCGTGCTCCTTACAGACTCGCACCCAGCGAGATGAAAGAACTGCAAAGCCAATTACAAGAACTTTTAGAGCGTGGTTTCATTCGACCAAGCACATCACCGTGGGGAGCTCCTGTTTTGTTTGTCAAGAAGAAAGATGGTACATTCAGGTTGTGTATCGACTACCGAGAATTGAACAAACTTACCATCAAGAACCGCTACCCACTACCGAGAATCGACGACTTATTTGATCAACTACAAGGCTCGTCTGTTTATTCAAAGATTGACTTACGTTCCGGGTATCATCAAATGCGGGTGAAAGAAGATGATATTCCAAAGACTGCTTTCAGAACACGTTACAGTCATTACGAGTTTATGGTCATGCCGTTTGGTTTAAGTAATGCACCAGCTGTGTTCATGGACCTTATGAACCGAGTGTGTGGACCATACCTTGACAAGTTTGTCATTGTTTTCATTGATGACATACTTATTTACTCAAAGAATGACCAAGAACACGGTGAACATTTGAGAAAGGTGTTAGAAGTATTGAGGAAGGAAGAATTGTACGCTAAGTTTTCAAAGTGTGCATTTTGGTTGGAAGAAGTTCAATTCCTCGGTCACATAGTGAACAAAGAAGGTATTAAGGTGGATCCGGCAAAGATAGAAACTGTTGAAAAGTGGGAAACCCCGAAAACTCCGAAACACATACGCCAGTTTTTAGGACTAGCTGGTTACTACAGAAGGTTCATCCAAGACTTTTCCAGAATAGCAAAACCCTTGACTGCATTAACGCATAAAGGGAAGAAATTTGAATGGAATGATGAACAAGAGAAAGCGTTTCAGTTATTGAAGAAAAAGCTAACTACGGCACCTATATTGTCATTGCCTGAAGGGAATGATGATTTTGTGATTTATTGTGATGCATCAAAGCAAGGTCTCGGTTGTGTATTAATGCAACGAACGAAGGTGATTGCTTATGCGTCTAGACAATTGAAGATTCACGAACAAAATTATACGACGCATGATTTGGAATTAGGCGCGGTTGTTTTTGCATTAAAGACTTGGAGGCACTACTTATATGGGGTCAAAAGTATTATATATACCGACCACAAAAGTCTTCAACACATATTTAATCAGAAACAATTGAATATGAGGCAGCGTAGGTGGATTGAATTATTGAATGATTACGAATTTGAGATTCGTTACCACCCGGGGAAGGCAAATGTGGTAGCCGATGCCTTGAGCAGGAAGGACAGAGAACCCATTCGAGTAAAATCTATGAATATAATGATTCATAATAACATTACTACTAAAATAAAGGAGGCGCAACAAGGAGTTTTAAAAGAGGGAAATTTAAAGGATGAAATACCCAAAGGATCGGAGAAGCATCTTAATATTCGGGAAGACGGAACCCGGTATAGGGCTGAAAGGATTTGGGTACCAAAATTTGGAGATATGAGAGAAATGGTACTTAGAGAAGCTCATAAAACCAGATACTCAATACATCCTGGAACGGGGAAGATGTACAAGGATCTCAAGAAACATTTTTGGTGGCCGGGTATGAAAGCCGATGTTGCTAAATACGTAGGAGAATGTTTGACGTGTTCTAAGGTCAAAGCTGAGCATCAGAAACCATCAGGTCTACTTCAACAACCCGAAATCCCGGAATGGAAATGGGAAAACATTACCATGGATTTCATCACTAAATTGCCAAGGACTGCAAGTGGTTTTGATACTATTTGGGTAATAGTTGATCGTCTCACCAAATCAGCACACTTCCTACCAATAAGAGAAGATGACAAAATGGAGAAGTTAGCACGACTGTATTTGAAGGAAGTCATCTCCAGACATGGAATACCAATCTCTATTATCTCTGATAGGGATGGCAGATTTATTTCAAGATTCTGGCAGACATTACAGCAAGCATTAGGAACTCGTCTAGACATGAGTACTGCCTATCATCCACAAACTGATGGGCAGAGCGAAAGGACGATACAAACGCTTGAAGACATGCTACGAGCATGTGTTATTGATTTCGGAAACAGTTGGGATCGACATCTACCGTTAGCAGAATTTTCCTACAACAACAGCTACCATTCAAGCATTGAGATGGCGCCGTTTGAAGCACTTTATGGTAGAAAGTGCAGGTCTCCGATTTGTTGGAGTGAGGTGGGGGATAGACAGATTACGGGTCCGGAGATTATACAAGAAACTACCGAGAAGATCATCCAAATTCAACAACGGTTGAAAACCGCCCAAAGTCGACAAAAGAGCTACGCTGACATTAAAAGAAAAGATATAGAATTTGAAATTGGAGAGATGGTCATGCTTAAAGTTGCACCTTGGAAAGGCGTTGTTCGATTTGGTAAACGAGGGAAATTAAATCCAAGGTATATTGGACCATTCAAGATTATTGATCGTGTCGGACCAGTAGCTTACCGACTTGAGTTACCTCAACAACTCGCGGCTGTACATAACACTTTCCACGTCTCGAATTTGAAGAAATGTTTTGCTAAAGAAGATCTCACTATTCCATTAGATGAAATCCAAATCAACGAAAAACTTCAATTCATCGAAGAACCAGTCGAAATAATGGATCGTGAGGTTAAAAGACTTAAGCAAAACAAGATACCAATTGTTAAGGTTCGATGGAATGCTCGTAGAGGACCCGAGTTCACTTGGGAGCGTGAAGATCAGATGAAGAAGAAATACCCGCATCTATTTCCAGAAGATTCGTCAACACCTTCAACAACTTAAAATTTCGGGACGAAATTTATTTAACGGGTAGGTACTGTAGTGACCCGAACTTTTCCATGTTTATATATATTAATTGAGATTGATATTTACATGATTAAATGTTTTCAACATGTTAAGCAATCAAACTTGTTAAGACTTGATTAATTGAAATAGGTTTCATATAGACAATTGACCACCCAAGTTGACCGGTGATTCACGAACGTTAAAACTTGTAAAAAACTAAATGATGACATATATATGGTTATATATATAGTTAACATGATATTATGATAAGTAAACATATCATTAATTATATTAACAATGAACTACATATGTAAAAAAAAGACTACTAACTTAATGATTTTGAAACGAGACATATATGTAACGTTTATCGTTGTAACGAAATTTAATGTATATATATCATATTAAGAGATATTCGTACATCATAATATCATGATAATATAATAATTTAAAATCTCTTTTGTTATTATAAACATTGGGTTAACAACATTTAACAAGATCGTTAACCTAAAGGTTTCAAAACAACACTTACATGTAACGACTAACGATGACTTAACGACTCAGTTAAAATGTATATACATGTAGTGTTTTAATATTTATTTATACACTTTTGAAAGACTTCAATACACTTATCAAAATACTTCTACTTAACAAAAATGCTTACAATTACATTCTCGTTCAGTTTCATCAACAATTCTACTCGTATGCACCCGTATTCGTACTCGTACAATACACAGCTTTTAGATGTATGTACTATTGGTATATACACTCCAATGATCAGCTCTTAGCAGCCCATGTGAGTCACCTAACACATGTGGGAACCATCATTTGGCAACTAGCATGAAATATCTCATAAGATTACAAAAATATGAGTAATCATTCATGACTTATTTACATGAAAACAAAATTACATATCCTTTATATCTAATCCATACACCAACGACCAAAAACACCTACAAACACTTTCATTCTTCAATTTTCTTCATCTAATTGAACTCTCTCAAGTTCTATCTTCAAGTTCTAAGTGTTCTTCATAAATTCCAAAAGTTCTAGTTTCATAAAATCAAGAATACTTTCAAGTTTGCTAGCTCACTTCCAATCTTGTAAGGTGATCATCCAACCTCAAGAAATCTTTGTTTCTTACAGTAGGTTATCATTCTAATACAAGGTAATAATCATATTCAAACTTTGGTTCAATTTCTATAACTATAACAATCTTATTTCAAGTGATGATCTTACTTGAACTTGTTTTCGTGTCATGATTTTGCTTCAAGAACTTTGAGCCATCCAAGGATCCATTGAAGCTAGATCCATTTTTCTCTTTTCCAGTAGGTTCATCCAAGGAACTTAAGGTAGTAATGATGTTCATAACATCATTCGATTCATACATATAAAGCTATCTTATTCGAAGGTTTAAACTTGTAATCACTAGAACATAGTTTAGTTAATTCTAAACTTGTTCGCAAACAAAAGTTAATCCTTCTAACTTGACTTTTAAAATCAACTAAACACATGTTCTATATCTATATGATATGCTAACTTAATGATTTAAAACCTGGAAACACGAAAAACACCGTAAAACCGGATTTACGCCGTCGTAGTAACACCGCGGGCTGTTTTGGGTTAGTTAATTAAAAACTATGATAAACTTTGATTTAAAAGTTATTATTCTGAGAAAATGATTTTTATTATGAACATGAAACTATATCCAAAAATTATGGTTAAACTCAAAGTGGAAGTATGTTTTCTAAAATGGTCATCTAGACGTTGTTCTTTCGACTTAAAATGACTACCTTTACAAAAACAACTTGTAACTTATTTTTATGACTATAAACCTATACTTTTCTGTTTAGATTCATAAAATAGAGTTCAATATGAAACCATAGCAATTTGATTCACTCAAAACGGATTTAAAATGAAGAAGTTATGGGTAAAACAAGATTGGATAATTTTTCTCATTTTAGCTACGTGAAAATTGGTAACAAATCTATTCCAACCATAACTTAATCAACTTGTATTATATATTATGTAATCTTGAGATACCATAGACACGTATACAATGTTTCGACCTATCATGTCGACACATCTATATATATTTCGGAACAACCATAGACACTCTATATGTGAATGTTGGAGTTAGCTATACAGGGTTGAGGTTGATTCCAAAATATATATAGTTTGAGTTGTGATCAATACTGAGATACGTATACACTGGGTCGTGGATTGATTCAAGATAATATTTATCGATTTATTTCTGTACATCTAACTGTGGACAACTAGTTGTAGGTTACTAACGAGGACAGCTGACTTAATAAACTTAAAACATCAAAATATATTAAAAGTGTTGTAAATATATTTTGAACATACTTTGATATATATGTATATATTGTTATAGGTTCGTGAATCAACCAGTGGCCAAGTCTTACTTCCCGACGAAGTAAAAATCTGTGAAAGTGAGTTATAGTCCCACTTTTAAAATCTAATATTTTTGGGATGAGAATACATGCAGGTTTTATAAATGATTTACAAAATAGACACAAGTACGTGAAACTACATTCTATGGTTGAATTATCGAAATCGAATATGCCCCTTTTTATTAAGTCTGGTAATCTAAGAATTAGGGAACAGACACCCTAATTGACGCGAATCCTAAAGATAGATCTATTGGGCCTAACAAACCCCATCCAAAGTACCGGATGCTTTAGTACTTCGAAATTTATATCATATCCGAAGGGTGTCCCGGAATGATGGGGATATTCTTATATATGCATCTTGTTATTGTCGGTTACCAGGTGTTCACCATATGAATGATTTTTATCTCTATGTATGGGATGTGTATTGAAATATGAAATCTTGTGGTCTATTGTTACGATTTGATATATATAGGTTAAACCTATAACTCACCAACATTTTTGTTGACGTTTTAAGCATGTTTATTCTCAGGTGATTATTAAGAGCTTCCGCTGTCGCATACTTAAATAAGGACGAGATTTGAGGTCCATGCTTGTATGATATTGTGTAAAAACTGCATTCAAGAAACTTATTTTGTTGTAACATATTTGTATTGTAAACCATTATGTAATGGTCGTGTGTAAACAGGATATTTTAGATTATCATTATTTTATAATCTACTTAAAGCTTTTTAAACCTTTATTGATGAAATAAAGGTTATGGTTTGTTTTAAAAATGAATGCAGTCTTTGAAAAACATCTCATATAGAGGTCAAAACCTCGCAACGAAATCAATTAATATGGAACGTTTTTAATCAATAAGAACGGGACATTTCAGGTTCCATCAAATTCCAAAGGTTTGCAGGCAGTGAATTCTTTGTAGGAGCATCCTACACGATTTCTTACGCCGTTAGCTGCATTGCTAGATTCAGAGTTATTGTTGGTATGTAGCGCAGCCTGTACTGCGGCTATGTTTGCAGCAAGAAAGGTACGAAATTCCTCTTCACTCATATTCATGGTGTGTCGAGTAGTCGGTGCCATTTCCTTCAAAATAGCTAACTGAATCGAGTTAATCATACAGAATATTAAGAGTAGTCAATAGTATTTCGTAGCATAATATGAACTCATTTATAAAAGCTTTTTCTTCATATTAGCATTTTATGAGTTTAAATTCGGGTACTACCTACCCGTTAAGTTCATACTTAGTAGCTAATATACAATTCAACTACTACAATTCCATATGAAAATCTAATTATAATAATATATTACATATAAATATTCTTCAAACTTACAACATCGCTATGTTACATATAACATGAAATATAGTACACTTTGATATAGGACAGTTTTGAAGATAAATCTAGTTAATACGCAAGTTGTTCAGCAAAGGAAATAAAGACACGTAATTCATAAGTCCAGAAATAAGTCATGCATTCTGGTTTTACTAAGACGACTTCCCATCCTTGGTCTTGTGGAAAATAACCATTATGACCATTGGCTAGGCAGCATGTTGTAATGTCATCAAAAGGACGAGGGTTTCGTAATGTCCAACAGCCCCGTAATAATCTAAAAACCTTGTTTCTCACCCCAACTACTGAATCCGTCACTTGTGGGAAGGTTTTATTTAAAAATTGCAATCCAATGTTCTTTTTCTCACTTTGGTAAGAAGCGAACATCACTAACCCGTAAGCATAACATGCTTCTTTATGTTGCATGTTAGAAGCTCTTTCTAATTCACGAAATCCTATGTTGGGATATGTTGAGTCAAAATAGGTTCTTAACCCGTAGCGTAAAATTGCATTTGGGTTCCCCGCATTTAACGCTTTAAAGAAAACACGACGTAACTTACGGTCTCCCCAATGTGATATACCCCACCTATCAAAGGAAAGCCTTTTATAAACTAAGGCATTTTTGGAAAGTCTTTCAAATATTTGACAAGTTAATTTCGCCAAAACTAAATGTACTGATGAATTCTGACCGACTCTAGACAAGATTTCCTCAATCATATCCTCTGGTAGGTCTTCTAAAATATTCGGTTGTCTACCCTTAAAGTCCATTTTGTTTTTATACTGTAAAATAGACAAGGATTAGATTCGTAAAAGATAATTAACAAACAATACAAGCAATTTTTACATAGAATATAAAAGTACAAGCACACTACAATACATATAATACACAACATGATTACAACTTTCTAATCTGAATCACTGGTTTCTTCTTCTTCGGACTTGGTTCGTTTTCCTAATTTTCTAGGAATATATGGTGTTCCTCTAATACGAGACGTCATTTTCCATAATGGTTTAGAAAAACATGGTGGTTTAGAGGTTCCCGGGTCATTGTTACATTTTAGGAAATACGGATGTTGTCGATACATATAAAGTTCATCGGGGTTGGAATCGGTTTTCTCTATTTTTATACCTTTTCCCTTATTATTTTCTTTTTCTTTATTAAATTGGTTGAGGTAATTTCTATAACATCATCAAAATCCTCATCGGGATCCGATTCATCGGAAAATTGGTAATCTTCCCAATATTTTGCTTCCTCGGCAGAAACACCATTGACCATTATTAACTTTGGTCCGTTGGTTGAGGATTTTCTTTTATTTAATCGATTTACTATAGGTATCAATATTTCTTCCTCCGGAACCTCTTCTTTTTCTGGTTCCTCCTCTTTCGATTCATCCTCTTCTGGTTCCTCTTCTTCCGGTTCCTCCTCTTCCGGTTCCTCTTCGGGAATTTGTGAATCTTCCCAAAATATATTCGACTCTTCATTATTATTAGGTGAATCAATAGGATTTGTACTAGAGTTAGACATCTATCACACAATATCAAACACGTTAAGAGATTAATATATCACATAATATTTACATGTTAATAATATATAGTTTCCAACAAAAAAATGTTAAGCAATCATTTTTGAAGAAAAACACGGTCGAAGTCCAGACTCACTAATGCATCCTAACAAACTCGGTAAGACACACTAATGCAATTTTCTGGTTCTCTAAGACCAACGCTCGGATACCAACTGAAATGTCCCGTTCATATTGATTATAAACGTTCCATATTAATTGATTTCGTCGCGAGGTTTTGACCTCTATATGAGACGTTTTTCAAAGACTGCATTTATTTTTAAAATAACCATAACCTTTATTTTATCTATAAAGGTTTAAAAGCATTACGTAGATTATCAAATAATGATAATCTAAAATATACCGTTTACACAAGACCATTACATAATGGTTTACAATAAGAATATATTACATCAAAAATAAGTTTCTTGAATGCAGTTTTTACATAATATCATACAAGCATGGACTCCAAATCTTGTCCTTATTTTAGTATGCAACAGCGGAAGCTCTTAATAATCACCTGAGAATAAACATGCTTAAAACATCAACAAAAATGTTGGTGAGTTATAGGTTTAACCTATATATTATCAAATCATAATAATAGACCACAAGATTTCATATTTCAATATACATCCCATACATAGAGATAAAAATAATTCATATGGTGAACACCTGGTAATCGACATTAACAAGATGCATATAAGAATATCCCCTATCATTCCGGGAAATCCTTCGGATATGATAAAAACGAATTCGAAGTACTAAAGCATCCGGTACTTTGGATGGGGTTCGTTAGGCCCAATAGATCTATCTTTAGGATTCGCGTCAATTAGTAGATTGGTTTACTAATTCTTAGGCTACCAAGCAAAAGGGGCGTATTCGGCTTCGATCATTCACCCACATAATGTAGTTTCATTTACTTGTGTCTATTTCGTAAAACATTTATAAAACTGCATGTATTCTCATTACAAAATATTAGATTTTAAAAGTGGGACTATAACTCACTTTCACAGATTTTTACTTCGTCGGGAAGTAAGACTTGGCCACTGATCGATTCACGAACCTATAACAAATATGTACATATATATCAAAGTATGTTCAAAATATATTTACAACATTTTTAATACGTTTTACTATTTTAAGTTTATTAAGTCAGCTGTCCTTGTTAGTAACCTACAACTAGTTGTCCATAATTAGATGTACAGAAATAAATCGATATATATTATCTTGAATCAATCCACGACCCAGTGTATACATGTCTCAGGCTAGATCACAACTCAAACTATATATATTTTTAGAATCAACCTCAACCCTGTATAGCTAACTCCAACATTACTGCATATAGAGTGTCCATGGTAGTTCCAAATAATATATATAGATGGGTCAATATGATATGTCAAAACATTTGCATACGTGTCTATGGTATCCCAAGATTACATAATACATTAGAATACATGTATAATACAATATAAGTTAGCTAGGATATATTAATATAGATTTGTTACCAATTTTCACGTAGCTACAACAAGCAAAAATAACCAATCTTGTTTTACCCATAACTTTTTCGTTTTAAATCTGTTTTGAGTGAATCCAATTGCTATGGTTTCATATTGAACTTAAGTTTATGAATCTATAAAGAAAAATTATAAGTTTATAGTCGGAATTACAGGTTACAAGTCATTTTTGTAAAGGTAGTCATTTCAGTCGAAAGAACGACGTCTAGATGACCATTTTGGAAAACATACTTCCACTTTGAGTTTAAACATGATTTTTGGATATAGTTTCATGTTCATAAGAAAAATCACTTTCCCAGAAGAACAACTTTTAAATTAAAATTTATCATAGTTTTTAATTAACTAACCCAAAACAGCCCGCGGTGTTACTACGACAGCGTATATCCGGTTTTACGGTGTTTTTCGTATTTTTCGGTTTTAAATCATTAAGTTAGCATATTATATAGATATAGAACGTGTGTTTAGTTGATTTTAAAACTCAAGTTATAAGGATTAACTTTTGTTTGCGAACAAGTTTAGAATTAACTAAACTATGTTCTAGTGATTTCAAGTTTAAACCTTCGAATAAGGTAGTTTTATATATATGAATCGAATGATCCTCAGGTTTTTTGGATAAACCTACTGGAAATGAGAAAAATAGATCTAGCTTCAAAGGATCCTTGGATGGCTTGAAAGTTCTTGAAGCAGAATCATGACACGAAAACAAGTTCAAGTGAGATTTCCATTCGAAATAAGATTGTTATAGTTATAGAAATTGAATTAAAGTTTGAATATGAGTATTACCTTGTATTAGAAAGATATCTTACTATTAATAAGAAAGATTTCTTGAAGTTGGATGATCACTTTACAAGATTGGAAGTAAGCTAGCAAACTTGGAAGTATTCTTGATTTTATGAAACTAGAACTTATAGAATTTATGAAGAACACTTAGAACTTGAAGATAGAACTTGAGAGAGATCACTTAGATGAATAAAATGGAAGAATGAAAGTATTTGTAGGTGTTTTTGGTCGTTGGTATATGGATTAGATATAAAGGATGTGTAATTTTATTTTCATGTAAATAAGTCATGAATGATTACTCATATTTTTGTAATTTTATGAGATATTTCATGCTAGTTTCCAAATGATGGTTCCCACATGTGTTAGGTGACTCACATGGGCTGCTAAGAACTGATCATTGGAGTATATATACCAATAGTACATACATCTAAAAGCTGTGTATTGTACGAGTACGAATACGGGTGCATACGAGTAGAATTGTTGATGAAACTGAACGAGGATGTAATTGTAAGCATTTTTGTTAAGTAGAAGTATTTTGATAAGTGTCTTGAAGTCTTTCAAAAGTGTATGAATACATATTAAAACACTACATGTATATACATTTTAACTGAGTCGTTAAGTCATCGTTAGTCGTTACATGTAAATGTTGATTTGAAACCTTTAAGTTAACGATCTTGTTAAATGTTGTTAACCCAATGTTTATTATATCTAATGAGATGTTAAATTATTATATTATCATGATATTATGATATATTAATATATCTTAATATGATATATATACATTTAAATGTCGTTACAACGATAATCGTTACATATATGTCTCGTTTCAAAATCCTTAAGTTAGTAGTCTTGTTTTTACATATGTAGTTCATTATTAATATACATAATGACATGTTTACTTATCATTTATCATGATTAAACATAGTGTAACAATATCTTAATATGATTCATATGTAATTAGTAAGACGTTGTTATAACGATAATCATTATATATATCGTTTCGAGTTTCTTAATTCAATAAACACAATTTTATGTATATAACTCATTTTCTAAAATAGCTAATGAGATACTTACTTATCATAATATCGTGTTAACTATATATATAATCATATATATGTCATCATATAGTTTTTACAAGTTTTAACGTTCGTGAATCACCGGTCAACTTGGGTGGTCAATTGTCTATATGAAACCTATTTCAATTAATCAAGTCTTATCAAGTTTGATTGCTTAACATGTTGGAAACACTTAATAATGTAAATATCAATTTCATTTAATATATATAAACATGGAAAAGTTCGGGTCACTACACATTTCCCAAATACTAAGGAATGCTTGGTTGCACCAAGTCATACGCCATTCGCCCGACTATCAAACGTCACCATATGGTACTTCCATTAGGAACGTCACCCATATCAATAACATGCACAACACCATTGAGACTTTAAGGGTCTCACTCAAACGAGCTTAACGACCCGATACCAACCAAAATGCTTAAGCACCTTGTGAAGACCCGTCCTAATCCATCCGGACGAAGTCCATATCGATTAAAAACGATTCACAATAGTTGATTACATCGTGAGGTCCTTGACCTCTATATGATACATTTTACAAACATTGCATTCGTTTTTAAAAGACAAACTTGCTTTACATCGAAAGCTGACGACACGCATACCATTTCATAATATATCCAACTATAATTGACTTAATAATAATCTTGATGAACTCAACGACTTGAATGCAACGTCTTTTGAAATATGTCATGAATGACTCCAAATAATATCTTTAAAATGATCAAATGCACAGCAGAAGATTTCTTTCGTACCTGAGAATAAACATGCTTTAAAGTGTCAACCAAAAGGTTGGTGAGTTCATTAGTTTAACATGAATAATCATTTCCATCATTTTAATAGACCACAAGATTTTCATTTCTCATAAATATACGTCCCATGCATAGAGACAAAAATATCATTCATATGGATTGAACACCTGGTAACCGACATTAACAATATGCATATAAGAATATCCTCATCATTCCGGGATCCTCCTTCGAACATGATATAAAATTTCGAAGTACTAAAGCATCCGGTACTTTGGATGGGGCTTGTTGGGCCCGATAGATCTATCTTTAGAATTCGCATCAATTAGGGTGTCTGTTCCCTAATTCTTAGATTACCAGACTAAAAAGGGGCATATTCGGTTTAATAATCCAGCCATAGAATGTAGTTTTAAGTACTTGTGTCATTTAGATTCATTTAGATTCTTTGAAGTCAAACTTATTCTTTGTGATTTGTCCACGGCTTTCTTCCTAGTTTCGCATAATCTGCTTTTCGGAACTAAATTTTCTATAGAATGTTTCCAATATAATGGTACACAGGAAGCACGAGGAGTTATATAATTTCGAACGAGAATATTTATGAAAATATCCTCAGAAATATCGAAGATATTGATGATGATATTTTGGAATTTCTAAGTTCGATGGTTGATGGAGAGAGATTTTCCGCAAGATTTTAACATGACTTCGGAGCAAGATATTCTCTAAAGATTTCAACGGATCCAAAATTACCTGAATCCTTTGAATATAGGGTTTGGTCCTTGTATTTGTTCTAGGTCTCCTTCATGGGTAGCTCAATCTGTTTTTCAATACCCAATTTTCTATCGAGCGTTCCTAACACTCCTTTCTTTATCATCAAACTTTAGGTCGTTTAGACCATCTACCATTTTTTCTGGTTTCCTCTGCATTTAATGCTATGATATCTGAATCATCGGTTATTAATCCGAGGTGGTTTCAGGAAAATTGTGTTTTAGATGATTAAACGCTGATGGTAATATGGTGGAATATGAAAGGTTCCCTGGTAACAATAAAAGAGCACGCATATATATATCAACGTTATAATAAGGTTGTTTCGTATGAAAAGTCGAAGTTGTCTTGTTGGAGCTGTGACAAAACTGGTTATCTTGAACAGCAGATGCAAAGTTATTTTCGGTAATAATAACGCTAAAGGAATTAGCACAGCTATGTGTTAAACGTTTACTCAGGTTCCGAGTGTTTTCAGGTGCATAACTATATGCGTCAATCTTTTCTTCCATAGATGAAGTGCGGTTGGTTCATCTTCTTAGTTGTTTCTTAATTGAGAGGTTTCAAGAATCATGAAAGATTTGAACGCAGATTGTAATCGTCGAGATACAAATGAAGTTTAAGATGAATTCAAGTAGCAAACTTGAAGAATTATTTAGTTTCATATGTTATAATTAGTATTTTAATTCACTTTAATTGTCCAATATTATTAGTCCACAGTCGATAGTCCACAGTTTACAGACCAATAATTCATATATAGTTTAATATATAATATTCGAATTAATTAATACATATCGTGACCCGTGTACATGTCCCAGACTCGATCACAACTCAAAGTATATATATTATTTGAGAATCAACCTCAACCCTGTATAGAGAACTCGATCATTACTGCATATAGAGTGTCTATGGTGATTCCAAATAATATATATAGATGCGTCGATATGATATGTCAAAACCTTGTATACGTGTCCCGATATTTAAAGTGCGTAAAATAAATAACAGAAATTAAATGACGATAAATTAAATGCGTAAAGTAAATAACAGAAATTAAATAACGATAAATAAAATTGCGATAATTAAATTGTGATAAATAAACTGCGATAACTAAAATGTAATCAATTAGCTAGGAACAGTTAGCTTGGAACAGTTAGCGTGGATTCTTAACAAAATTTCAATTAGTTAATTCGTTTGTTTCTAACAACTTTTATTTCGTCCAATGTTTTCTTCATTATGCCACTTGTTGGATTGTGATAAATCAAAATCCAAATATGAAATTGAATAAAAAATAAAAAATAAAAAAAATGGTTATTCTGCGGTGAACGGATTTGTATCTCTGTAGATGTAAGTAGGATAGTAAATGGATGTTGAATCAGATTTGAAGAATGTACAGTATAACTTATTAGAGTGAAATCTAAATATTCCTCGGGTATTACTACCTGTTAAAATATTTTCACCATTAACAGTTTATACGAAAGAATTTTTAATTATAATCTTTATGAAAATATACTTACATATATAATTTCTTCAGATGTAATCATAGATTTAATGAGTTAATATAATATTAATCTCATTTGATTTACCGTTAGAACTAGAATATATAATCTCTAAAACATTGAAGATTACATAATCGTCATGTCGAACGAAGGTAAATGATGTAGAATGATTCGCAGATTGATGATTATGCTCGTGGTACATAATTAGATGTTGAGGTGTATGATGTGAACTTGAGTTGTTGGTGGTACTGGTATTGATGTTGGTGCTGGTGATGTTGCTGAAGCTGGTACATTTTGCACCATATTCTCCAAATTGATTACTAAAGCGCGAAGTTCATTGACTTCTTGTATTACTCCGGGATGATTGTCGGTCGGAACGAGCGGATGAATAAGGTTTAGAATCTGAGTTATGATATAGTCGTGGCGAGATATTCGAGAAATGAGGGTGAAAATGGTGTTACGAACAGGTTCGCCGGTAAGTGCTTCAGGTTCTTCGCCAAAAGGTGAATTCGGTTAGTGGAAGGGATCGCCTTCTGCGTCTCCATTGATTAAGTCGACTACGAATTCATAAGATGAATTAGGGATGGATGATTGGTTGATTCATTCTGGTGACGTTGCTTCCGAAGCTTAGATGACTATCCATTCGGAATAACTGTCGGGATAACTATCGGAATAGCTGTCGGAATCCGAGGGACTCGAACTAGTTGAAGGATTCATCTCGTACGATCAGATGAAGGATTTTCGATAAGAAATAGATTATAGGATGTAGATTAGTATCCTTCAATACATAATTTACATATGCATATGTAATACTAAAATCTCATAAGTTACGGAGGAATCTACGGAAGCTGTCAGGTAAAGATAACAATAACAGATACGCTAAGATATGAATTAGCAGATACGCTAAGATATGAATTTTGTCTATACACTATTCATGCAGTCAATGCAATAAGATGTGTCTAGACTAAGAATAATAAGCAGGTAATTTACTAAGGATGATAAACAAATGATTTCTGACAAAAATGATAAGCAAAACTTTTGACATGCAAACACGGTCGTAGTCCAGACTCACTAATGCATCCTAACGACTTATAAGTTAGACACACTAATGAGAACCCAGTTCACTAAGACCACCGCTCTGATACCAACTGTGAAGACCCGTCCTAATCCATCCGAACGAAGTCCATATCGATTACAAACGATTCACAATAGTTGATTACATCGCGAGGTACTTGACCTCTATATGATACATTTTACAAACATTGCATTCGTTTTTAAAAGACAAACTTGCTTTACATCGAAAGCTGACGACACGCATACCATTTCATAATATATCCAACTATAATTGACTTAATAATAATCTTGATGAACTCAACGACTCGAATGCAACGTCTTTTGAAATATGTCATGAATGACTCCAAATAATATATTTAAAATGATCAAATGCACAGCGGAAGATTTCTTTCGTACCTGAGAATAAACATGCTTTAAAGTGTCAACCAAAAGGTTGGTGAGTTCATTAGTTTAACATGAATAATCATTTCCATCATTTTAATAGACCACAAGATTTTCATTTGTCATAAATATACGTCCCATGCATAGAGACAAAAATATCATTCATATAGATTGAACACCTGGTAACCGACATTATCAATATGCATATAAGAATATCCTCATCATTCCGGGATCCTCCTTCAGACATGATATAAAATTTCGAAGTACTAAAGCATCCGGTACTTTGGATGGGGCTTGTTGGGCCCGATAGATCTATCTTTAGGATTCGCATCAATTAGGGTGTCTGTTCCCTAATTCTTAGATTACCAGACTAAAAAGGGGCATATTCGGTTTAATAATCCAGCCATAGAATGTAGTTTTAAGTACTTGTGTCTATTTCGTCAAACATTTATAAAAATTGTGCATGTATTCTCAGCCCAAAAATATAAAGGGTAAAAAGGCAAATGAAACTCATCATACTGTACTTTGTAGTAAAAATACATATGACTATATTAAACAATTCAGGGTTGACCTCGGATTCACGAACCTATATCATTTGTATATATATTAAAACATATACTCATAATCGATTAATTCTATTTATTATTAATGATGTATTTGTTATATTAATAATTTATAAGTTTCATTATTTATTTATATTTTCATTTTATATGCGTAGATATATTGATATAATTAAGTTATGTAATTTAAATATATTTTTGTATACAAAAATCTTTATTTTTATACCTATAACCTTAACAACGTTATTAAAACTTCTAATTTTAGTAAACATAATTATTTTAATAATGATAATATAGATAATTTTGAGAATTATAATAAGGGTAGTTTTAATGATAATAAAATAATAATTTTAGTAAAAATGATAATAATGTTAAATTTTTTTAATAATATCAACACAATTAATGATAATCATATTAGTACTAGAAATGATAATATTTATAATGATACTTATGTAACATCCCGCGTTTTTCCGTTAAATTTATTTTAACACCGTCTTTTTTTTTTAAATAATATCTTTCGTCATTTAATCTGGCATCTTTCGTTAACTAACGTTCATAATATCCTCGTTATTTAATTATAAAGTCATCCGTTACTCGAACGTTTTTTTTTTTTTTTTAAATATTCGTTGGGTTAATTCCCGCACCCGCTTTGAAACTCGAGGGACCGAGATTGCCAAATGGGCAAACTAGTTGACTAGGTCAACTAGTCAACCCACTTACCACATCCATTCATTTCATCTCCACCTCCCACCTTCATCCTCCTCTTTCTCTCTACTTCCCATTTTTGAACTCAAAACCCTCAAACATAAAATCATCATCTAAATTCGATTGGAGAAGCAAACATCAAAACAAATTACATTTTCGTGATCCTCTCTTCATCCTCTACATTTTGATACCAATATCATCAAGTTTGGGTAACATTTCTAAAACACTAGATTTCTTTAAATTCGTGTTCTTGACTTATAAAGTTGTTAATTAGCGTCTATGGCTCATTGTGATGTCGTGTATGTAATTTGTATGCTCGATTCGTTGTTTTTGGTGTAACTAGTTCAATATGAAAATTACTTGCTAAATCCTTGATTTTGGATGATCAAATGTTGTTAGATTGTTAAAGTGCATGTTTTAAAAGTGTTACTAGTATCATTAGCTTCGTTTTGATGTATATGTTGATTTAGGAAACTCCAAGAACATGATTAGTGATTTTGTGAACTTGGATTAGGGTTTGATAAGCTTTACATGAACTTTTGATGCGTCAAATGCTATGAGATATGGTTGTTAAGTGTTTTGTTACAATGTGTGTTTGATCACCTTCAAAACGGCATATCACATGTGTGAATTGGATTCCCGAAACTTAAAATGCATTTGATGAACTTGAAACTTTGAAAATGGATTCTTAATGATCACTTGACGGAAAATCGGTTATTGAAATTGATGTTTTTGTTTGATGAAACGTGTTTAGTTGTTTTCCTTGTCAAATTACCTTTCCAACGATATATAGTATGCATTTTGGATGTTTTCGGTTCATAAAATATGTTAATTTGAGTTTTGGTTCGTGACTTGGACCATTTTTCTGCAAACTGCATGTTTCCCAGGTATTGCGCGCCGCGCATATACCCGCGCGCCGCGCAAAATTAGAAATCCAATATGTTTGCCTTCGTGGTTAAGTTCTGACCAGGATTTACACTTGGGTGCGCGCCGCGCAACCCTTTGCGCGCCGCGCATATGCCCAGCTCATTTTAGTTTTTATTTTTCCTTTTACAAAATGTTTCCCGCTTAACCGTAACTCCGATTAACATGAAACTTGGCCATTCTGCTCATAAATGATTTCTCATCATGGGAAAATTGTCGGATACCCGACCCGACCCCGTTGACCTTGACTTTGACCAAGTTTGACTTTTAGTCAAACTTAACCAAACAATTATACGATCGTTCTAACATGCTTAATTACTTGTATCGTGCATGAAACTTGACTAATTGATTCACATGCTACATAATCGAGTCGTAACGAGCCATAGGACTAATTGAACATCTTTGACCGTTTGTGTTTACCGTTATTGATACAACCTATATGTTTAGGTCAAGACTAGCTTTGTTCTTTGCACACGTTACTTGTCGAAGTACTTTATGTTCGTGCATACAAGGTGAGATCATAGTCCCACCATTTCAACAACTTTTATACTTTTAAATCGTGGGCTGAGAAAACATATACTTTGTTACATCCTGTACTACTTACTTTTATGTTTTGAACACAAGTGTGAAAACAAACATTCCACGTGCGAGTTAGAACAAAAATGCCTCAATTCGATTATCATTAGTTACACTTGCAGGGTGTAAGCGAGAACTTATATTGTGTGGCCATACGGGTTTAACAAACCCTCATTCGGACGGTTCGCTACCGTTATGCGGATGAAATATATTTTTGTGTTTTAGTGTGGGTTCTAGCACTGTGTGATGGGGTAACGTTGGTTAAGTTTTGATAATTGAGTGCTCGCGTATAACAACACTTTTGGAATGCAAATGATTTGGATAATCTACGTTATGGAAATACAAAATCTTGTGGTTCAAAAACAACGTTTAATACTTACTAAACCTATGATTTCACCAACGTTTTCGTTGACAGATTCTTCTATGTTTTCTCAGGTTTTTGAATACTTAGTGATACATGCTTCCGCACTCTTTTGATACTTGCTTGGATGTCGAGTATTCATGCATTTTGGAGCGTCTTTTGACTTTACTTTAAACCATGTCGCCAAGATTTCAAATGTACTTATAACCTTGTAACTTAACTTTTGGTTGAACAATTCTTGTAAACTTGGGAAACAATCTTTATTTTGAAATGAAGGCGACATATTTTGGTCAAACTTTGTCATAAAGACTTATGACCAGGTAATGGGACCCACGTAGTCGACGCCGTCACTTGACGATTTGTCGGGGTCGCTACAGAAGCCGTTTTTAGCATAAGCGGTTGTCGGGACCAAGACAAAGTCAAATATTCCACCCACACTTTCGCCGGTATCGCCCTCACATGGTGGAATACGTATGTGCTGTCGGTGGGTATCGATGAAGCTCACACTCTCTCATGGGCCGACTTAAAGAAAAAGATGATCACCGAATACTTCCCGCGCGAAGAGACCCGTAAGCTCGAACACGAACTAAGAACTTTAAAAGCGGTCGGGAATGACCTAAAGGCATATAATCAACGATTTTCTGAGCTATCCTTGATGTGCCCAAACCTGGTGACCCCCGAACCTCTAAGGGTTGAACTTTACATGGATGGTCTTCCCAAGAGCATCAAACAAGGAGTAATGTCATCCAAACCCAGTAATCACCAAGAGGCCCTGAATATGGCCCGTCAATTGATCGAAACGGTAGACGAGATTGAAGTGCCGGCACCTAAAGCCGAGGATGAGTCGGGTGACAACAAAAGAAAATGGGAAGCCCCCCAATCGAGCAACTACAACAACAACTTTGCCAAGGAACCTCTCACCCCCGTCGGCAAGAAAAGTTATGCCGGGACACGACCTTTTTGCAACAAATGACACAAGCATCATTTTGGTGAATGTGGCAAGCTAATTTGCCATCGGTGCCAAGGTAGTGGTCATATTGCCAAGTATTGTGGAAGTACCGCCCCCGTCACTCAAAAGGGGCCTGACGCACCAAAGCCGAGTATTTGCTACAAATGTGGCCAATCGGGTCATTTTAGGAATGAATGCCCAAAGAATAAAGCAAAAACCAACGCGCGCCGTTGAACTTACAACATCTACACCTAGGATGCCCGAGGCGATGATGGACTAGTCACGGGTACGTTTCTTCACAACAAACCGTATATTTCATACTTATTCGATTCGAGTACCGTTAGACGTTTTATAACCAAGGATTTGACTCGTGCTCTTTATATTCCATCTTTTCCCCTAGATACTATTTAGGCGATTTAAGCGACCAACGGAAAAATATTGTGTGCCTATAAATATTATCGGAGGATATACGTTAAGAAATTGAACTCGACACCAATAGAACTAAGGAACTCAAAACCTATTCATTAAGGAGAAATTGTTGCCCTACATTTATGTATAGATTATTGTGAACTAAGAAATTTTCGGTTGAAACCGATACCCTCTCCCTCGCATCCATGACCTCATGATTATTTGCACGAATCCCGTATGTTCCAAATCGACCTCCGTTCCGGTTATCATCAATTGAGGGTCAAGGGAGACGACGTCTCCTAAGTCTTTCCGAACTCGCAACGTTAGTTGTAAATCTCTCTTAGTACCATTCGATTTATCCAAGGCTCGTCCGTATCCATAAACCTCCCGAACCACGTATGCAAACTTATCTAGACAAATCTGTTATCGTATTTATAGATGACATCTTAACTTATTTAAGTAAAGAAGGAAAACGAACAACATCACCATCTTACGCTCGAACTTTTGAGAAAAGAGCAACTTTATACCAAATTCTCCGAGTGAGAATTTCTGTTGAACGAAGTCCAATTTTCTAGACCATGATGTTAATGGTCAAGGCATTACAATCAATCTCGAAATCAAGCCACATGTAATCAGGAAACTCTCCCAACTCAGACTTATATTCGTAAAAATATTAGATCTCACCGGTTGTTACCGAAGATTCATTTCTGACTTTTCTCGTGTGTTATCGCCAAGAAAAAGCCGTGCGCCTGCGGGCAAAGCGGACAATATTGTGGTTATGTTAAGCTGGGGTGTTACGGAATAGTATCACACGGTGTCACACGACTTTTAAACTCGTTAACTCACTAAGGAAAACTTTAAACCTCTCCGTGTTCGAACCTTGAACGTAATTTTGCATGCAAACATTTCTAGCTAAATTCGTATAGCACATAACGGAACTCAATATGGAAATAATTCTACTTAAACGCCCGAAAGGCATACTCTCTCGACTCGAAATCAACGGAACTGAAATTTGTTATTTTGCACGAAGAATTCGAATACTAAATTGTGGATCCGATCAATTTTCTCGTCATCACGTACCACACTACGTACCTCTGTTATTCCACCGTTACCGTCGGATAATACTGGAACTTAAGATAACCCGCAATCCAAGGATACATCACTCTTATTTGACATAACGTCCTTGTGTTTCTGATAATCGGCCAACGACTATTCAACCCCGAACTATACAACTACGTGTACTATCTCGATTTTCTTTCAAACTTCAACTTTTGACAACTAGATGCACAATACGGCGACCTTGAGATGTAAACTCATCCTATTCCAAGACCTCATTTCACTCCTATCTTTATCGCTCGCACTTCCGTTTAAGGAAACTCCTTGTGACATTTCTCCATGGATAGAGAAACTCCTCATATTACCTTAACATTCGCCACGAGGGTGAATAGTCCTAACGAACATATTTCGAACCCTAACTGACTTGTTCAAACATATCTTAAGAGATTCTATTCCAGTACGGTGTATCTTCGTCATTTATCCTGTATCGAAATACTCGTTTCACTTCTAGTGTTACAAGAAACCTTGGGAACTCGCTTAGACACATGTACCGCGTATCTCCCACAACTGACGAACCAAGCAAACGTACGATTCAATCTTGGAAAGACATGTTACAGACTGGTATTGTCACCTTTAGTAGTTCCTCTTACAACGACAGCTATCACTCGTATATTAACGCCGCACCTCCGAAACCCTATATGACCGCAAATGTCATACCCCTGTTCATTTAACCAAAGCATGTGGCAAGCAAATCACCGAATCCGAACCCCATCAAGAAACAACAATTGAGATCGTTCAAGTCCGGGAAGGGCTCAAGATGACCCGTAGTCGCCAGAAGAGTTATACCAAACTTAGATGAAAACCTCACAAATCCCAGTGTGTAACCACGTAATATTGAGAACCTACACCTTGGAAGGGTGTAATCCGTTTCGGGAATCAGGGAAAGCTAAACCCGCAACATGTTAACCCTTTTGAAACCTTGGGGCGTATTGGAACCGCTTCCTACCGTTTAGAACTTCCGACTAAATTAAGTTTCCGTTTACCCTACATTTCGTGTAACAAACTTAGAAACGTGTCCTGCGGAACAGGAACGTGCAATCCTGCTAGATACACCAACTATCGATGACAAACTTCTCTTCATAGGAAAACCAGTTGAAACCGGGGATCGTAAAACCAAACCTTAATACAACGTAAAACCCTGACTATCCAAATTCATGAGAACACTCAAGGACGTACCTACACTTATTCATATCATGAACAACGTAAAGTCTCGAGTAAGAAATATCGACTACTACTTCCAACTAAATTTCGGGACGAAATTTCTTTTGAGGTGTGGATAATGTAACATCCCGCGTTTTTCCGTTAAATTTATTTTAACACCGTCTTTTTTTTTTAAATAATATCTTTCGTCATTTAATCTGGCATCTTTCGTTAACTAACGTTCATAATATCCTCGTTATTTAATTATAAAGTCATCCGTTACTCGAACGTTTTTTTTTTTTTTTAAATATTCGTTGGGTTAATTCTCGCACCCGCTTTGAAACTCGAGGGACCGAGATTGCCAAATGGGCAAACTAGTTGACTAGGTCAACTAGTCAACCCACTTACCACATCCATTCATTTCATCTCCACCTCCCACCTTCATCCTCCTCTTTCTCTCTACTTCCCATTTTTGAACTCAAAACCCTCAAACATAAAATCATCATCTAAATCCGATTGGAGAAGCAAACATCAAAACAAATTACATTTTCGTGATCCTCTCTTCATCCTATACATTTTGATACCAATATCATCAAGTTTGGGTAACATTTCTAAAACACTAGATTTCTTTAAATTCGTGTTCTTGACTTATAAAGTTGTTAATTAGCGTCTATGGCTCATTGTGATGTCGTGTATGTAATTTGTATGCTCGATTCGTTGTTTTTGGTGTAACTAGTTCAATATGAAAATTACTTGCTAAATCCTTGATTTTGGATGATCAAATGTTGTTAGATTGTTAAAGTGCATGTTTTAAAAGTGTTACTAGTATCATTAGCTTCGTTTTGATGTATATGTTGATTTAGGAAACTCCAAGAACATGATTAGTGATTTTGTGAACTTGGATTAGGGTTTGATAAGCTTTACATGAACTTTTGATGCGTCAAATGCTATGAGATATGGTTGTTAAGTGTTTTGTTACAATGTGTGTTTGATCACCTTCAAAACGGCATATCACATGTGTGAATTGGATTCCCGAAACTTAAAATGCATTTGATGAACTTGAAACTTTGAAAATGGATTCTTAATGATCACTTGACGGAAAATCGGTTATTGAAATTGATGTTTTTGTTTGATGAAACGTGTTTAGTTGTTTTCCTTGTCAAATTACCTTTCCAACGATATATAGTATGCATTTTGGATGTTTTCGGTTCATAAAATATGTTAATTTGAGTTTTGGTTCGTGACTTGGACCATTTTTCTGCAAACTGCATGTTTCCCAGGTATTGCGCGCCGCGCATATACCCGCGCGCCGCGCAAAATTAGAAATCCCAGATGTTTGCCTTCGTGGTTAAGTTCTGACCAGGATTTACACTTGGGTGCGCGCCGCGCAACCCTTTGCGCGCCGCGCATATGCCCAGCTCATTTTAGTTTTTATTTTTCCTTTCACAAAATGTTTCCCGCTTAACCGTAACTCCGATTAACATGAAACTTGGCCATTCTGCTCATAAATGATTTCTCATCATGGGAAAATTGTCGGATACCCGACCCGACCCCGTTGACCTTGACTTTGACCAAGTTTGACTTTTAGTCAAACTTAACCAAACAATTATACGATCGTTCTAACATGCTTAATTACTTGTATCGTGCATGAAACTTGACTAATTGATTCACATGCTACATAATCGAGTCGTAACGAGCCATAGGACTAATTGAACATCTTTGACCGTTTGTGTTTACCGTTATTGATACAACCTATATGTTTAGGTCAAGACTAGCTTTGTTCTTTGCACACGTTACTTGTCGAAGTACTTTATGTTCGTGCATACAAGGTGAGATCATAGTCCCACCATTTCAACAACTTTTATACTTTTAAATCGTGGGCTGAGAAAACATATACTTTGTTACATCCTGTACTACTTACTTTTATGTTTTGAACACAAGTGTGAAAACAAACATTCCACGTGCGAGTTAGAACAAAAATGCCTCAATTCGATTATCATTAGTTACACTTGCAGGGTGTAAGCGAGAACTTATATTGTGTGGCCATACGGGTTTAACAAACCCTCATTCGGACGGTTCGCTACCGTTATGCGGATGAAATATATTTTTGTGTTTTAGTGTGGGTTCTAGCACTGTGTGATGGGGTAACGTTGGTTAAGTTTTGATAATTGAGTGCTCGCGTATAACAACACTTTTGGAATGCAAATGATTTGGATAATCTACGTTATGGAAATACAAAATCTTGTGGTTCAAAAACAACGTTTAATACTTACTAAACCTATGATTTCACCAACGTTTTCGTTGACAGATTCTTCTATGTTTTCTCAGGTTTTTGAATGCTTAGTGATACATGCTTCCGCACTCTTTTGATACTTGCTTGGATGTCGAGTATTCATGCATTTTGGAGCGTCTTTTGACTTTACTTTAAACCATGTCGCCAAGATTTCAAATGTACTTATAACCTTGTAACTTAACTTTTGGTTGAACAATTCTTGTAAACTTGGGAAACAATCTTTATTTTGAAATGAAGGCGACATATTTTGGTCAAACTTTGTCATAAAGACTTATGACCAGGTAATGGGACCCACGTAGTCGACGCCGTCACTTGACGATTTGTCGGGGTCGCTACAACTTATGTTACTAATAATAATAATAATAATAATAATAATAATAATAATAATAATAATAATAATAATAATAATAATAGCACTAATTTGTTAACGTTAATGATAATACAAATTTTTAATACTAATAATAATAATACTACTGATAAAAATAATAACTTAAATGATAATTTTACTACTAGTGATAGTTATGATATTAATACTAGTAATAACAATAATAATAATATTAATAATCGTAATTGTAATTATAGTCATGATAGTAATAATATTAAATGATAACTATACTTATATTAGTAATAATAATAATAATAATAGATATAATACTTTTATTTATGATAATAATAATAAATACAATTAGGTAAAAAAAAATTTCATCTCAAATTATAATACTAATAATAATAATTATAAAAACAATAATAATAATCATAATCGTAATATTAATAGTAATAATAAAAGTAAAGGAAATTGAATATACCCTTGAAAACCGCCTCAAAAAAGAATTGCCCATGACGGGGCTCGAACCCTTGACCACTCGCTAACCCGACACATGCCTTAACCAATGCTCTGTGATTGATTTTTCTGATTATTTTCCCAGCCCATTTGTATTTAACATTAATTTATGTTTCTCTCTTTCCTTCATCTTCTTCACAAGATCAATCGACCAGGGACGTTTATAACTTAAACATCTACTATCAGCTTGTTTATAAATTTCGAATTGGGGTAGAAACAATAAGCTATCGAGGGAATTGATTAAAACAGAAAAATTGAAATATTAACAGGATCCAACAGCCCGTCGTGACTCATGTAGAACTCAAAGATTGATTTTATGATCTAGACTGTTTCAGACTACGATTTGTACATGAAATAAGTTCTAAATTTATCAAGGAAGCTTTCTGATTCGTCAATTTTACTTAAAACCTACAAACGAATTCGAATTCGGCTGAAGAACGTTTGTTGAATTTTTGAAACCAAAATTTTGACTCACAAATTCGGTTTCGTTTTGAAAAATTAGAAAGTTTGCAGATAGCTTAAAGTCAAGATTCCTATCACAGTGACATTTAAGGATATTGATAAATCGTTCGAATTTCAAGTTTTTAAAAAAAAAAATTGCGAACAGCGGTTTTATTTGTTTTCTGTAAATTTTGATTTTTCCTCCTCGACTTTCAGGGTTGGATACAGTATATAACGATGGAACTCGAATATTTGGTGTTGGTGATATTGATGTACTCGATTTGTTTGAATTGGCAATGAGTTTGTCATAAAGATTTTTGCACACAAGCAGGACACACACAATATATATATATATATATATATATATATATATATATATATATATATATATATATATATATATATATATATATATATATATATATATATATATATATATATATATAATAAACAATTGGATGTCGATGGAAAACTGATTTTGGTTTTAAGTGAGGATCCAATCTCGATGGCTAATCACTTTAGACAGATTCCAAAATTTATCTACAGGTTGATAGTTACTTCAAATCAATCCTGATTCCAAATTGGTACGTTCCCTATTATATTAATAATTGATAATTATACTCATATTAATTAAAATGCTAATAATATAATTAATAATAATTTTAATATTATCATTATCAAATAATACATTAAATGATATTAATAATGTTATTAATAAATGATAGTATTAAATTGTATTATTTTCTAATTATAATAATAATAATAATAATAATAATTTATAATAATAATAATAGTTCTAATGATAATGTTATTAATATTTAAAATTGTTAATAATAACATTAATAATAATAATATTACAATACTGCTAACAATAATAAAATAATGATAAAAGTAATAATGATAATATTGATAATACTATATTAATTAGCAAATATGAAAGTATTAATAATTTTACTAATACAATTATATTTTCAACTTGTAATTACATATATTAATATTACATTTTTATTAATTATGTAATATTTAATGATTATATAATATATATTATACATACATAATATTCATACATTTTAAGTAATATACATATAGTAATGGTTATATACTTTCAAACTACTATGTATAATTATATTTTATATTGAAACAAATACACCCACAGTATAACATTTAATACTTTGTTAATATAGACAAATTATAGCAGTTTCTAATTACTTCACTATTTTTAAATAACTGTTTTAAATAACATGTTTAAGTTCTCTTTCGAAATAACCAAATCACATAATACTTCATTAATATATTTAATTTATAATATTTAACTATTTACATGTATAGTTATTTATATCTACATTTCTATTTACGATTTAAGGTTCGTGAATCGTCGGGAATAGTCAAAGGTCAAATGCATATAAGAAACAGTTAAAAATCTTTGAGACTCAACATTACAGACTTTGCTTATAGTGTCAAAATCATATAAAATTAAGTTTAAATTTGATCGGAAATTCCCGGGTCATCACACACCCAAGGATTCGCACCATAGGATCAAGGCACAACACACCACTTATACACTCTACTGAGAGCAAACTGGAACCATAAACGTAAACCGCGCGCTTGCTACGAATTATCTCCAACGGAGAATAAAGTTTAGCTAAGACTTACGTACATACCGCATGTTATTACAAACGAACAACATATAATTTCGTACTAAAGGTACCTGATGTAGCGCTGTTGGGCTTCCGTGCTCCACTACCCATCATGTATTCGCGCTCTAACCTCCTAACCCGATCGTCATGCGATTCGGAACACTCTGATTTCCGGTGTCCCTCCATCCGGCAAATGAAACACCTGATTAAGCCTTAAGGCACCACCGTACAATCTTGTGCCAAATGACCCTGTTCCCCACACTTAAAGCACGTGAGCTTGTAACCCTTCTTACTCTTCTTCTTCACATTCCCGACGCCTTCAGGCGTACTTCGTGCCCTCTTACCATGAGCACCATGTAATCCTAACCTTGCAAGTACATCTTCATCATCGCTACCTCGAGGTTTGGGAAACCTCTTTTCAAACTCTTCCTTTACAACTTTAGTCACTTGGTCTCGGACCATTTCCGTCATTTGTCCTTTGACCAACTCCTTGGTTACTTATCTAACTTTGCCGGTGAAAACCGACACATATTGTTCAAACACGGCCTCAATCTTTAACGTTAAATCATCCTTCCCTTCGTGAATAAGCTCACTCATTCCGCATCCATCTTCCGTTTTCATTCTAAGGGATGCAAATGATTAGATCACGAACGTATAGACCACACGCACAACACCGTCCCATCTTGCTAAACACTCATCGTGCATTACTTGTTAGACATGATTTGCACCCGTAATAAGGTTTACAAGTCCTTATTACGCATACACGCCGTATCAACTTGTTAGTACAATGACCGCCTCGCTTGATGTCATAAACAAACACAAACAAATTCTACTCGACAACAACACACGCGAGAATTATTATCACAACACAATAATATATTAATAATATCCGCATTACTAATATAAACGTTAGTCCACTTACAAACAAGGCACTAACTATAACCCATTCCGACCCGTACTCCTACAAGTCCCGCAACAAATTAAGCACACACAAAAGTCTAAGTCTAGGCACCTATCTCATGTCACCTAAATCCCTTAGACCACGCTCTGATACCACTTGTAACAACCCAAACCAAACCACGTTCGAACCCGCTTAAAATAACACACACAAAAAATTTATTTTGTTGCACCGCTATTGGCGCGGCGCGCCAGGACCCCGCGCGGCGCGCAGAAAGGCCTGGACAGGCTGCTGTCCCTAAAAGTCAAAAACGTGAAAATGTTTGACCACCTCCCGACATAATTAGACAAAACGCTTTTCACCACATATTCAAATATGTAAAACTAACATGTTCCATTAATAAAACGAGTTTTACAAGACCGGGCCTACATCGGCCGTTTTACGACTTTCGTATAAAATTCAAGTTTTCAACCACATGATTTTTTAACACAAAATAAAGCCGAGCATGGCGATTGGGGATACGCTACTCAATCCTAATCAAATCCAAAAGCAAGCCTTCTAAAGCAACTACGCGAGTCTACTAGTTCCCACGCTTACCCGAACCACCGCATCCAAGCAAATCTATAAAAATGTGAACAACGAGAGGGTAAGCTAACGCTTATTGAGTGAAAATATACTACATACATATATATGCATAAAATGGACACGCCACACCAATAATCAAATACCGCATACCGGAGCATCCAAGCATAAAGGCAAGCTAAGCTAAGCATACCATATAATCACTAAGCAACAAGCTAGTAACAACAACCATAAAGTAAGTTACCAACGACGATGTGAACAACGCCAATAAGCTACACCCGGAGGGTTAGCTACATCACAACAATACATTAATATATATATATAACAGAGCGTAAAACCGCCCAAGGTTAACCAATCACACAAAGGAATGGTACTCGAATTTCCTATCGGTGTTCATAACAACCGTTAGTGTACAACACATATATCACTAACCCTTGGACAACACATATCCGTTCATGAAACCGCTAGCGTACAATGCATATATCACTAACTTGGACAACACATATCCATTCATAAAACCGTTAGAGTACAACACATATATCACTAACTTGGACAACATATATCCATTCATAAAACCGTTAGAGTACAACACATATGTCACTAACTTGGACAACACATATCCATTCATAAAACCGTTAGAGTACAACACATATATCACTAACTTGGACAACACATATCCATTCATAAAATTAAACACATCACAATTCAATATCCACCCTTCGCCATTGGGGTTATCCAATTCACAACCACGTGTGATAATGTACACACAAAACGTGTACCTCGCCAAAGGTGGTCAACCAAAATGCACATCCATGCTAATTGGGCCTATACACAAGTCCATCAAATCCACCTATATGTGAAGTGAGTTCTATAACCGAGAACCACTTCACCCGACCCGCACCCATCCTACACATACATATGCACATAGGATATTAACACTCACCTTGAAGTCTTGATGGATGCCAAAACAAAATCCGAAATCACCGATGGAATGTACCTATTCCATGTATCACATAACAAGTAACACAATTGGGGTTGACTTACAAACCAACCCAATTGACACTTAGTGCAATTTCGATCCAAATGCACTTCCAAGTACAAACCGCGCCCAAAATTTACCAATAATCACTAACACAAGTGAGAATGGTCCTAACACGCCAATTAAACCCAATCATAGGTGTTAAACACCTATCTTGCCCAAAATGACACTTAAACCCTAATTTGACCCATAAGAAGTCAATATCACGCCATTTGCAAGTTTTGACACCAAAACATATTTAACTCGGTTCTATGCTTCAACTTAATCCATTTTAAGTTTATAAACCTTATTAAATTGGCAATCGAGTCATAATCATCAACAAACCCTAATTTTGACTCTAGTAAAAATTAGTCAACCATAAGAACCCTAATGGTCTCCAAACATCAATAATCACTAATACTAGTGATTATACACTATTTACAAGTCTTAAACATGGTTAAATCATTAACCAACCCAAAACCTGCCAAATATCAAAATAGCAAGTTCCATAAACCCTCTTCATCAACTAAGTGGGTTTTACAACTAACTAACACCAACCCTAACATTGAATCTCAAATCAAACAATGAAATTCAGAGTTTGAACTTACCAATACCGCCAAAATGATGCCGTTGACGAGATGAACAACTTTAATACTTGAGACTTGACTCGAATCAAACTTCTTCTTCTCCAAATGGAGCTTTCTCTCACTTAAAATGGGTTTCTCACTCTAGGGTTTGATGAGAGTGTTTGATGAGTGAAATGTGGTCCAAAATGATCAATGGATCAGTTTTGATGACCCCAAACCGACCCCAAGTGAAAAGACCAAAGTACCCCTCATTTAAACCTTTTAAAAAGGCTGAAAATTGCATCAGACTGGATCGGAGCGCCGCTCCATAAGTTGGAGCGCCGCTCCAACCTTCAGGTCAGTTTTCAGTTTCTTGTTTTGGCCATAACTTTTTTACCGTAGCTCCGTTTTCGATGAATCAAATATCATTGGAAACGTACATGCTGTGTACACTTCATACACGCATCGTACACCATAAATACATTATGTACAATAAATATTTGGGTCTTACACTATTAAAGGTTTTCCTTTTTCACGCATAATGCGAATCCTATTTTTGTAACAAACGACCTCTGCTCTCACCTTTTTCAACCAGTCCATGCCAATTATTACATCAAAACTCCCTAACTCGACTGGTATTAAATCAATTTTAAACGTTTCATCCCCCAGTTTAATTTCTCTCTCCCGACATATATTATCTGCTGAAATTAATTTACCGTTTGCTAATTCGAGTAAAAATTTACTATCCAATGGCGTCAATGGGCAACTTAATTTAGCACAAAATTCTCTACTCATATAGCTTCTATCCGCACCCGATCAAATAAAACATAAGCAGATTTATCGTCAATGAGAAACGTACCCGTAACAAGCTCCGGGTCTTCCTGTGCTTCTGCCGCATTAATATTGAAAACTCTTCCACGGCCCTGCCCATTAGTATTCCCCTGATTCGGGCAATTTCTAATAATGTGGCCCGGTTTTCCATATTTATAACAAACAGCATTGGTATTACTTGCTCCAGCACTATTCATTTCGGCATTACTTGTTCTGACATTATTTGTTCCTTTAGTTCTGTTATAATTTGTTCCGTAGACCTCACACTTTGTCGCGCTATGATCATTTCTTTTACACCTGTTGCAAAATATCGTGCAAAACCCCTGATGATTTTCTTCACACTTATGGCATGGCTGTTTTTGGTTTTTGTTGTCGTTGTTGTTATTGAGGTTGTTGTTGGGATTGTTATTATTGTTGAAATGGTTGTTGTAGTTGTTGTTGTTGGGATGTTTGTTGTAGTTATTGATAGGATTGCGGTTATTGTTGCGATTGTTGTTGCGATTGTTGGGATAGCTGTTGCGATTGTGGTTGTAATTGTTGTTGTTGTTGTACTGGTGACTCTTGTCAGCGTTTTCCTCCCACTTTCTCTTGAGTTGTTTCATGTTGGCTTCTTCAGCCACCTGCTCTTTAATTATTCCCTCAATCTGATTTATGAGTTTATGAGCCATTCAACTTGCCTTCTGTATAGAAGCGGGCTCGTGTGAACTCACATCTTCTTGAATCCTTACTGGTAACCCTTTTACAAATGTGTCGATCTTCTCTTCTTCATCTTCGAATACTCCCGAACACAATAGGCACAACTCTGTGAATCATCGTTCATATGTGGTAACGTCGAACCCTTGTGTTCGTAACTCTCTAAATTCTGCCTTGAGTTTATTGACTTCGTTTCTAGGACGGTACTGCTCGTTCATCAATTGCTTGAATGCCGACCACGGTAGTGCGTAAGCAGCATTTTGTCCTACCTGTTCAAGATAGGTGTTCCACCACGTTAACGCAGTACCTGTGAAGGTATGCGTAGCGTACTTAACTTTGTCCTCTTCAGTACACTTACTTATGGCAAACACCGATTCGACTTTCTCGTTCCACCGTTTCAATCCAATTGGTCCTTCGGTTCCATCAAATTCCAAAGGTTTGCAGGCAGTGAATTCTTTGTAGGAGCATCCTACATGATTTCTTGCGCCGTTAGCTGCATTGCTAGATTCAGAGTTATTGTTGGTATGTAGCGCAGCCTGTACTGCGGCTATGTTTGCAGCAAGAAAGGTACGAAATTCCTCTTCGCTCATATTCATGGTGTGTCGAGTAGTCGGTGCCATTTCCTTCAAAATAGCCAACTGAATCGAGTTAATCATATAGAATATTAAGAGTAGTCAATAGTATTTCGTAGCATAATATGAACTCATTTATAAAAGCTTTTTCTTCATATTAGCGTTTTATACGTTTAAATTCGGGTACTACCTACCCGTTAAGTTCATATTTAGTAGCTAATATACAATTCAACTACTACAATTCCATATGAAAAACTAATTATAATAATATATCACATACAAATATTCTTCAAACTTACAATTTCGCTATATTACATATAACATGAAATATAGTACACTATGATACAGGACATTTTTGAAGATGAATCTAGTTAATACGCAAGTTGTTCAGCAAAGGAAATAAAGACACGTAATTCATAACTCCAGAAACAAGTCATGCATTTTGGTTTTACTAAGACGACTTCCCATCCTTGGTCTTGTGGAAAATAACCGTTATGACCATTGGCTAGGCAGCATGTTGTAATGTCGTCAAAAGGATGAGGGTTTCTTAATTTCCAACAGCCCCGTTGATTGGTCAGTTCATGATGAGATTGAGAGAAATGATAAGATAGAGTGAGATTCGGTATGTAGGAAGGAGACTTAGTATGAGAGAGAATCGGTAAAATTACATTCCACAGCTTCTAGAACTCATTTACAATGCAATGACTATCTAATTAGGACTAATTAGGTTCCTTATATAGCCCTCTTCTAAGGAACCTTCATTTAAGCTTAATTCACATTAACACTATACAACTTCGGGGTCCTAACAATCTCCCCCTTAGTGTTAAATGTGAACTTTACAATATAATCCTATCGAAAATATCTAAAGGAACTTTGTTCCTCTGAAGTGAACTTTAGATTTGAATCCCTTGAAATTCTCATATCTTCGTATATTCACTCTTGTCTTGAGACGACTTTTCAATCTTGTGAGAATGTATTTGACAATCTCATTATCTTCAGTTGAATTGAAATTATTGATCAGTCTCCATCTCATGTATTTGAAAGCATACATCAACGTTTCGTCTGAGTATCTTCTGAAATCTGAGACTCTGATGAAGATCTTTGTATAATGAGAATTGACAAATGCAAACCCATATGGACAGTCGCTCACTTCAAGTAAGGACATGTATCTTAGCTCTTCAATCACTTGATTTGGTGGTTTGATTCCGAGCTTGTTGTGTCCAGATTCCAATCCCATTTGAAAATTATGAACAGACATCCATCTCATCGAATCAAGAATAAACCTGTAGACTGCCTTCATTGCAGTAGCATGATAAGTTGTTGCAGATTCATTCAAGTTAATCAGATAATTGTAAATGAAAATATTGTCGTCCATATTTAGTTTATCAAAATCCGCTTCTGAAAACTGATAATCCTCATCATCCATTCTTGTAACTTGAAACAATGGCATCTTCACTCCATCCTTATTAATCATCAAAACCTTATTAATGCTTTTGATCTCTGAATTCTGCTAAATTTAAAGTTTCTCTTCAATCTTCAATTTGAATTTATTGCGAACACTCAGATAAGCTTTGAGATATTCTGGCTTCTTATGAAATTTCCATGCACCCAGAACACTCATTGATACAGAAAGGACGAGATCAGAATCACCATAGATTCTATACGCTTGTTGTTTAATGAATGGTGAACAAAGAATCTTTTTCTCTTCATCCTCACTTAGTTGGTAATCAGCATCACGCTTAAGAACAATCTCTGCAGTTTGAAATGGAACATTCAAAGCAGGAGGAGTCGTAGTATCTTCTTTGCCATTAGAGAAAATCTCCTTTTTGAAGTGTATTCCAAATTCATCAGTTGGAGATGTCAAGTTAACAAATTGATGATCATTGAATTCATTGGCGATACTCGATGACCCCTTCAAAATATCTTCAATGTTGTCAAAGTTTTGATTGTTCTCTTGAGATGACTTATTCTCTTATTGATCAGCTGTATCCATAATCATTAACATTCCTGAGTCACCCTCTCTCTGACTTTCTGATTCATCTAGAAAACTTTCACACTGGATTTCCTCAATTTCGTCACTACCGGAATCAGATATATCAATAACATCTTTATCCTTCTGTTGACTAGATGTACCAGTTTAATAACCACTGGACCTATGACCACTTTGTCTATTCTCCCCCTCATGAAGATTGTCGGGAACGAAATCATCATGATCAGGCATGTGAATTGGTCCAGGTGACTTGCATGGAGAGAAAGGATACACTATCCTTGTTTGCTCAAGATAAATCATCATAGTCTCACGAACTTCATCAAGATCAGTCCGTTTAGCAAACTCAGCAAGATAGAGCTCCTCCACCTCATTGTCAGAGAGATACTGTAATCCATATCTATTTGAAATCTGAGAAGGTGACCCAGTTGGTGAAACAACGGTGTAACCATGAACAAAAGCAGCATCAGCAGCATCTGTTGAAGGCGATGTCGATGGAAGTGTTTGAGTTGCCGTGAGGGCAGGTAAGGATGATTGTGCGGTATTATTCTTATATGTAGGGCTATACATACTAATAGTCAGATTCGTGATATCCCCTTCTGATGGAGGTTGGGTAACAACCGGAGTTGTCACTAGCGAAGTTTCTTTCGAAGTATCCGCCTCCATGACTTTAGTCTCATGGGACTCTGACAGAGTAGCAGAACTACCCGTCGGTTTAGCTCTCGCAGAGATATTACTATCTCCGACTCCTGAAATCATTGATATACCATGAGGTGGCACATCTCTTTTAGTTAAAGACTCTTCCTCCAGACCCTGAGATTCAGAATCCAGAAGAGAAGTGGTTTGATCCAATGGATCACTTTCATGAACCAATGGATCAGTCTGCTGGAAGTCTGATAAATATCCCGAAGGATTGTCATGTTGACTCGTTTCCATGGGACGCGGTAGATCTCCCTCATTAAGATAAGCGGGACTTCGAGACCCTATTGTACGTTGAGGCACAGAAGGATTTCCAGCTGATACGCAGGGTGCCTTTTCAAGATTTTTCGGCTCCCCTTCGGCCGTTATGGACTTCAATGATTGAGTTACCTCAATCGATTGAGTCAACGCAGATTTACTACAGAGGAAGACTTTACTTCCTTAGATGCCGAAGCACTTTGCTTTGTAGGATTTATTATTAAGTCCTGTTTAGATTGGATGGGCTTAGTAGTCTTTTTACCATCCGTGCATTTAGATCTCTTGCCTACCGAAGCTTGCGCTTCATTTAGCGTAGGGCTTACTGTTATTATTGGATGTGATACGGAAATGGGTGAGGGTGACCTAATTGATTCTAGGTCTTGGTCCATATCACCAACGGTTGTAGTAACTGTTTGGCGGACGATAGGTGTCGAAGTCCTAGATCTAGTTACTCGTTGGGTTGGCGGAGTCTGAATTATCTCATCAGGTATATATCGAGTTCTCTTAGGAGAATGTTCAGGAGACAATTCAGATGCTGTTGCTAAAGTGTCGGTGTCACTGCTCACTTCGGGTGTTGTGGAAAGGGTTGGTTCAATCCTAGTTGGACTAGGTTCCCTGATCCTCGCGGGTTGAGCTTGGTGTGCTGCCCTAGAACGTTTAAGGTTCACCCTAAGTGGAGGATTAGCTGGTCCGGGTGGTTATACTACAGGTTCCTCTACAACCTCTGGGGCTGGAACCGCGGCGGGTTCAACTTGTTCTTGTTGTATCGGGTTCGGAAGAGGTATTCCTACAGCCTCAAAATAAGAACTCATACGAGCATCTTGGGGTTCAGCTAGCCTCACTAGCCAATTTGGAATCGGTGCAGTGAATTGATTATCAGATACCATCGTGGTATTCATCTTCAGCCCCCCAAATCGTTTCATCTGTAATCCATGTGTATCTGGTACAAATATATTTGCATTTCTGCAAGCATTTATAGCATCATGGATAAAGATACAGAAAAACCTTTCTCAAGGGATGTATGAACCCCTTGGTTTACAACTTGAGCTTGAACCAAATCCCATATTAGTTCTGCATAGTCAGGAGCTTCTACTCTTATGAAAGAGTAGAACAACTTCAGCATAGGCACAGTCAGGCTGTCGGATCCACTCATTATCATCAGCAAGCATCTGTTGATTATTGAGAAGATCACATACCACCTTGAGTGCAGATATTTCTTCTGAAACTTAGCCAGAGGAACATTGCGAGCTCCAACATAACCAAGATCGAAGACAGATGACATCATCTGCTGAGTAGCAGGAAAAGCAAGAGCATTCTGCACAACAGGAAGTCTGAATATCCTCCTGAAATCAGCCTTAGTGATACTCCTCCTCCCTTGAACTCCTCTCAGTTGAAATTTAAAACGAGCTTGTGTTCCCTCTGGATTTTCAGCAGTAGGTTGTGTAGCTTCCACAAACCTAATTATTCTGTTAAGTAGCTCTAGATCTGTTATAGGTACACTGACTGTAGAGTTTAGAGAGCAGGCCACAGAGTGTGCCTCTCTAGAATTGCAGTCCAGTAGTTGCAGGGAATGTTGGTTTCAGAGTTGATGAAGTGATTGTTTGTCATTTAGCTGTATAAATAAGAAATAGAAGACCACGAGATATTTAACATAAAGCATATATCTCTATTCTTATTTGCCTTTGAAATCCTTTGTATATATTTTATCTTTTATATTTTATGATTTTTATGGTTTTTCAAAGATATAAAAATCCTTTATACTCAAATATGAACAAGTAATTGACAATCATGACATTCATATGATATTCATCACAATACAAATTCATCATGCAAAATCAATTATATAACACAAAGAATCAGAACAACTATTAGTCAATTTTTAAACACAATACAAGCAGATTCGGTAGTCATGACCACTTGAGATTCTGTAACCAAATAAGCTTGAGTTTTCAGATCAGAAAGATATAAAATAAACATGTTAAGTGTTTGAAGATAAAAATCAGAAAGTTTCAAGGTACCAAAAGTTAGACTCGGTATCAAGAGAAGAACAGATTCGGTATCTCCAAAATTAACATAAAGTCACTCAAACATGCATATTCTATCATGTAAAATCACAACCATAATCAATTAACCACTCAATTAGAAGTAGATCAACATGTTAATCGTACAAACAGACTCGGTACTGTAGATAGAACATATTCAGTAGATACAGAATCCATCAAACAATCAATTAAACATGTAATCAAACTTGGTCAAATGATAGATCAATTAATATAACTCAGAGTAGACAAGAATGCATGTTAGTTAACCAAATCAATTGAGTTTAATCAAAGATTAGTAGAATACGACTCAGACTCGGTATAATCAACAAAATTTCAAAATTGAGAGTCACAATCCAGTTATTTTGATCTTTTCTAGTTGAAATACATTTAATTATCTCAGATCTACACGTATGTATCTAAAGCAATGATTAAAATGAAATTATACCAAAGATTTGAAGAACAGAAGAACGGATTCGGTAGATTAGGCAGATTCAGTATGTTCAATAAGACTCGGTAGGTAATTAAGCACAGTAAGAGAGTTAGTTTGACTTTGACCCTCCTTTTATAGATACCGAAGATAAAGTACCGAATGGGCTTTATCGAATGGGCCTATTTTACCGAATACAGTCCACTTTTCAAAATTTTATCAATTTAACTTCAAAATCTTGACAAATTGATTTTTCCTATTAAAATTCATTTCAATCTTTTCATGATAAACAATTCTGAGACAATTTTTGAAAACTTTGAACTTACCGAATCTGTACTGTTGGATGTCAGATTCGGTATAATGCTAAAAATAGTATTTATTCAGTAAAAATCAAATATTTTTGGATTTTATCTTTTCCAATTTTTATGAATTTTTCAAAATAAGATTTGTACTTAAAAGAACTTTGAATTAGTGAACAAAGTACAAATCTTCAGTGATACCAATTGTTAAAACGAGTTGCATACTGAGATGTATACAAGCCTTAGTGAATTATTTCAGATATAAAACAAAGAATTTATGAATTCACTTTTTGAAAAACAATGTTTTTGAGTAATTTTCTCATTTTCTCCCTTTTTCTCCCCCTCAAAATGTGATATACAAGAATGTAAATCAGCATTTTGATTAAATTCCCAAGAGAATGAATTAACTCCCCCTTGAAATATGATATCAACGAGTTACCGCCCCCTTACGTAACCATTGAACAATTATATCCATGAAGTTATCATAAATCTAAAAGCTCTCCCTTAAAAGATGATATCCAAAGCATATGAAAGTAGTTGCTCCCCCTAGAATGTATCTAATCCCCCTAAACACAAGATCCCAAGAATAAGTCCCAACAGATCTAAGAAATATCAAGCACTATACTCTACCATGCCAATCTATTTGATCAAGAACTTTAGCCTAAGTTCATCTAAGGGCTTAGTGAACATGTCAGCTAATTGCACTTTGGTAGGCACAAAGTATAACTCTACATCCCCTTTCTTTACATGGTCCTTAATGAAATGATAGTGAATATCTATGTGTTTAGTCTTAGAATGCTGGATCGGGTTGCTTGTTATTGCAATAGCACTTTGTGAATCACAGTAAATCGGGGTCTTAGAAAACTTAAAGCCATACTCTGAAAGTTGAATTTGCATCCACAAAACTTGTGAACAACAATGAGCTGCAGCAATGTACTCAGACTCAGCTGTTGATAAAGACACACAGTTCTGCTTTTTGGATACCCAACCAACTAGCCTATTCCCCAACATCTGAATTGATCCAGATGTGCTTTTTTTATCAACATGGCAACCGCCATGATCCGCATCAGTGTAAGCAGTGAGATTGAAATCGGATCCATGAGGATACCAGATCTCAAGGTTAGGTGTACCTTTAAGGTACTGAAAAATCCTAACAACTGCTTTGGAATGAGATTTCTTAGGGTTTGACTGAAAGCGGGCACAGACAGTTACAGCAAGTGTAATGTCAGGTCGACTTGCAATCAGATACATTAAAGAACCAACCATGCTTCGATAAAGTGTAATATCAAAGGGTTCCCCATTAGTATCAGCATCCAGTAAAGTCCTCATTGGGGTTGTCATTGGTTTTAAAGCAGGCATTTTAAAACGTTTTAGCATATCATTGATATACTTTGTTTGACTGAGAAAAATCCCGTTTGGTAATTGTTTTACTTGTAACCCCAAAAAGAAATTTAACTGGTCAAGCATGCTCATTTCGAATTTGTTGGCCATAAGGTCACCAAATTCTTTGCATAAGGCTGGGGACGTGGAACCAAAAATAATGTCATCAACGTAAATTTGAACCAAGAGAATGTGACCGTGGTTTTTACGGATGAATAGCATTGTATCAATCGTTCCACGAGAAAATCCATTGTCCAGCAAATACTTTGTTAAGGTCTCGTACCATGCATGTGGTGCTTTCTTCAGACCATACAAAGCTTTCTCCAAGTAGTATACGTGATTTGGATGAATGGGATCGACAAAGCCTTCTGGTTGATCGACATAGACTTCCTCTTGAAGATGACCGTTCAGAAAAGCAGTTTTGACGTCCATTTGAAACACTATGAACTTCATATGAGAAGAAAATGCAAGGAAAAGACGAATAGCCTCAATCATAGCAACCGGAGCAAATGTTTCGTCATAATCAATACCCTCTTGTTGTCGATATCCCTTGGCCACAAGACGTGCCTTATTCCGAACCACAATTCCATCAGAATCCTTCTTGTTCTTAAAAATCCACTTAACCCCTATTGGTCGTTGACCCGTTGGTCTTGGAACTAATCGCCATACTTTCAACCGTTCAAATTGATTGATCTCTTCTTGAATTGCAACCTCCCAGTTTGGATCTAGTAAAGCTTGAGCAACCATTGTTGGTTCAATCTTACTAAGAAAGGCAGTGTATAGACACATATTCCAAGTAGCCCTTCGAGTTGAGACTGGAGCAGATGCATCACCAATAATAAGATCTATTAGATGACTTTTAGTCCATCAGTTGTGTGGAAGATGTTGTACATCAGTGTCATCCATTGAAACATCAACCGTTGTTGACGTTGAGCCTTGATCCGCTTGATCTGATGTACCATGATCTAATGGATTCAATTGATTATCTGGAGAAACAGCTGGAGTTGTATCAACTGATGAATCTTGAATTGGTTCAAGATTATCAGTAACAGGAGGTGGTAGGGAGGATGAAGAAGTAACAGGTAAGTTAGTTGGTGTTGTATCTTCATCAAAAAGACTTTGTTGAGTCTCCATAGTAGTTGACTGTGATGGTGTAACCGGTACGGCTTGAACATTTGAATTCCGTTGAGGAGCATAAAGACTATCAAAAATATCCAGTTCCTCTACCCTTCATCGAGAAAATTGAGTTTTGCGTGGAAGAAGAAGTAGCCAGGTTAGGATCGGGTTTTGAACTGAGTTGTTCAAAAGCCATTCCCGAAAATTCATCGAACTTGACATTGATGCTCTCTTTAATCATTTTTGTCCGTTTGTGATAAACCCGATAAGCAACTTTGTTCGAAGAATAACCGAGAAATATGGCTTGATCGCCACTTGGATCAAACTTTTCGAGGCTGTCAAAATCATTAAGCACATAGCATATACAACCAAAGACACGGAAATATTTGACATTCGGGCGTCTACCATATAATAACTCATATGGAGTTTTATCAAAACATTTATTAACAATACAACGATTTTGGGTATAGCATGCAGTTGAAATGGCCTCCCCCTACATTTTTGGAGGTAGTTTGAAGTAAGCAAGCATCGTTCGAGCTACTTCACACAACGTACTATTACGTCGTTCGACTACTCTATTCTGTTGGGGGGTCCGAGCAGCAGAGAATTGATGTTCAATGCCTTGGTCTTTCAAATAACTATCAAGTGGGGCATTCTTAAATTCCGTCCCATTATCAGTTCGAATGCTCTTAACATGTTTGTTAAAAGAGCGTTGAGTCTTTTTAATGAACTCAATGATAATGGCGGGGGTTTCTGACTTAGTTTGCAAAAGAAAAATCCATGTAAACCGGGTATAGTCATCGACAATGACAAGCACATGTTTCTTGCCGCCGAGGCTAGAAATACGCATGGGTCCACATAAGTCCATATGCAATAATTTCAAAGACGATGAAGTACTGGGGTTTTGCTTAAGCGGATGATTAGACCGTTTCAGCTTACCCATCGCACATGATGGACACACATGATGCTTTTCATATTGAAAGGTTGGAATATGAAAGGACCCGTTCATATACATTATAAACGATTCACAATAGTTGATTACATCGCGAGGTATTTGACCTCTATATGATACATTTTACAAACATTGCATTCGTTTTTAAAAGACAAACTTTCTTTACAACGAAAGTTGACAGCATGCACACCATTTCATAATACATCCAACTATAATTGGCTTAATAATAATCTTGATGAACTCAATGACTTGAATGCAACGTCTTTCAAAATATGCCATGAATGACTCCAAGTAATATCCTTAAAATGAGCTAATGCACAGCGGAAGATTTCTTTAATACCTGAGAATAAACATGCTTTAAAGTGTCAACCAAAAGGTTGGTGAATTCATAGGTTTATCATAACAATCATTTCAATATATTAATAGACCACAAGATTTTCGTTTATAAATATATGTACCCTCGCAAGTGTATAAAAGTATTCTATAAGTTGTAGGCACCCGGTAACAAGCCTTAACGTTCATGTTTTATCCTCTGAAGTACACCAGATCAGGTGTGTTTAAAATAACCTCGAAGTACTAAAGCATCCCATAGTGAGGATGGGGTTTGTCAGGCCCAATAGATCTATCTTTAGGATTCGCGCCTACCGTACATAGACAAGTAGTTTAATGTTACCAAGCTAAGAGTATATTTCTGGTTTAAACCCACGTAGAATTAGTTTTAGTACTTATGCCTATTTCGTAAAACATTTATAAAAACAGCGCATGTATTCTCAGTCCCAAAAAATATATATTGCAAAAGCAATTAAAAAGGGAGGAAATGAAACTCACAATACTGTATTTCGTAGTAAAAATACATATAACGTCATTTAATAAGTGCAAGGTTGGCCTCGGATTCACGAACGTATCAATATTGAGATTCAATATTGCAGGAAAGTACGTAGACGCAACGGAGATGATAAACACTAGATTAACCTCACGAGCATACCCATGAACCATACCCATCACCTCCATAGCTATAACCCATAATTTCTTTAGCTTCGACTCATTCAAAAAAACTATTTTGAAATCACTCGGACAGCACTCCGTCGTAATATTTTATGCATACTAATAATATCTTGAAATAATACAGAACAAATATATATATATATATATATATATATATATATATATATATATATATATATATATATATATATATATATATATATATATATACATAAATCGATTGAGAGAGTTTAGAGAAATATATTTTTAAGTTTTTATGAAATAATGAAACATATTGAATTCTATTTATAATAGATTTTTGAATTATTAAAGTGAATTATTAAAGTATGAATTATTAAAGTGAATTATTAAAGTGAATTATTAAAGTTAAAGTAACGTAAAAGTTAAGTATAGGTAAAGTTAAAGTATAGTAAAAGTATAAAAACTATGTATGTATAATACTCGTATAAATATATATAATATTAATTTAAATCGTTATATATATTTAATAAAATAAAATATAAATATCGTTATATTTATTATACTGGTTAAGAAATGAGTTGTCAAAAGTGATTCTAGATATTTATAAAAGTTATATACGTTTTAATAATAAAGTTCTTTTTAAACTGAAAACGTCTTTGTACGTTTGAAAATAGATTAATAGAATATTATGGAAACCAATTCTCCACTAACTTTTGTCTAACTTTCGTAAATGACACTTTTTGTTTTTATTTATAAATAGCTTTACAAATTATTCTGAATATCATTAAGAGGAATAGATTTTCTCAAATCATAGTGGACCTCTCAACAGAGACTTGTAATCATAATTTAATCATTTAATATATATTTTTTTCGTCGAAAATCATATTGAAACAAATAAGTTCGTGTAAAGTATTATACGTTTAATACTTTATTAATATTCTCAAGTTATAATATATATATACATATACATATCTATTTATATATAACGGTTCGTGAATCGTCGGAATTTGGTCAAGGTTATAATGAATGTATGAACACAGTTTAAAATTCTTGAGATTTAACTTAACAAACTTTGCTTATCGTGTCGGAATAATATAAAGATTAAAGTTTAAATTTGGTCAGAAATTTCCGGGTCGTCACAGAATACCATCAACTAAGTCTTTAGAGACTAGTCGATTGATACCCTTGTAATTCAGGTGTGACATCCGATGATGCCATAACCATGAATTTTCTTTGGTAGAACGAGTAGCTAAACACATGGTTGCATGTGAAGGTGCATCATTGAGGTCAATAGTGTATAGTGAAGCACAACGTTTACCAACAAGAAGATCATTTCCTTCGGTGGATTGCACCGAACATTGTCGACGTTCAAACAGAACTTTAAGATCTCCATCGCAGAATTGACTCACACTAAATAAACTGCACCCCAAACCTTCAACATATGAAACCCGTTTGATTGTTATGCCATTTTGCACATAATCTCCGTAACCCGTTATCGATGCAATTTCATCATTTCCAAAAGTAACCGTTCCTAGGAATTTGTCAATGAAGTTGACAAGCAAGGATTTATTGCCCGTCATGTGTTGAGAACAACCGGAATCGATATACCAAACACAGACGTCGAAACCCTGTAAATGTGAATTTCCTAGAATTTAGGTACCCAAAGTTTCTTGGGTCCTCTACGGTTAGTACCAGCAATAAACATTGGATTAAAAATAAGATAATCACGTAAAGCATCATGCAGTTTAGACAATAAAGCATCATTTAAAACCACATTACATGAAGCATCATACGCAATATCAAGTTTTACATCGTTATCAGAAGACTTAACACACAATTTATTCCAAGTAGATGTTTTGTTCACAGACAAAAATTGAAAAACATGAGATGATTTCCTAGGCCGACTAGCAGATTGCGTTGGTTTAGTTGCTACTTTCTTAGTCGTGGACTTAGGAACCCATACAAATTTGTAATTCAAGTTTGAATTATGACCTGTGACACGAAAAACACCATTGTTAGTTAGACGTCCAAACTTTTCAGTTGACACATGAGATGATTGATTTTGCAAAATTTCCAATTTGATTTTACGTTCTTTTGCATCATACTCACTTAAATCAGGTTTAGGACTTGTGTTGTGTGGACTTAACTGATGTCGTTAAAAGACTCGCTTTTGAAGTTTTTGTCATTGGAATCATATGAATCTTTTCAGTTGACACAGAACCATCGGGACAATGAACCTTTTTGACAACAAAATGAGTTGTAGAAACAACCTTTGAACCACGATTGCCAAATTGAGAACGTAGAGGATTTTTAAGAAAAGTAATGGGTTTTACATCCTTAGATGTTGTTGTTCCCTTCCCCTTCTTAGTAATTCCACCAATACATTCAAGCACATTGGTTGCAACATTAGACGATTGCTTAAGTGTGTTAGCCTGTTTCAGTTGAATTATCTTTTGTTTTAAGCTTTTAATCTCAAGACATAATTCTTCAGCAGAAACTATCACTTCACCCTCCTTAAAAGCATATGTACATTCTTTCTTAGGCAGTGAAGGCAATTTATCACACAAAGCAAGCATTTGTTCTAATGATTGGCACTTAAGTTGCAAGTCAATATTCTCCTATTCTAGTTGAGCTACTATACGATTCAAATTACGTACAGCAGGTAAATGCAAATAATAATCGTGCAAAGGATCAAGTTGACTTTCAAAATCTATCAAAGGTTCAATGATTGGTTCATTATGAGGTTATACTTTTTCATCTAAAGACTTTTGACCTAGAGATTCTGTCTCAAAGAAAACAGTTAGTTCCTGTGCTAGGTCTTCACGAAAAACATTATCAGAACATGCAGGTAAAGCAGGTAGAATTGGTTTCACATCAAAAGTTGATTCATCAAACACCTCATCTATGTTAACAATGCTGGAACTAGGTTTGTTAAACACTTCATTCTCAAGCATTAAAATGTATTTCTCTAGCATGAACCAATCTAGTATCGGCACATAATTAGCACATTGCACATTCTTTTCAGTTTCAACAAGTTCCTTCAAGAAATCAGGATTTGATTTACCCATTTTTGCATTAATTTTCTCATACATTAAGCTAATTTGATGGTATTTTTTAGATTTGCGATTAACAATAATATCATCAAAATCAGCATCAGAAGAATGCACAAAATGCAGTGGTAAACCAGTTTGAAAGTAATCAGAATGATATAATCCTGGAATCTTTTTGGAAGCTCCATCTAAGATCTTAGGATCTTCATAACCCAACCCCCACTTTTCACCATGAATCGTTTTTGGTCTATTCATGAAAATCGTTTGTTTTGAAAGTTCCATATCCATGATAGCTTTGGATTGCTCTGTTCGATAGAGTTTTTCCTCATATCGAGCAAGTTGTGCTTTCATTTGAACAGACTCTTTTGAAAACGAAGAAATTTAAGTGTCTTTTTCAATTATGGCGTTTTCCAAATGAATAATTTTCTTGTTTAGCTTTGAAAGTGTGGGTTCATGTTGGTTTTTTAAATCAGAAAGATCTTTTTCTAAGAATTGAACTTTTTCTGCAAGTCGTTCAGATTTTAAACGATAATCAGTTCGTTCGACTTTAATCGGATGAATTGTCTTTTTAAGATCTTCCAACTCAGTTTCCGTAGAGTTGAGTTGGAGAGTCAATCGTTGCACATCCGTTTGCAATTTGGATGAGGAAGGTCTGGTCTCATTTAGTTTGATTTTATCTTTTAAAATCTTGTTTTCAGATTTTAAGCCTTTGACTTCTTTTGACATTGAGACCAGATTCTTCATCAAGTCATTTTGTATTTTTATAAAATCAGGTGAGATTTTAGTTGATTGTACCTCATCATCGTCAGATGTTGAGTCAGAATTCTCCAATGCTTCCTTAGCTTTGATGAGCTTAGTCACCTTGCAGACATTTGCATGTTTCACCTCTGTGTCTGAATCATCAGTCCAGTTAAACCAAGTATCATCAACCGGTTTCAGCTCTCCCCCAGTTTCCACAATCTTAGCCATCAACATTTTCTTCTTGTATTAAGCTGCATCCTTCTTCTTAGGTATCTTGCACTCACGAGAGTAATGACCAACTTTGCCACAATTGAAACAGATTGAATCTTCCTTCTTGGAATCATCAGCACATTGTTGTTTGGATTGATCAGCTTTCTTGTAGTACGAGGAAGACGATGAGTGTTTGTGTTGATTGCTTGATTTGCCTTTAAACTTGTGTTTGTTCAAGGCGTTTGTGAACATGGCTGCCATCTTGACTAATTCAAGGTGAGAATCATCAACATCAGAAAGATTCAACTCTTCAGAATCAGTTGATTCTTCAACAAGCACTTTCTTGGACAAGCTTTTGGAAGTCGTAAATGATTTGCTCTTCTTTTTGGCAATTAGGGCAAGAGGATCGCTCGGAGAAGACTCTTTCCTTCCTTCTTGAAGTTTAGACACCTCAGGTTGGTAATGCATAAGAACTCCAACAAGCTCATGAATAGTCAACTTGTCAATCTCTTTGGTAGATCGAACAATGGTTCTATAAGGAAGCCAATCAGCATTGAGCTTTTTGAGGAATTTCATGTTGACTTCAGCATGTACTTTTACAATCTTACACCTTTTCAACTCATTGAGAACACCATTGAAATGATGGTAGGTATCCTTGAGTAGTTCTTCTGGTTCCTGCTTGAAATCTTCATACAATCCCAGAGCCTTATTCAATTTAGTAACGTCTGACATGTCATAACCTTCTTGTTGTCGTTTGATCTCATCCCATATATCTTTTGCAGTAGTGTTGCTATCAACATTTTCAAATAGCTCATATGGGATAGCTTGCATGACAATATTTTTAGCCTCTATGTCACCCTGAGCTCTTTCACGTTTATCACCAGAAAGTTCATAGACTGGAATTGGCATACCAGTATCCGGATGAAAATCAATAACTGGACCATCTCTCAGAGAAGCCCATATATGTTTAGCTTTCTCACCCTTATAGTCTATGTACTGAGTGATACGATGAAGCTGCTGAGTGTACTTGCCATCGAACAACACTGGAGGTCGGTGAAATGTCCCGTTCTTATTGATTAAAAACGTTCCATATTAATTGATTTCGTTGCGAGGTTTTGACCTCTATATGAGACGTTTTTCAAAGACTGCATTCATTTTAAAACAAACCATAACCTTTATTTCATCAATAAAGGTTTAAAAAGCTTTACGCAGATTATCAAATAATGATAATCTAAAATATCCTGTTTACACACGACCATTACATAATGGTTTACAATACAAATATGTTACAACAAAATAAGTTTCTTGAATGCAGTTTTTACACAATATCATACAAGCATGGACTCCAAATCTCGTCCTTATTTAAGTATACGACAGCGGAAGCTCTTAATAATCACCTGAGAATAAACATGCTTAAAACGTCAACAAAAATGTTGGTGAGTTATAGGTTTAACCTATATATATCAAATCATAATAATAGACCACAAGATTTCATATTTCAATACACATCCCATACATAGAGATAAAAATCATTCATATGGTGAACACCTGGTAACCGACATTAACAAGATGCATATATAAGAATATCCCCATCATTCCAGGACACCCTTCGGATATGATATAAATTTCGAAGTACTAAAGCATCCGGTACTTTGGATGGGGTTTGTTAGGCCCAATAGATCTATCTTTAGGATTCGCGTCAATTAGGGTGTCTGTTCCCTAATTCTTAGATTACCGGACTTAATAAAAAGAGGCATATTCGATTTCGATAATTCAACCATAGAATGTAGTTTCACGTACTTGTGTCTATTTTGTAAATCATTTATAAAACCTGCATGTATTCTCATCCCAAAAATATTAGATTTTAAAAGTGGGACTATAACTCACTTTCACAGATTTTTACTTCGTCGGGAAGTAAGACTTGGCCACTGGTTGATTCACGAACCTATAACAATATATACATATATATATATCAAAGTATGTTTAAAATATATTTACAACACTTTTAATATATTTTGATGTTTTAAGTTTATTAAGTCAGCTGTCCTCGTTAGTAACCTACAACTAGTTGTCCACAGTTAGATGTACAGAAATAAATCGATAAATATTATCTTGAATCAATCCACGACCCAGTGTATATGTATCTCAGTATTGATCACAACTCAAACTATATATATTTTGGAATCAATCTCAACCCTGTATAGTTAACTCCAACATTCACATATAGAGTGTCTATGGTTGTTCCGAAATATATATAGATGTGTCGACATGATAGGTCGAAACATTGTATACGTGTCTATGGTATCTCAAGATTACATAATATACAATACAAGTTGATTAAGTTATGGTTGGAATAGATTTGTTACCAATTTTCACGTAGCTAAAATGAGAAAAATTATCCAATCTTGTTTTACCCATAACTTCTTCATTTTAAATCCGTTTTGAGTGAATCAAATTGCTATGGTTTCATATTGAACTCTATTTTATGAATCTAAACAGAAAAAGTATAGGTTTATAGTCGGAAAAATAAGTTACAAGTCATTTTTGTAAAGGTAGTCATTTCAGTCGAAAGAACGACGTCTAGATGACCATTTTAGAAAACATACTTCCACTTTGAGTTTAACCATAATTTTTGGATATAGTTTCATGTTCATAATAAAAATAATTTTCTCAGAATAACAACTTTTAAATCAAAGTTTATCATAGTTTTTAATTAACTAACCCAAAACAGCCCGCGGTGTTACTACGACGGCGTAAATCCGGTTTTACGGTGTTTTTCGTGTCTCCAGGTTTTAAATCATTAAGTTAGCATATCATATAGATATAGAACATGTGTTTATTTGATTTTAAAAGTCAAGTTAGAAGGATTAACTTTTGTTTGCGAACAAGTTTAGAATTAACTAAACTATGTTCTAGTGATTACAAGTTTAAACCTTCGAATAAGATAGCTTTATATGTATGAATCGAATGATGTTATGAACATCATTACTACCTTAAGTTCCTTGGATAAACCTACTGGAAAAGAGAAAAATGTATCTAGCTTCAACGGATCCTTGGATGGCTCGAAGTTCTTGAAGCAGAATCATGACACGAAAACAAGTTCAAGTAAGATCATCACTTGAAATAAGATTGTTATAGTTATAGAAATTGAACCAAAGTTTGAATATGATTATTACCTTGTATTAGAATGATAACTTACTGTAAGAAACAAAGATTTCTTGAGGTTGGATGATCACCTTACAAGATTGGAAGTGAGCTATCAAACTTGAAAGTATTCTTGATTTTATGTAACTAGAACTAGTAGAATATATGAAGAACACTTAGAACTTGAAGATAGAACTTGAGAGAGATCAATTAGATGAATAAAATTGAAGAATGAAAGTGTTTGTAGGTGTTTTTGGTCGTTGGTATATGGATTAGATATAAAGGATATGTAATTTTGTTTTCATGTAAATAAGTCATGAATGATTACTCATATTTTTGTAATTTTATGAGATATTTCATGCTAGTTGCCAAATGATGGTTCCCAAATGTGTTAGGTGACTCACATGGGCTGCTAAGATCTGATCATTGGAGTGTATATACCAATAGTACATACATCTAAAAGCTGTGTATTGTACGAGTACGAATACGGGTGCATACGAGTAGAATTGTTGATGAAACTGAACGAGGATTTAATTGTAAGCATTTTTGTTAAGTAGAAGTATTTTGATAAGTGTATTGAAGTCTTTCAAAAGTGTATAAATACATATTAAAACACTACATGTATATACATTTTAACTGAGTCGTTAAGTCATCGTTAGTCGTTACATGTAAGTGTTGTTTTGAAACCTTTAGGTTAACGATCTTGTTAAATGTTGTTAACCCAATGTTTATAATATCAAATGAGATTTTAAATTATTATATTATCATGTATGAATATATCTTAATATGATATATATACATTAAATGTCTTTACAACGATAATCGTTACATATATGTCTCGTTTAAAATCATTAAGTTAGTAGTCTTGTTTTTACATATGTAGTTCATTGTTAATATATTTAATGATATGTTTACTTATCATAGTATCATGTTAACTATATATATATATCCATATATATGTCATCATATAGTTTTTACAAGTTTTAACGTTCCGTGAATCACCGGTCAAATTGGATGGTCAATTGTCTATATGAAACATATTTCAATTAATCAAGTCTTAACAAGTTTGATTGCTTAACATGTTGGAAACATTTAATCATGTAAATATCAATCTCAATTAATATATATATATAAACATGGAAAAGTTCGGGTCACTACAGTACCTACCCGTTAAATAAATTTCGTCCCGAAATTTTAAGCTCTTGAAGGTGTTGACGAATCTTCTGGAAATAGATGCGGGTATTTCTTCTTCATCTGATCTTCACGCTCCCAGGTGAACTCGGGTCCTCTACGAGCATTCCATCGAACCTTAACAATTGGTATCTTGTTTTGCTTAAGTCTTTTAACCTCACGATCCATTATTTCGACGGGTTCTTCGATGAATTGAAGTTTTTCATTGATTTGGATTTCATCTAATGGAATAGTGAGATCTTCTTTAGCAAAACATTTCTTCAAATTCGAGACGTGGAAAGTGTTATGTACAGCCGCGAGTTGTTGAGGTAACTCGAGTCGGTAAGCTACTGGTCCGACACGATCAATAATCTTGAATGGTCCAATATACCTTGGATTTAATTTCCCTCGTTTACCAAATCGAACAACGCCTTTCCAAGGTGCAACTTTAAGCATGACCATCTCTCCAATTTCAAATTCTATATCTTTTCTTTTAATGTCAGCGTAGCTCTTTTGTCGACTTTGGGCGGTTTTCAACCGTTGTTGAATTTGGATGATCTTCTCGGTAGTTTCTTGTATAATCTCTGGACCCGTAATCTGTCTATCCCCCACTTCACTCCAACAAATCGGAGACCTGCACTTTCTACCATAAAGTGCTTCAAACGGCCCCATCTCAATGCTTGAATGGTAGCTGTTGTTGTAGGAAAATTCTGCTAACGGTAGATATCGATCCCAACTATTTCCGAAATCAATAACACATGCTCATAGCATGTCTTCAAGCGTTTGTATCGTCCTTTCGCTCTGCCCATCAGTTTGTAGATGATAGGCAGTACTCATGTCTAGACGAGTTCCTAATGCTTGCTGTAATGTCTGCCATAATCTTGAAATAAATCTACCATCCCTATCCGAGATAATAGAGATTGGTATTCCATGTCTGGAGATGACTTCCTTCAAATACAGTCGTGCTAACTTCTCCATCTTGTCATCTTCTCTTATTGGCAGGAAGTGTGCTGATTTGGTGAGACGATCAACTATTACCCAAATAGTATCAAAACCACTTGCAGTCCTTGGCAATTTAGTGATGAAATCCATGGTAATGTTTTCCCATTTCCATTCCGGGATTTCGGGTTGTTGAAGTAGACCTGATGGTTTCTGATGCTCAGCTTTGACCTTAGAACACGTCAAACATTCTCCTACGTATTTAGCAACATCGGCTTTCATACCCGGCCACCAAAAATGTTTCTTGAGATCCTTGTACATCTTCCCCGTTCCAGGATGTATTGAGTATCTGGTTTTATGAGCTTCTCTAAGTACCATTTCTCTCATATCTCCAAATTTTGGTACCCAAATCCTTTCAGCCCTATACCGGGTTCCGTCTTCCCGAATATTAAGATGCTTCTCCGATCCTTTAGGTATTTCATCCTTTAAATTTCCTTCTTTTAAAACTCCTTGTTGCGCCTCCTTTATTTGAGTAGTAAGGTTATTATGAATCATTATATTCATAGATTTTACTCGAATGGGTTCTCTGTCCTTCCTGCTCAAGGCATCGGCTACCACATTTGCCTTCCCCGGGTGGTAACGAATCTCAAAGTCGTAATCATTCAATAATTCAATCCACCTACGCTGCCTCATATTCAGTTGTTTCTGATTAAATATGTGTTGAAGACTTTTGTGGTCGGTATATATAATACTTTTGACCCCATATAAGTAGTGCCTCCAAGTCTTTAATGCAAAAACAACCGCGCCTAATTCCAAATCATGCGTCGTATAATTTTGTTCGTGAATCTTCAATTGTCTAGACCCATAAGCAATCACCTTCGTTCGTTGCATTAATACACAACCGAGACCTTGCTTTGATGCGTCACAATAAATCACAAAATCATCATTCCCTTCAGGCAATTACAATATAGGTGCCGTAGTTAGCTTTTTCTTCAATAACTGAAACGCTTTCTCTTGTTCATCATTCCATTCAAATTTCTTCCCTTTATGCGTTAATGCAGTCAAGGGTTTTGCTATTCTGGAAAAGTCTTGGATGAACCTTCTGTAGTAACCATCTAGTCCTAAATACTGGCGTATGTGTTTCGGAGTTTTCGGGGTTTCCCACTTTTCAACAGTTTCTATCTTTGCCGGATCCACCTTAATACCTTCTTTGTTCACTATGTGACCGAGGAATTGAACTTCTTCCAACCAAAATGCACACTTTGAAAACTTAGCGTACAATTCTTCCTTCCTCAATACTTCTAACACCTTTCTCAAATGTTCACCGTTTTCTTGGTCATTCTTTGAGTAAATAAGTATGTCATCAATGAAAACAATGACAAACTTGTCAAGGTATGGTCCACACACTCGGTTCATAAGGTCCATGAACACAGCTGGTGCATTAGTTAAACCAAATGGCATGACCATAAACTCGTAATGACCGTAACGTGTTCTGAAAGCAGTCTTTGGAATATCATCTTCTTTCACCCGCATTTGATGATACCCGGAACGTAAGTCAATCTTTGAATAAACAGACGAGCCTTGTAGTTGATCAAATAAGTCGTCGATTCTCGGTAGTGGGTAGCGGTTCTTGATTGTAAGTTTGTTCAACTCTCGGTAGTCGATACACAACCTGAATGTACCATCTTTCTTCTTGACAAACAAAACAGGAGCTCCCCACGGTGATGTGCTTGGTCGAATGAAACCACGCTCTAAAAGTTCTTGTAATTGGCTTTGTAGTTCTTTAATCTCGCTGGGTGCGAGTCTGTAAGGAGCACGAGCTATTGGTGCAGCTCCTGGTACAAGATCTATTTGAAATTCAACAGATCGATGTGGGGGTAATCCCGGTAATTCTTTCGAAAATACATCGGAAAATTCTTTTGCAATGGGAACATCATTGATGCTCTTTTCTTCAGTTTGTACTTTCTCGACGTGTGCTAGAACAGCATAGCAACCTTTTATTATTAGTTTTTGTGCCTTCAAATTACTAATAAGATGTAGCTTCGTTTTGCCCTTTTCTCCGTACACCATTAAGGGTTTTCCTTTTTCTCGTATAATGCGAATTGCATTTTTGTAACAAACGATCTCTGCTTTCACTTCTTTCAACCAGTCCATACCAATTATCACATCAAAACTCCCTAACTCTACTGGTATCAAATCAATCTTAAATGTTTCGCTAACCAGTTTAATTTCTCGATTCCGACATATATTATCTGCTGAAATTAATTTACCATTTGCTAATTCGAGTAAAAATTTACTATCCAAAGGCGTCAATGGACAACTTAATTTAGCACAAAAATCTCTACTCATATAGCTTCTATCTGCACCCGAATCAAATAAAATGTAAGCAAATTTATTGTCAATAAGAAACGTACCCGTAACAAGCTCCGGGTCTTCATGTGCCTCTGCCGCATTAATATTGAAAACTCTTCCGCGGCCTTGTCCATTCGTGTTCTCCTGGTTCGGGCAATTTCTAATAATGTGGCCCAGTTTTCCACATTTATAACAAACTACATTGGCATAACTTGCTCCGACACTACTTGCTCCGCCATTACTCGTTCCGACACCATTTGTTCCTTTCGTTCTATTAACCCCTGGTCCGTAGACCTCACACTTCGCCGCGCTATGACCATTTCTTTTACACTTGTTGCAAAATTTGGTGCAGAACCCCGAGTGATACTTTTCACACCTTTGGTATAGCTGCTTCTGATTGTTGTTGTTGTTGCGATTATTATTGTTGTTGAGATGATTGTTGTAGTTGCTGTTGTTGTTGTTGTTGTTGTTGTTGTTGTTGTTGTTGTTGTTGTTGTTGTTGTTGTTGTTGGGCCGTTTGTTGTAGTTGCGATTGATGTTGCGATTGTTGGGATAATTGTTGCGATTATTGTTGTAATTGCTGTTGTTGTTGTATTGGTGATTCTTATCACCGTTTTCCTCCCACTTTCTTTTGACTTGCTTCACATTAGCCTCTTCAGCAGTCTGTTCTTTAATTCTTTCTTCAATCTGGTTCACTAGTTTGTGAGCCATTCTACATGCCTGTTGTATGGAGGCGGGCTCGTGTGAACTTATATCTTCTTGGATTCTTTCCGGTAATCCTTTCACAAACGCGTCGATCTTCTCTTCCTCATCTTCGAATGCTCCCGGACACAATAGGCACAATTATGTGAATCGTCTTTCGTACGTGGTAATATCAAATCCTTGGGTTCGTAACCCTCTAAGTTCTGTCTTGAGCTTATTGACCTCGGTTCTGGGACGGTATTTCTCGTTCATCAAGTGCTTGAATGCTGACCACGGTAGTGCGTACGCATCGTCTTGTCCCACTTGCTCTAGAAAGGTATTCCACCATGTTAACGCAGAACCTGTGAAGGTATGCGTAGCGTACTTCACTTTGTCCTCTTCAGTACACTTACTTATGGAAAACACCGATTCGACCTTCTCGGTCTACCGTTTCAATCCGATCGGTCCTTCGGTTCCATCAAATTCCAAAGGTTTGCAGGCAGTGAATTCTTTGTAGGTGCATCCTGAAATGTCCCGTTCTTATTGATTAAAAACGTTCCATATTAATTGATTTCGTTGCGAGGTTTTGACCTCTATATGAGACGTTTTTCAAAGACTGCACTCATTTTTAAAATAAACCATAACCTTTATTTCATAAATAAAGGTTTAAAAAGCTTTACGTAGATCATCAAATAATGATAATCTAAAATATCCTGTTTACACACGACCATTACATAATGGTTTACAATACAAATATGTTACATCGAAATCAGTTTCTTGAATGCAGTTTTTACACAATATCATACAAACATGGACTCCAAATCTTGTCCTTATTTTAGTATGCAACAGCGGAAGCTCTTAATATTCACCTGAGAATAAACATGCTTTAAACGTCAACAAAAATGTTGGTGAGTTATAGGTTTAACCTATATATATCAAATCGTAACAATAGACCACAAGATTTCATATTTCAATACACATCCCATACATAGAGATAAAAATCATTCATATGGTGAACACCTGGTAACCGACATTAACAAGATGCATATATAAGAATATCCCCATCATTCCGGGACACCCTTCGGATATGATATAAATTTCGAAGTACTAAAGCATCCGGTACTTTGGATGGGGTTTGTTAGGCCCAATAGATCTATCTTTAGGATTCGCGTCAATTAGGGTGTCTGTTCCCTAATTCTTAGATTAACAGACTTAATAAAAAGGGGCATATTCGATTTCGATAATTCAACCATAGAATATAGTTTTACATACTTGTGTCTATTTTGTAAATCATTTATAAAACCTGCATGTATTCTCATCCCAAAAATATTAGATTTTAAAAGTGGGACTATAACTCCCTTTCACAGATTTTTACTTCGTCGAGAAGTAAGACTTGGCCATTGTTGATTCACGAACCTATAACAATATATACATATATATTAAAGTATGTTCAAAATATATTTACAACACTTTTAATATATTTTAATGTTTTAAGTTTATTAAGTCAGCTGTCCTCGTTAGTAACCTACAACTAGTTGTCCACAGTTAGATGTACAGAAATAAATCGATAAATATTATCTTGAATCAATCCACGACCCAGTGTATACGTATCTCAGTATTGATCACAGCTCAAACTATATATATTTTAGAATCAACCTCAACCCTGTATAGCTAACTCCAACATTCACATATAGAGTGTCTATGGTTGTTCCGAAATATATATAGATGTGTCGACATGATAGGTCGAAACATTGTATACGTGTCTATGGTATCTCAAGATTACATAATATACAATACAAGTTGATTAAGTTATGGTTGGAATAGATTTGTTACCAATTTTCACGTAGCTAAAATGAGAAAAATTATCCAATCTTGTTTTACCCATAACTTCTTCATTTTAAATCCGTTTTGAGTGAATCAAATTGCTATGGTTTCATATTGAACTCTATTTTATGAATCTAAACAGAAAAAGTATAAGTTTATCATTGGAAAAATAAGTTACAAGTCATTTTTGTAAAGGTAGTCATTTCAGTCGAAAGAACGACGTCTAGATGACCATTTTAGAAAACATACTTCCACTTTGAGTTTAACCATAATTTTTGGATATAGTTTCATGTTCATAATAAAAATCATTTTCTCAGAATAACAACTTTTAAATCAAAGTTTATCATAGTTTTTAATTAACTAACCCAAAACAGCCCGCGGTGTTACTACGACGGCGTAAATCCGGTTTTACGGTGTTTTTCGTGTTTCCAGGTTTTAAATCATTAAGTTAGCATATAATATAGATATAGAACATGTTTTTAGTTAATTTTAAAAGTCAAGTTAGAAGGATTAACTTTTGTTTGCGAACAAGTTTAGAATTAACTAAACTATGTTCTAGTGATTACGAGTTTAAACCTTCGAATAAGATAGTTTTATATATATGAATCGAATGATGTTGTGAACATCATTACTACCTCAAGTTTAGTAGGTAAACCTACTAGAAGTGACAAGAAATGATCTAGCTTCAAAGGATCTTGGATGGCTTGAAAGTTCTTGAAGTAGGATCATGACACAAAAACAAGTTCAAGTAAGATTTTTACTCGAATTAAGATAGTTTATAGTTATAGAAATTGAATCAAAGTTTGAATATGAATATTACCTTGAATAAGAAAGATAACCTACTGTATATAACAAAGGTTTCTTGATCTTAGATGATTACTTGGAATGGATTAGAAAGCTTGGAAGTAAATTAGTAAACTTGAAGGGATTTTTGAAGTGTTCTTGAAGTGTTCTTCCTATGATGAGTATAGCTTGATTCTTGAAGTGATTTTTGATGAAGATGATGATTAACTACTGGAAGAATACGTTCATAATAGTGTGTATGTGTTGAGAGAGAATTAGAAAGAGAATTGGAAGTGAAATGGAGTGAATGATGAGTGGTAATTGGTGAGTGGTGAGTGGGGTTAAAAGGAGTTCTAGTTAGTTGACTAGCTCATGGTAGAAGTTAAAATTGATTATTCATACATGAAATAATCAAGAGTGGAATCCCATGCTAGTTCCTATTGGTATATACCCATAGTAAGTACGTTTTGAAGCTGTGTATAATACGGGTAAGAATACGACTAGAATTCTTGATGAAAGAAAAGAATTCGAAAGTAACTGTAACCATTTTCGTTAAGTATGAGTGTTTTGATATATGTCTTGAAGTCTTCCAAAAGTATTTTAATACATCTAAATACACTACATGTATATACATTTTAACTGAGTCGTTAAGTCATCGTTAGTCGTTACATGTAAGTGTTGTTTTGAAACCTTTAAGTTAACGATCTCAATTAATGTTGTTAACCCATTGTTTATTATATCTAATGAGATGTTAAATTATTATATTATCATGATATTATGATATATTAATATATCTTAATATGATATATATACATTTAAATGTCGTTACAACGATAATCGTTACATATATGTCTCGTTTCGAAATCCTTAAGTTAGTAGTCTTGTTTATATGTATATAACTCATTGTTAATATACTTATGGAGATACTTACTTATAATAATCTCATGTTAACCATATGTATATCCATATATATATATCGTCATGTCATTTTTACAAGTTTTAACGTTCGTGAATCGCCGGTCAACTTGGGTGGTCAATTGTCTATATGAAACATATTTCAATTAATCAAGTCTTAACAAGTTTGATTGCTTAACATGTTGGAAACATTTAATCATGTAAATATCAATCTCAATTAATATATATAAACATGGAAAATTTCGGGTCACTACAGTACCTACCCGTTAAATAAATTTCGTCCCGAAATTTTAAGCTGTTGAAGGTGTTGACGAATCGTCTGGAAATAGATGTGGGTATTTCTTCTTCATCTAATATTCACGCTCCCAGGTGAACTCGGGTCCTCTACCAGCATTCCATCGAACCTTAACAATTGGTATCTTGTTTTGCTTAAGTCTTTTAACCTCACGATCCATTATTTCGACGGTTTAACGCCTTGAATCGAGTAAATTTTTTTTTTTTTTTTTAAATTCAAGTCACTGGCCGGACAAGGCTTATGCCGCGGCGCGGCAAGCCTTGTCGCGGCGCGACACAACACATAAAATTTTAGACTCCTTAACCCTGGTTCTGTTTTGAACTTCAGTGCATTGCCGCGGCGCGGACCCCTTTGCCGCGGCGCGACATAACCCTGTTCCGGGCGCCTGACCTGCAACATTGTATATAAACCAACTTTTGCACATTCCATCATTCTCAAACACATATAAAACAACATTATTCATACCCAAACATCTGAAATCAGTTTCTAACATCGTATACCATCTAATAACAACATTTAGACATCAAACGTGTTTTCATGAAACAAAACCATCATTTGGTCCCAAATTCAATAATGACAAACATGACACTTCAAATACATGGCGTTTGATAAGCGGTAACCATAGAGCGTGATTACAAAAGGGACTTGCATTACCACTTACGCTAATGCCAATGCTCCTCTAGCACTTCACACGGGCTCCTTACCTTCACGATGAACCTTAACACCTAAAACATAAAACATCATGGGGGTAAGCTTTTACACTTAGTGAGTTATAGGAAAGCAATAAACATAAAACATAAACATAAATCATTTGGGCATAATCGAAACACTTATCCTTCAACCCTTAGGTTGCTTGCATACTTTCGGATCTGATCATTCATACCATAGACATGACTTACTAGGCCGAACCTAGTAATCATGTCTAAGCTAACCATAGACATACTAAATATGCCTAAGCTATCATCATCTCATACGTAGACACCCAAAGTGTCTAAGCTAACACGAACCATAGGCAAGATTACTAGCAATGTGATAACCTTGCCTAAGCTAAACATCAACCATAGATACAACTATTGAGCTAACCCAATAGTTCTATCTAAGCTACATAACTAGTGCACTTAGTCGTTACTCTCTTGCACGGATGCAATCCGAGAACACTAAGCCACTCTTGACCCGCCCATATTACCCCCTATAAACTCACCTTGTTTAAATGGATTTCCTTGATCACTTGTGACCTCTTTTCCTTGATTAGCACCTATATATGAGCTAATCTCATTAATCACATAACTAAATCAAAATCATAACTTTCTTGGATCATTACATCATTTATACTTACTCATACACTTAACCCCCTAATCACAACATACATACATACACACATACTTTCTAACCTTGAACTCATCTTTTCTAAAACAAGCATGTTACCAATCAAACATCACCTTTTAATCATGTACATTACTAACTCATCACTTTTAGCTTTATCATGCAACTTTTCCTTTAATCCTTTCATTAAACATCAAATGTGCATAGTAATTCAATTTCATTACTAACACCATTAACTTGTCAAATTATCAATTTCTATAACCTACAACAATAACCATAGTTCATACATGAACATCCTTCATCACAATTTCTAGCTAGAACACATAATCATCTCTTTGAGACATTTTAACAAACACTTGGTGTGCATGACTAGAAATCTAACTAGAACATCATCATTCTCACCATAATCATGCCATACATCTATAATGCAAGTTCATACATGTAATTACTTCCAAAATCATCAACAAATCCATTCTAACTCAAACAATTGTGCACAACTCAACAAATAGCAACTTTCTTAAGCATAATCTCATCATTAACATACAATGCAAGCAATAATTAGACACAAAATCCATACCTTGTCTTTTAGAGTTTAAGAACCCTAATTGTGCACAAAGAGAGTGAAATTGGAAGATTAAAGCTTGCTAGAGTGATTAAGGTGTGTTAGATTTCACTAATTCAAGCTTGCATGGGTTAAATTTCAACAATTGAGGAATCCTCCTCTTCCCTCTTGCAAAAGTCGACACTCTCAAGGCTCCAGGAAGGTTTTCTGTAATTTTTCTTGCACTAATAACAAATTCCAGCATTTTGATTCTTTTTATTAAAATAACTTTGGCCTATTGACACTTTCTACCCTCCCCACCACAACTCTAGTTAGGGAAGTCCTTAATCTTAACTTTTCACCCTTAGTCCTTCCTAACTTAACCAATAAACTTAACTTTCATCCATTAACATAAAATGACTTTTACCATATAATTTCTTGGCAATAAAAATTTACATAAAATAATACCTTAAATATTTGGGATGTTACAACTCTCCCCCTCTTGGATCGTTCGCGTCCTCGCGAACCATTCTTGATGCAACGACGGATAATACTTCAAGAGCCATTCTTCGGGTTCCCATGTACATTCGGAACCTTTTCTAAATTGCCATAATACCTTCAACAATATAACCGATTTATTTCTCAAGTGCTTAACCTTTTGATCCAAAATCTTTATCGGCTTCTCCGCATATCTTAACTTATTATCGACCTCAATTTCATTCAAAGGAACATAGGTTGAATCATCCGCCAAACACTTTCTCAATTGCGACACGTGAAACGTGTCATGTATATTACTCAATTCATCGGGTAAAGCCAAACGGTAGGCTACCTTCCCAACTTTCGCCACTATCTCAAATGGTCCCACGAACCTTGGACCCAATTTTCCCCTCTTTCTAAAACGGATAATGCCTTTCCATGGAGAAACTTTTAGCATCACTTTATCACCTACTTGAAATTCTATCGGCTTTCTCCTCTTATCAACATATGACTTTTGTCGATCTTGTGCCGCCTTCATTCTTTCACGAATTTGATCAATCATCTCGGTGGTTTGTTGCACTATTTCCGTGCTTCCCAATTCTCGTTGACCTACCTCGCCCCAACAAATCGGGGTTCTACACCTCCTTCCATACAACATCTCATATGGTGCCATTCCAATCGTAGAGTGATAACTATTGTTATATGAAAATTCAACTCAAGGTAAATGAGTATCCCAACTCCCACCAAAATCGATGATACATGCTCTTAACATATCTTCAAGAGTTTGTATAGTCCTTTCACTTTGACCATCCGTTTGCGGGTGAAACGCGGTACTTATGTGTAACTTAGTACCCATTTCCTCTTGAAATTTCCTCCAATATCGAGATGTGAATCGAGTGTCTCGATCCGAAACTATGGAAACCGGCACTCCATGCCTTGCAACAACTTCTTTCATATATAACTTAGACATTGCTTCCGAGGACGAAGCTTCTCTTATTGCCAAAAACAATGCACTCTTAGTCAATCTATCAACAATAACCCAAATCGCATCGTGTTGTCTAGGGGTCTTAGGTAACTTAGTCACCAAATCCATCGTAATATGCTCCCATTTCCAAACCGGTACCTCTAAAGGTTGCATCTTACCGTAAGGCATTTGATGATCGGCCTTCACTTGAAGACAAGTAAGACACTTGTGCACATACTTAACTATATCCCTTTTCATTCCCGGCCACCAATAGTCTTTCCTTAAATCTCTATACATCTTTGTAGCACCGGGGTGAATCGAATACTTAGACTTGTGAGCTAAGTCAAGGAGCTCACTTCTAACACCACTTTGCAAAGGTACCCAAATTCTCCCATATCTAAGCCTTAAACCACGAGAATCCACTATAAAATCATTAACTTGCCCCTTGATCCTTTCCTTTCTCACGTTCTCGGGCGATAATGCTTCACCTTGTGCATCACGAATATCATCAAATATTTGAGGTGCTATTACCATAGCCAAACTTGTTATCTTAATCGGTTGATGACTCGACTTCCTACTAAGAGCATCCGCCACCACGTTCGCTTTTCCGGGGTGATATAAGATCTCACAATCATAATCTTTCACTAAATCAAGACCCCTCCTTTGCCTATCATTCAAATCCCTTTGATCAAACAAATACTTTAAGTTCTTATGATCGGTATAAATGGAAAACTTAACACCATAAAGATAATGACGCCAAATCTTTAAAGCAAAAACTACGGCCGTCAATTCTAGATCATGTGTGGGATAACGTTTCTCGTGTTCCTTCAATTGTCGGGAAGCGTATGCTATGACCTTCCCATTTTGCATCAATACACACCCTAAGCCTTTCTTAGAAGCATCACAATAAACCGTCATGTTCTCATTTCCTTCCGGTAAAACCAATATAGGAGCTTGAACAAGCTTCTCCTTAAGGAGTTGAAACGCGTGTTCCTGCTTTTCTTCCCATTTCCATGGCACACTTTTCCGAGTCAACTTAGTGAGTGGGGTGGCTATTCTTGAGAAATCATGTATAAACCGTCGATAATACCCCGCTAAGCCTAGAAAACTCCTAACCTCGGTAGGATTCGTAGGTGGTTCCCATCTCATAATTGCCTCTATTTTAACCGGATCAACACAAATACCCTTCTTGTTAATGACATGACCCAAAAATTGAACTTCACGAAGCCAAAACTCACACTTAGAGAACTTAGCAAACAATCTTTCTCTTCTTAAAGTCTCTAATACTTGTCTTAGATGTACCGCATGTTCCTCTTCACTCCTAGAATATACCAAAATATCATCAATAAATACAATTACGAACCTATCAAGCATCGGTCGACAAACTCTATTCATCAAATCCATAAATGCGGCCGGTGCATTCGTTAACCCAAACGGCATAACCACAAACTCATAATGACCATACCTCGTTCGAAAAGCCGTTTTAGGGACGTCTTCTTCCCTCACTTTCAATTGATGGTAACCCGACCTTAAATCTATCTTTGAAAAGAAACTTGCACCTTGTAATTGATCAAACAAGTCGTCTATCCTTGGCAACGGATACTTATTCTTAATCGTGACTTTATTCAATTCTCGATAATCAATACACATTCTCATAGTTCCATCCTTCTTTTTCACAAATAAAACCGGAGCTCCCCAAGGTGAGCTACTAGGACGTATAAAACCTTTATCTATCAAATCTTGCAATTGAGTCATCATTTCTCTCATTTCCGATGGGGCTAATCGATATGGAGCTTTGGCAATTGGCGTGGCCCCGGGTATCAAATCTATTCTAAACTCTACCTCACGCTCGGGAGGTACACCGGGCAATTCACTTGGAAACACATCCGGAAACTCGTTAACTATCGGTACATCATCTAAATCAACAATCTTTTTCGAATTATCCACAACATGTGCCAAAAACGCACAACACCCGTGAGACAAAAACCTTTTAGCCTTAGCATACGTGCATATAGGAATAGCACGCCTAGCTCTTTCCCCATAAATCCATATAACCTTCCCACTAGGTGATTGAACTAACACAATTTTCTTACGACACAAAATTATTCCTTCATTGTCGTCTAGCCAATCCATGCCCACTATTACTTGAAATTCCCCCATATGCATGGGTATTAAATCAATGACAAACTTTTCATCATCCAAAATAATTTCACACCCCTTAATGATACTATACACCATCACAGTCTTATTATCTGCTATTTCAACCTCTAATGGGTGTTCTAACATACTTGGGGTCATATTAAAATGCTTACAAAAAGAATATGATACAAACGACCGCGTAGCACCGGAATCAAACAAAACATGCGCAGGTAAAGAGTTTACAATAAAGGTACCTGACACCACATTTTGGGACTCCTTCGCTTCGAGTGCGGTAATCTGATGAGCTCGGGCCCTTGGTCGGCTATCACTAGTCTTCGGTTCTGTCTTAACCTCCTTCTTAACATTACCACTAGCCAAATCCTTCTTGTATTCCGGACATTCGGCTTGAAAATGACCTTTCTCAAAACAATAATAACATTGCTTACCTTTCTTAGGACATTCGGCGGCCCTATGTCCCGGCTTACCGCAAGAGTAACAATCGGTAGTACCCGCTTTACATTCACCCGTATGATTCTTACCACACCTAGTACACAACTTGGCTTCTTTCCCACCGCTTTTACCCGACACAAAACCCCCTTTTGACTTGTGCGGGGATTCGGAACCAAACTTACCCTTTTTCGGACTAACATTTTGCATCGCCTTAGAGTCTTGATCTAACTTTCGCTTAAACGCCGCCTTCTTCCTAAGTTCGTGTTCTCTAACAAGTGCTCGATTCATCATCTCGGCTAAAGTCTTATAAGTACTCTTATCGATAAACTCACTTATTTCGGGATTCAACTTTTCATGATAATGATCCATCATCAACTTGGGACTTGACACAAAGTCCGGACAAAAACGAGACTTGTCATTAAACTCGGCATTAAACTCGGTCACCGACTTACTTCCATGCTCTATATTCATAAACTCGGATTTCAACCTACTAACCTCGGCGGGTGGAGCAAATTGAGTCATAAACATTTCACGGAACTTGTCCCATGAGAAACTTGTAGCCACGTCTCGCCCATGAGATTTAACTATGAAATTCCACCACTCGTAACCACTACCCTTCATTTGATGAGCCGCATAAATTACCTTCAAATGTTCGGGGCATTCACACAACATGAAAGTTTCTTCAACCTCATCAATCCATCTTTGACTAACAATAGGGTCAACCTTACCATGAAACTCGGGAGGATGGCAATTTGCGAAGTTCTTATATTCAAAACGGTCATCCTTTCTCTTAGGGGCTTCTACCTCTTCTTGCCTTACTCCACTTCCCCCTTCACCTCTTAAGGTAGGGTTATTAGCAACAAAAGTCTTTAACTTCTCATCTAATTGATCATTGATCAACGTCTTAATCTTCTCTAACAAAGTTGGAGTATAACGTATCAAGGCTTGCCCTATTTGCCCCGAAATGTCATTTGGCATGTTAACTTCTTCCGATTCGTTGTGAGAGTCTTCTATAGACTCCGTGGATAGGGTGCGGACGTACTCATCATCCTCATCTTGACCTCGGTTTGGTGATACAATAGCCATACTGAAAATCACAATCAACCCATTAGTTCAAATACCGGTAACACCATTATTCAACAAAATCAAACCATTCGAAAGAATTCCTAACTCGTTTCACCATAACTATAGTAGGCGTTCATGTGTACTAAAATGAAGTAATAACAATGGCCTGTTGTTATTACACCATTCATTACACATTAAGTCCACTATAACATCATGGCTAACGAGTATCAAACTCCTTTCATAAACCAATCATTATACTACGGGTCTAGTCGATGACTCTACCCTATGGAGCATGGCACAACTATACGACTATAACACTTATGCAAGTCCTAAACCGCTTATCCTTTCACAACAATGGTTTAAGCCTAGATAATCCCTATCGTGGATTATCCAAGTCCCTTAAACCACAGCTCTGATACCAACTTTTAACGCCTTGAATCGAGTAAATTTTTTTTTTTTTTTAAAATTCAAGTCACTGGCCGGACAAGGCTTATGCCGCGGCGCGGCAAGCCTTGTCGCGGCGCGACACAACACATAAAATTTTAGACTCCTTAACCCTGGTTCTGTTTTGAACTTCAGTGCATTGCCGCGGCGCGGACCCCTTTGCCGCGGCGCGACATAACCCTGTTCCGGGCGCCTGACCTGCAACATTGTATATAAACCAACTTTTGCACATTCCATCATTCTCAAACACATATAAAACAACATTATTCATACCCAAACATCTGAAATCAGTTTCTAACATCGTATACCATCTAATAACAACATTTAGACATCAAACGTGTTTTCATGAAACAAAACCATCATTTGGTCCCAAATTCAATAATGACAAACATGACACTTCAAATACATGGCGTTTGATAAGCGGTAACCATAGAGCGTGATTACAAAAGGGACTTGCATTACCACTTACGCTAATGCCAATGCTCCTCTAGCACTTCACACGGGCTCCTAACCTTCACGATGAACCTTAACACCTAAAACATAAAACATCATGGGGGTAAGCTTTTACACTTAGTGAGTTATAGGAAAGCAATAAACATAAAACATAAACATAAATCATTTGGGCATAATCGAAACACTTATCCTTCAACCCTTAGGTTGCTTGCATACTTTCGGATCCGATCATTCATACCATAGACATGACTTACTAGGCCGAACCTAGTAATCATGTCTAAGCTAACCATAGACATACTAAATATGCCTAAGCTATCATCATCTCATACGTAGACACCCAAAGTGTCTAAGCTAACACGAACCATAGGCAAGATTACTAGCAATGTGATAACCTTGCCTAAGCTAAACATCAACCATAGATACAACTATTGAGCTAACCCAATAGTTCTATCTAAGCTACATAACTAGTGCACTTAGTCGTTACTCTCTTGCACGGATGCAATCCGAGAACACTAAGCCACTCTTGACCCGCCCATATTACCCCCTATAAACTCACCTTGTTTAAATGGATTTCCTTGATCACTTGTGACCTCTTTTCCTTGATTAGCACCTATATATGAGCTAATCTCATTAATCACATAACTAAATCAAAATCATAACTTTCTTGGATCATTACATCATTTATACTTACTCATACACTTAACCCCCTAATCACAACATACATACATACACACATACTTTCTAACCTTGAACTCATCTTTTCTAAAACAAGCATGTTACCAATCAAACATCACCTTTTAATCATGTACATTACTAACTCATCACTTTTAGCTTTATCATGCAACTTTTCCTTTAATCCTTTCATTAAACATCAAATGTGCATAGTAATTCAATTTCATTACTAACACCATTAACTTGTCAAATTATCAATTTCTATAACCTACAACAATAACCATAGTTCATACATGAACATCCTTCATCACAATTTCTAGCTAGAACACATAATCATCTCTTTGAGACATTTTAACAAACACTTGGTGTGCATGACTAGAAATCTAACTAGAACATCATCATTCTCACCATAATCATGCCATACATCTATAATGCAAGTTCATACATGTAATTACTTCCAAAATCATCAACAAATCCATTCTAACTCAAACAATTGTGCACAACTCAACAAATAGCAACTTTCTTAAGCATAATCTCATCATTAACATACAATGCAAGCAATAATTAGACACAAAATCCATACCTTGTCTTTTAGAGTTTAAGAACCCTAATTGTGCACAAAGAGAGTGAAATTGGAAGATTAAAGCTTGCTAGAGTGATTAAGGTGTGTTAGATTTCACTAATTCAAGCTTGCATGGGTTAAATTTCAACAATTGAGGAATCCTCCTCTTCCCTCTTGCAAAAGTCGACACTCTCAAGGCTCCAGGAAGGTTTTCTGTAATTTTTCTTGCACTAATAACAAATTCCAGCATTTTGATTCTTTTTATTAAAATAACTTTGGCCTATTGACACTTTCTACCCTCCCCACCACAACTCTAGTTAGGGAAGTCCTTAATCTTAAATTTTCACCCTTAGTCCTTCCTAACTTAACCAATAAACTTAACTTTCATCCATTAACATAAAATGACTTTTACCATATAATTTCTTGGCAATAAAAATTTACATAAAATAATACCTTAAATATTTGGGATGTTACAGACGGGTTCTTCGATGAATTGGAGTTTTTCGTTGATTTCGATTTCATCTAACGGAATAGTGAGATCTTCTTTAGCAAAACATTTCTTCAAATTCGAGACGTGAAAAGTGTTATGTACAGTCACGAGTTGTTGAGGTAACTCAAGTCGGTAAGCTACTGGTCCGACACGATCAATAATCTTGAATGGTCCAATATACCTTGGATTTAATTTCCCTCGTTTACCAAATCGAACAACGCCTTTCCAAGGTGCAACTTTAAGCATGACCATCTCTCCAATTTCAAATTCTATATCTTTTCTTTTAATGTCAGCGTAGCTCTTTTGTCGACTTTGGGCGGTTTTCAACCGTTGTTGAATTTGGATGATCTTCTCGGTAGTTTCTTGTATAATCTCTGGACCCGTAATTTGTCTATCCCCCACTTCACTCCAACAAATCGGAGACCTGCACTTTCTACCATAAAGTGCTTCAAACGGCCCCATCTCAATGCTTGAATGGTAGCTGTTGTTGTAGGAAAATTCTGCTAACGGTAGATATCGATCCCAACTATTTCTGAAATCAATAACACATGCTCGTAGCATGTCTTCAAGCGTTTGTATCGTCCTTTCGCTCTGCCCATCAGTTTGTAGATGATAGGTAGTACTCATGTCTAGACGAGTTCCTAATGCTTGCTGTAATGTCTGCCATAATCTTGAAATAAATCTACCATCCCTATCCGAGATAATAGAGATTGGTATTCCATGTCTGGAGATGACTTCCTTCAAATACAGTCGTGCTAACTTCTCCATCTTGTCATCTTCTCTTATTGGCAGGAAGTGTGCTGATTTGGTGAGACGATCAACTATTACCCAAATAGTATCAAAACCACTTGCAGTCCTTGGCAATTTAGTGATGAAATCCATGGTAATGTTTTCCCATTTCCATTCCGGGATTTCGGGTTGTTGAAGTAGACCTGATGGTTTCTGATGCTCAGCTTTGACCTTAGAACACATCAAACATTCTCCTACGTATTTAGCAACATCGGCTTTCATACCCGGCCACCAAAAATGTTTCTTGAGATCCTTGTACATCTTCCCCGTTCCAGGATGTATTGAGTATCTGGTTTTATGAGCTTCTCTAAGTACCATTTCTCTCATATCTCCAAATTTTGGTACCCAAATACTTTCATGCCTATACTGGGTTCCGTCTTCTCGAATATTAAGATGCTGCTCCGATCCTTTGGGTATTTAATCATTTAAATTTCCTTCTTTTAAAACTCCTTGTTGCGCCTCCTTTTTTGAGTAGTAAGGTTATTTTGAATCATTATATTCATATATTTTACTCGAATGGGTTCTCTGTCCTTCCTGCTCAAGGCATCGGCTACCACATTTGCCTTCCCCGGGTGGTAACGAATCTCAAAGTCGTAATCATTCAACAATTCAATCCACCTACGCTGCCTCATATTCAGTTGTTTCTGATTAAATATGTGTTGAAGACTTTTGTGGTCGGTATATATAATACTTTTGACCCCATATAAGTAGTGCCTCCAAGTCTTTAATGCAAAAACAACCACGCCTAATTCCAAATCATGCGTCGTATAATTTTGCTCGTGAATCTTCAATTGTCTAGACGCATAAGCAATCACCTTCGTTCGTTGCATTAATACACAACCGAGACCTTGCTTTGATGCGTCACAATAAATCACAAAATCATCATTCCCTTCAGGCAATGACAATATAGGTACCGTAGTTAGCTTTTTCTTCAATAACTAAAACGCTTTCTCTTGTTCATCCTTCCATTCAAATTTCTTCCCTTTATGCGTTAATGCAGTCATGGGTTTTGCTATTCTGGAAAAGTCTTGGATGAACCTTCTGTAGTAACCAGCTAGTCCTAAAAACTGGCGTATGTGTTTTGGAGTTTTCGGGGTTTCCCACTTTTCAACAGTTTCTATCTTTGCCGGATCCACCTTAATACCTTCTTTGTTCACTATGTGACCGAGGAATTGAACTTCTTCCAACCAAAATGCACACTTTGAAAACTTAGCGTACAATTCTTCCTTCCTCAATACTTCTAAAACCTTTTTCAAATGTTCACCGTGTTCTTGGTCATTCTTTGAGTAAATAAGTATGTCATCAATGAAAACAATGACAAACTTGTCAAGGTATGGTCCACACACTCGGTTCATAAGGTCCATGAACACAGCTGGTGCATTAGTTAAACCAAACGGCATGACCATAAACTCGTAATGACCGTAACGTGTTCTGAAAGCAGTCTTTGGAATATCATCTTCTTTCACCCGCATTTGATGATACCCGGAACGTAAGTCAATCTTTGAATAAACAGACGAGCCTTGTAGTTGATCAAATAAGTCGTCGATTCTCGGTAGTGGGTAGCGGTTCTTGATGGTAAGTTTGTTCAACTCTCGGTAGTCGATACACAACCTGAATGTACCATCTTTCTTCTTGACAAACAAAATAGGAGCTCCCCACGGTGATGTGCTTGGTCGAATGAAACCATGCTCTAAAAGTTCTTGTAATTGGCTTTGCAGTTCTTTCATCTCGTTGGGTGCGAGTCTGTAAGGAGCACGAGCTATTGGTGCAGCTCCTGGTACAAGATCTATTTGAAATTCAACGGATCGATGTGGGGGTAATCCCGGTAATTCTTTCGGAAATACATCGGGAAATTCTTTTGCAATGGGAACATCATTGATGCTCTTTTCTTCAGTTTGTACTTTCTCGACGTGTGCTAGAACAGCATAGCAACCTTTTCTTATTAGTTTTTGTGCCTTCAAATTACTAATAAGATGTAGCTTCGTGTTGCCCTTTTCTCCGTACACCATTAAGGGTTTTCCTTTTTCTTGTATAATGCGAATTGCATTTTTGTAACAAACGATCTCTGCTTTCACTTCTTTCAACCAGTCCATACCGATTATCACATCAAAACTCCCTAAATCTACTGGTATCAAGTCAATCTTAAATGTTTCGCTAACCAGTTTAATTTCTCGATTCCGACATATATTATCTGCTGAAATTAATTTACCATTTGCTAATTCGAGTAAAAATTTACTATCCAAAGGCGTCAATGGACAACTTAATTTAGCACAAAAATCTCTACTCATATAGCTTCTATCCGCACCCGAATCAAATAAAACGTAAGCAGATTTATTGTCAATAAGAAACGTACCCGTAACAAGCTCCGGGTCTTCCTGTGCCTCTGCCGCATTAATATTGAAAACTCTTCCGCGGCCTTGTCCATTCGTGTTCTCCTGGTTCGGGCAATTTCTAATAATGTAGCCCGGTTTTCCACATTTATAACAAACTACATTTGCATAACTTGCTCCGACACTACTTGCTCCGCCATTACTCGTTCCGACACCATTTCTTCCTTTCGTTCTATTAACCCCTGGTCCGTAGACCTCACACTTCACCGCGCTATGACCATTTCTTTTACACTTGTTGCAAAATTTGGTGCAGAACCCCGAGTGATACTTTTCACACCTTTGGCATAGCTGCTTCTGATTGTTGTTGTTGTTGCGGTTATTATTGTTGTTGGGATGTTTGTTGTAGTTGCTGTTGTTGTTGTTGTTGTTGTTGTTGTTGTTGTTGTTGTTGTTGTTGTTGTTGTTGTTGTTGTTGTTGTTGTTGTTGTTGTTGGGCCGTTTGTTGTAGTTGCGATTGATGTTGCGATTGTTGGGTTAATTGTTGCGATTATTGTTGTAATTGCTGTTGTTGTTGTATTGGTGATTCTTATCACCGTTTTCCTCCCACTTTCTTTTGACTTGCTTCACATTAGCCTCTTCAGCAGTCTGTTCTTTAATTCTTTCTTCAATCTGGTTCACTAGTTTGTGAGCCATTCTACATGCCTGTTGTATGGAGGCGGGCTCGTGTGAACTTATATCTTCTTGGATTCTTTCCGGTAATCCTTTCACAAACGCATCGATCTTCTCTTCCTCATCTTCGAATGCTCCCGGACACAATAGGCACAATTCTGTGAATCGTCTTTCGTATGTGGTAATATCAAATCCTTGGGTTCGTAACCCTCTAAGTTCTGTCTTGAGCTTATTGACCTCGGTTCTGGGACGGTACTTCTCGTTCATCAAGTGCTTGAATGCTGACCACGGTAGTGCGTATGCATCATCTTGTCCCACTTGCTCTAGATAGGTATTCCACCATGTTAACGCAGAACCTGTGAAGGTATGCGTAGCGTACTTCACTTTGTCCTCTTCAGTACACTTACTTATGGCAAACAACGATTCGACCTTCTCGGTCCACCGTTTTAATCCGATCGGTCCTTCGGTTCCATCAAATTCCAAAGGTTTGCAGGCAGTGAATTCTTTGTAGGTGCATCCTACACAATTTCCTGTACTGCTAGATCTAAGGTTATTGTTGGTATGTAGCGCAGCCTGTACTGTGGCTATGTTCGAAGCTAGAAAAGTACGGAATTCCTCTTCATTCATATTCACGGTGTGTCGAGTAGTCGGTGCCATTTCCTTCAAAATAGTCAAATGGAACAAGTTAATCATACAGAATATTAAGAGTAGTTAATAGTATTTCGTAGCATAATATGAACTCATTTATAAAAGCTTTTTCTTCATATTAGCGTTTTAAAAGTTTAAATTCGGGTAGTACCTACCCGTTAAGTTCATACTTAGTAGCTAATATACAATTCAACTACTACAATTCTATATGAAAAACTGATTATAATAATATTTCGCGTTCAAACTTTTATACAATATTTTACAAACTTACAATACCGCTTATTTTACATAAAGCATGAAATATAGCACACAATAACTTTGATACAATATAGTTGTGAAGATAATTCTAGCTAGTACACAAGTCGTTCAGCAAAGGCAATAAATGAAATGTCCCGTTCTTATTGATTAAAAACGTTCCATATTAATTGATTTCGTTGCGAGGTTTTGACCTCTATATGAGACGTTTTTCAAAGACTGCATTCATTTTTAAAATAAACCATAACCTTTATTTCATAAATAAAGGTTTAAAAAGCTTTACGTAGATTATCAAATAATGATAATCTAAAATATCCTGTTTACACACGACCATTACATAATGGTTTACAATACAAATATGTTACATCGAAATCAGTTTCTTGAATGCAGTTTTTACACAATATCATACAAACATGGACTCCAAATCTTGTCCTTATTTTAGTATGCAACAGCGGAAGCTCTTAATATTCACCTGAGAATAAACATGCTTTAAACGTCAACAAAAATGTTGGTGAGTTATAGATTTAACCTATATATATCAAATCGTAACAATAGACCACAAGATTTCATATTTCAATACACATCCCATACATAGAGATAAAATTCATTCATATGGTGAACACCTGGTAACCGACATTAACAAGATGCATATATAAGAATATCCCCATCATTCCGGGACACCCTTCGGATATGATATATATTTCGAAGTACTAAAGCATCCGATACTTTGGATGGGGTTTGTTAGGCCCAATAGATCTATCTTTAGGATTCGCGTCAATTAGGGTGTCTGTTCCCTAATTCTTAGATTACCAGACTTAATAAAAAGGGGCATATTCGATTTCGATAATTCAACCATAGAATGTAGTTTCACGTACTTGTGTCTATTTTGTAAATCATTAATAAAACCTGCATGTATTCTCATCCCAAAAATATTAGATTTTAAAAGTGGGACTATAACTCACTTTCACAGATTTTTACTTCGTCGAGAAGTAAGACTTGGCCACTGTGGATTCACGAACCTATAACAATATATACATGTATATTAAAGTATGTTCAAAATATATTTACAACACTTTTAATATATTTTGATGTTTTAAGTTTATTAAGTCAGCTGTCCTCGTTAGTAACCTACAACTAGTTGTCCACAGTTAGATGTACAGAAATAAATCGATAAATATTATCTTGAATCAATCCACGACCCAGTGTATACGTATCTCAGTATTGATCACAACTCAAACTATATATATTTTGGAATCAACCTCAACCCTGTATAGCTAACTCCAACATTCACATATAGAGTGTCTATGGTTGTTCCGAAATATATATAGATGTGTCGACATGATAGGTCGAAACATTGTATACGTGTCTATGGTATCTCAAGATTACATAATATACAATACAAGTTGATTAAGTTATGGTTGGAATAGATTTGTTACCAATTTTCACGTAGCTAAAATGTGAAAAATTATCCAATCTTGTTTTACCCATAACTTATTCATTTTAAATCCGTTTTGAGTGAATCAAATTGCTATAGTTTCATATTGAACTCTGTTTTATGAATCTAAACAGAAAACGTATAGGTTTATAGTCTGAAAAATAAGTTACAAGTCGTTTTTGTAAAGGTAGTCATTGCAGTCGAAAGAACGACGTCTAGATGACCATTTTAGAAAACATACTTCCACTTTGAGTTTAACCATAATTTTTGGATATAGTTTCATGTTCATAATAAAAATCATTTTCTCAGAATAACAACTTTTAAATCAAAGTTTATCATAGTTTTTAATTAACTAACCCAAAACAGCCCGCGGTGTTACTACGACGGCGTAAATCCGGTTTTACGGTGTTTTTCGTGTTTCCAGGTTTTAAATCATTAAGTTAGCATATCATATAGATATAGAACATGTGTTTAGTTAATTTTAAAAGTAAACTTAGAAGGATTAACTTTTGTTTGCGAACAAGTTTAGAATTAACTAAACTATGTTCTAGTGATTACGAGTTTAAATCTTCGAATAAGATAGTTTTATATATATGAATCGAATGATGTTATGAACATCATTACTACCTCAAGTTTAGTAGGTAAACCTACTAGAAGTGACAAGAAATGATCTAGCTTCAAAGGATCTTGGATGGCTTGAAAGTTCTTGAAGTAGGATCATGACACAAAAACAAGTTCAAGTAAGATTTTTACTCGAATTAAGATAGTTTATAGTTATAGAAATTGAATCAAAGTTTGAATATGAATATTACCTTGAATAAGAAAGATATCCTACTGTATATAACAAAGGTTTCTTGATCTTATATGATTACTTGGAATGGATTAGAAAGCTTGGAAGTAAATTAGTAAACTTGAAGGGATTTTTGAAGTGTTCTTGAAGTGTTCTTCCTATGATGATTATAGCTTGATTCTTGAAGTGATTTTTGATGAAGATGATGATTAACTACTGGAAAAATACGTTCATAATAGTGTGTGTGTGTTGAGAGAGAATTAGAAAGAGAATTGGAAGTGAAATGGAGTGAATGATGAGTGGTAATTGGTGAGTGGTGAGTGGGGTTAAAAGGAGTTCTAGTTAGTTGACTAGCTCATGGTAGAAGTTAAAATTGATTAGTCATACATGACATAATCAAGAGTGGAATCCCATGCTAGTTTCTATTGGTATATACCCATAGTAAGTACGTTTTGAAGCTGTGTATAATACGGGTAAGAATACGACTAGAATTCTTGATGAAAGAAAAGAATGGGAAAGTAAATGTAACCATTTTCGTTAAGTATGAGTGTTTTGATATATGTCTTGAAGTCTTCCAAAATTATTTTAATACATCTAAATACACTACATGTATATACATTTTAACTGAGTCGTTAAGTCATCGTTAGTCGTTACATGTAAGTGTTGTTTTGAAACCTTTAAGTTAACGATCTCAATTAATGTTGTTAACCCATTGTTTATTATATCTAATTAGATGTTAAATTATTATATTATCATGATATTATGATATATTAATATATCTTAATATGATATATATACATTTAAATGTCGTTACAACGATAATCGTTACATATATGTCTCGTTTCGAAATCCTTAAGTTAGTAGTCTTGTTTATATGTATATAACTCATTGTTAATATACTTATGGAGATACTTACTTATCATAATCTCATGTTAACCATATGTATATCCATATATATATATCGTCATGTCGTTTTTACAAGTTTTAACGTTCGTGAATCGCCGGTCAACTTGGGTGGTCAATTGTCTATATGAAACATATTTCAATTAATCAAGTCTTAACAAGTTTGATTGCTTAACATGTTGGAAACATTTAATCATGAAAATATGAATCTCAATTAATATATATAAACATGGAAAAGTTCAGGTCACTACAGTACCTACCCGTTAAATAAATTTCGTCCCGAAATTTTAAGCTGTTGAAGGTGTTGACGAATCTTCTGGAAATAGATGCGGGTATTTCTTCTTCATCTGATCTTCATGCTCCCCGGTGAACTCGGGTCCTCTACGAGCATTCCATCGAACCTTAACAATTTGTATCTTGTTTTGCTTAAGTCTTTTAACCTCACGATCCATTATTTCGACGGGTTCTTCGATGAATTGAAGTTTTTCGTTGATTTGGATTTCATCTAACGGAATAGTGAGATCTTCTTTAGCAAAATATTTCTTCAAATTCGAGACGTGGAAAGTGTTATGTACAGCCGCGAGTTGTTGAGGTAACTCATGTCGGTAAGCTACTGGTCCGACACGATCAATAATCTTGAATGGTCCAATATACCTTGGATTTAATTTCTCTAGTTTACCAAATCGAACAACGCCTTTCCAAGGTGCAACTTTAAGCATGACCATCTCTCCAATTTCAAATTCTATATCTTTTCTTTTAATGTCAGCGTAGCTCTTTTGTCGACTTTGGGCGGTTTTCAACCGTTGTTGAATTTGGATGATCTTCTCGGTAGTTTCTTGTATAATCTCCGAACCCGTAATTTGTCTATCCCCCACTTCACTCCAACAAATCGGAGACCTGCACTTTCTACCATAAAGTGCTTCAAACGGCGCCATCTCAATGCTTGAATGGTAGCTGTTGTTGTAGGAAAATTCTGCTAACGGTAGATGTCGATCCCAACTGTTTCCGAAATCAATAACACATGCTCGTAGCATGTCTTTAAGCGTTTGTATCGTCCTTTCGCTCTGCCAATCAGTTTGTGGATGATAGGCAGTACTCATGTCTAGACGAGTTCCTAATGCTTGCTGTAATGTCTGCCAGAATCTTGAAATAAATCTACCATCCCTATCAGAGATAATAGAGATTGGTATTCCATGTCTGGAGATGACTTCCTTCAAATACAGTCGTGCTAACTTCTCCATCTTGTCATCTTCTCTTATTGGCAGGAAGTGTGTTGATTTGGTGAGACGATCAACTATTACCCAAATAGTATCAAAACCACTTGCAGTCCTTGGCAATTTAGTGATGAAATCCATGGTAATGTTTTCCCATTTCCATTCTGGGATTTCGGGTTGTTGAAGTAGACCTGATGGTTTCTGATGCTCAGCTTTGACCTTAGAACACGTCAAACATTCTCTTACATATTTAGCAACATCGACTTTCATACCCGGCCACCAAAAATGTTTCTTGAGATCCTTGTACATCTTCCCCGTTCCAGGATGTATTGAGTATCTGGTTTTATGAGCTTCTCTAAGTACCATTTCTCTCATATCTCCAAATTTTGGTACCCAAATCCTTTCAGCCCTATACCGGGTGTCGTCTTCCCGAATATTAAGATGCTTCTCCGATCCCTTGGGTATTTCATCCTTTAAATTTCCCTCTTTTAAAACTCCTTGTTGCGCCTCCTTTATTTGAGTAGTAAGGTTATTATGAATCATTATATTCATAGATTTTACTCGAATGGGTTCTCTGTCCTTCCTGCTCAAGGCATCGGCTACCACATTTGCCTTTCCCGGGTGGTAACGAATCTCAAAGTCGTAATCATTCAACAATTCAATCCACCTACGCTGCCTCATATTCAGTTGTTTCTGATTAAATATGTGTTGAAGACTTTTGTGGTCGGTATATATAATACTTTTGACCCCATATAAGTAGTGCCTCCAAGTCTTTAATGCAAAAACAACCGCGCCTAATTCCAAATCATGCGTCGTATAATTTTGTTCGTGAATCTTCAATTGTCTAGACGCATAAACAATCACCTTCTTTCGTTGCATTAATACACAACCGAGACCTTGCTTTGATGCGTCACAATAAATCACAAAATCATCATTCCCTTCAGGCAATGACAATATAGGTGCCGTAGTTAGCTTTTTCTTCAATAACTGAAACGCTTTCTCTTGTTCATCATTCCATTCAAATTTCTTCCCTTTATGCGTTAATGCAGTCAAGGGTTTTGCTATTCTGGAAAAGTCTTGGATGAACCTTCTGTAGTAACCACCTAGTCCTAAAAACTGGTGTATGTGTTTCGGAGTTTTCGGGGTTTCCCACTTTTCAACAGTTTCTATCTTTGCCGGATCCACCTTAATACCTTCTTTGTTCACTATGTGACCGAGGAATTGAACTTCTTCCAACCAAAATGCACACTTTGAAAACTTAGCGTACAATTCTTCCTTCCTCAATACTTCTAACACCTTTCTAAAATGTTCACCGTGTTCTTGGTCATTATTTGAGTAAATAAGTATGTCATCAATGAAAACAATGACAAACTTGTCAAGGTATGGTCCACACACTCGGTTCATAAGGTCCATGAACACAGCTGGTGCATTAGTTAAACCAAATGGCATGACCATAAACTCGTAATGACCGTAACGTGTTCTGAAAGCAGTCTTTGGAATATCATCTTCTTTCACCCGCATTTGATGATACCCGGAACGTAAGTCAATCTTTGAATAAACAGACGAGCCTTGTAGTTGATCAAATAAGTCATCGATTCTCGGTAGTGGGTAGCGGTTCTTAATGGTAAGTTTGTTCAACTCTCGGTAGTCGATACACAACCTGAATGTACCATCTTTCTTCTTGACAAACAAAACAGGAGCTCCCCACGGTGATGTGCTTGGTCGAATGAAACCACGCTCTAAAAGTTCTTGTAATTGGCTTTGAAGTTCTTTCATCTCGCTGGGTGTGAGTCTGTAAGGAGCACAAGCTATTGGTGCAACTCCTGGTACAAGATCTATTTGAAATTCAACGGATCGATGTGGGGGTAATCCTAGTAATTCTTTCGGAAATACATCGGGAAATTCTTTTGCAATGGGAACATCATTGATGCTCTTTTCTTCAGTTTGTACTTTCTCGACGTGTGCTAGAACAGCATAGCAACCTTTTCTTATTAGTTTTTGTGCCTTCAAATTACTAATAAGATATAGCTTCGTGTTGCCCTTTTCTCCGTACACCATTAAGGGTTTTCCTTTTTCTCGTATAATGCGAATTGCATTTTTGTAACAAACGATCTCTGCTTTCACTTCTTTCAACCAGTCCATACCGATTATCACATCAAAACTCCCTAACTCTACTGGTATCAAATCAATCTTAAATGTTTCGCTAACCAGTTTAATTTTTTGATTCCGACATATATTATCTGCTGAAATTAATTTACCATTTGACTCTTCATTATTATTAGGTGAGTCAATGGGACTTGTTCTAGAGGTAGACATCTATCACATAATATCAAAAGCGTTAAGAGATTAATATATCACATAATATTCACATGTTAAAAATATATAGTTTCCAACAAAATTTGTTAAGCAATCATTTTTCAAGTAAACACGGTCGAAGTCCAGACTCACTAATGCATCCTAACAAACTCGATAAGACACACTAATGCAAAATTCTGGTTCTCTAAGACCAACGCTCGGATACCAACTGAAATGTCACGTTCTTATTGATTAAAAACGTTCCATATTAATTGATTTCGTTGCGAGGTTTTGACCTCTATATGAGACGTTTTTCAAAGACTGCATTCATTTTTAAAATAAACCATAACCTTTATTTCATAAATAAAGGTTTAAAAAGCTTTACGTAGATTATCAATTAATGATAATCTAAAATATTCTGTTTACACACGACCATTACATAATGGTTTACAATACAAATATGTTACATCGAAATCAGTTTCTTGAATGCAGTTTTTACACAATATCATACAAACATGAACTCCAAATCTTGTCCTTATTTTAGTATGCAACAGCGGAAGCTCTTAATATTCACCTGAGAATAAACATGCTTTAAACGTCAACAAAAATGTTGGTGAGTTATAGGTTTAACCTATATATATCAAATCGTAACAATAGACCACAAGATTTCATATTTCAATACACATCCCATACATAGAGATAAAATTCATTCATATGGTGAACACCTGGTAACCGACATTAACAAGATGCATATATAAGAATATCCCCATCATTCCGGGACACCCTTCGGATATGATATATATTTCGAATTACTAAAGCATCCGATACTTTGGATGGGGTTTGTTAGGCCCAATAGATCTATCTTTAGGATTCGCGTCAATTAGGGTGTCTGTTCCCTAATTCTTAGATTACCAGACTTAATAAAAAGGGGCATATTCGATTTCGATAATTCAACCATAGAATGTAGTTTCACGTACTTGTGTCTATTTTGTAAATCATTTATAAAACCTGCATGTATTCTCATCCCAAAAATATTAGATTTTAAAAGTGGGACTATAACTCACTTTCACAGATTTTTACTTCGTCGAGAAGTAAGACTTGGTCACTGTTGATTCACGAACCTATAACAATATATACATGTATATTAAAGTATGTTCAAAATATATTTACAACACTTTTAATATATTTTGATGTTTTAAGTTTATTAAGTCAGCTGTCCTCGTTAGTAACCTACAACTAGTTGTCCACAGTTAGATGTACAGAAATAAATCGATAAATATTATCTTGAATCAATCCACGACCCAGTGTATACGTATCTCAGTATTGATCACAACTCAAACTATATATATTTTGGAATCAACCTCAACCCTGTATAGCTAACTCCAACATTCACATATAGAGTGTCTATGGTTGTTTCAAAATATATATAGATGTGTCGACATGATAGGTCGAAACATTGTATACGTGTCTATGGTATCTCAAGATTACATAATATAAAATACAAGTTGATTAAGTTATGGTTGGAATAGATTTGTTACCAATTTTCACGTAGCTAAAATGAGAAAAATTATCCAATCTTGTTTTACCCATAACTTCTTCATTTTAAATCCGTTTTGAGTGAATCAAATTGCTATAGTTTCATATTGAACACTGTTTTATGAATCTAAACAGAAAAAGTATAGGTTTATAGTCGGAAAAATAAGTTACAAGTCGTTTTTGTAAAGGTAGTCATTTCAGTCGAAAGAACGACGTCTAGATGACCATTTTAGAAAACATACTTCCACTTTGAGTTTAACCATAATTTTTGGATATAGGTTCATGTTCATAATAAAAATCATTTTCTCATAATAACAACTTTTAAATCAAAGTTTATCATAGTTTTTAATTAACTAACCCAAAACAGCACGCGGTGTTACTACGACGGCGTAAATCCGTTTTTACGGTGTTTTTCGTGTTTCCAGGTTTTAAATCATTAAGTTAGCATATCATATAGATATAGAACATGTGTTTAGTTAATTTTAAAAGTCAACTTAGAAGGATTAACTTTTGTTTGCGAACAAGTTTAGAATTAACTAAACTATGTTCTAGTGATTACGAGTTTAAACCTTCGAATAAGATAGTTTTATATATATGAATCGAATGATGTTATGAACATCATTACTACCTCAAGTTTAGTAGGTAAACCTACTAGAAGTGACAAGAAATGATCTAGCTTCAAAGGATCTTGGATGGCTTGAAAGTTCTTGAAGTAGGATCATGACACAAAAACAAGTTCAAGTAAGATTTTTACTCGAATTAAGATAGTTTATAGTTATAGAAATTGAATCAAAGTTTGAATATGAATATTACCTTGAATAAGAAAGATATCCTACTGTATATAACAAAGGTTTCTTGATCTTAGATGATTACTTGGAATGGATTAGAAAGCTTGGAAGTAAATTAGTAAACTTGAAGGGATTTTTGAAGTGTTCTTGAAGTGTTCTTCCTATGATGATTATAGCTTGATTCTTGAAGTGATTTTTGATGAAGATGATGATTAACTACTGGAAAAATACGTTCATAATAGTGTGTGTGTGTGTGTGTTGAGAGAGAATTAGAAAGAGAATTGGAAGTGAAATGGAGTGAATGATGAGTGGTAATTGGTGAGTGGTGACTGGGGTTAAAAGGAGTTCTAGTTAGTTGAGTAGCTCATGGTAGAAGTTAAAATTGATTAGTCATACATGACATAATCAAGAGTGGAATCCCATGCTAGTTCCTATTGGTATATACCCATAGTAAGTACGTTTTGAAGCTGTGTATAATACGGGTAAGAATACGACTAGAATTCTTGATGAAAGAAAAGAATGGGAAAGTAACTGTAACCATTTTCGTTAAGTATGAGTGTTTTGATATATGTCTTGAAGTCTTCCAAAAGTATTTTAATACATCTAAATACACTACATGTATATACATTTTAACTGAGTCGTTAAGTCATCGTTAGTCGTTACATGTAAGTGTTGTTTTGAAACCTTTAAGTTAACGATATCAATTAATGTTGTTAACCCATTGTTTATTATATCTAATTAGATGTTAAATTATTATATTATCATGATATTATGATATATTAATATATCTTAATATGATATATATACATTTAAATGTCGTTACAACGATAATCGTTACATATATGTCTCGTTTCGAAATCCTTAAGTTAGTAGTCTTGTTTATATGTATATAACTCATTGTTAATATACTTATGGAGATACTTACTTATCATAATATCATGTTAACCATATGTATATCCATATATATATCGTCATGTCGTTTTTACAAGTTTTAACGTTTGTGAATCGCCGGTCAACTTGGGTGGTCAATTGTCTATATGAAACATATTTCAATTAATCAAGTCTTAACAAGTTTGATTGCTTAACATGTTGGAAACATTTAATCATGTAAATATCAATCTCAATTAATATATATAAACATGGAAAAGTTCAGGTCACTACAATAAAGACACGTAATTCATACGTCAAGAAACAAGTCATGCATTCTGGTTTTACTAGGACTACTTCCCATCCTTGGTCTTGTGGAACATAACCGTTATGGCCGTTGATAAGACAGCGTGTTGTAACGTCGTCAAAGGGACGAGGGTTACGTAATGTCCAACAGTCCCGTAACAATCTAAAAACCTCATTTCTTACCCCAATTACCGACTCCGTCACTTGTGGGAACGTTTTGTTTAATAGTTGTAGGCCGATGTTCTTGTTCTCACTTTGGTGAGAAGCGAACATTAATAATCCGTAAGCATAACATGCTTCTTTATGTTGCATGTTAGCCGCTTTTTCTAAATCACGAAGTCCAATATTCGGATATATTGAGTCAAAATAATTTCTTAACCCATTGCGTAAAATAGCATTTGGGTTCCCCGCAATATATGCGTCAAAGTAAACACATCGTAACTTATGGATTTCCCAATGTGATATCCCCCATCTTTCGAACGAAAGCCTTTTATAAACCAAGGCATTCTTGGAACGTTCTTCGAATGTCTTACAAACTGATCTCGCCTTAAATAGTTGTGCCGAAGAATTCTGACCGACTCTAGACAAGATTTCATCAATCATGTCTCCGGGTAGGTCTCTTAAAATATTGGGTTGTCTATCCATTTTGTGTTTTTATACTGTAAAATAGACAAGAGTTAGATTCATAAAAAAAAATTACTTATTAATACAAGCAATTTTTACATATATCATAAAGCATAAGCACACTATATAACATATATTACACCACACGAATACAACTATCTTATTCCGACTCGCTTGTTTCTTCTTCTTCGGTTTTGGTTCGTTTTGCCAAGTTTCTAGGGATATATGATGTTCCCCTAATACGAGCCGTCGTTTTCCACATTGGTTTAGAAAAACCTGGTGGTTTAGAGGTTTCCGGGTCATTGTTACAACTTAAGGACTTCGGGGGTTGATGATACATATAAAGTTCATCGGGGTTGGAATTAGATTTCTCTATTTTTATGCCCTTTCCCTTATTATTTTCTTTTGCCTTTTTAAATTCAGTTGGGGTAATTTCTATAACATCATCGGAATTCTCGTCAGAATTCGATTCATCGGAGAATTGGTAATCCTCCCAATATTTTGCTTCCTTAGCGGAAACACCATTGACCATAATTAACCTTGGTCGGTTGGTTGAGGATTTTCTTTTACTTAACCGTTTTATTATTTCCCCCACCGGTTCTATTTCTTCATCCGGTTCCGATTCTTCTTCCGGTTCTGATTCTTCTTCTGGTTCCGACTCTTCTTCCGGTTCCTCTTCGGGAACTTGTGAATCAGTCCACGAATCATTCCAATTTACATTTGACTCTTCATTATTATTAGGTGAGTCAATGGGACTTGTTCTAGAGGTAGACATCTATCACATAATATCAAACGCGTTAAGAGATTAATATATCACATAATATTCACATGTTAAAAATATATAGTTTCCAACAAAATTTGTTAAGCAATCATTTTTCAAGTAAACACGGTCGAAGTCCAGACTCACTAATGCATCCTAACAAACTCGATAAGACACACTAATGCAAAATTCTGGTTCTCTAAGACCAACGCTCTGATACCAACTGAAATGTCCCGTTCTTATTGATTAAAAACGTTCCATATTAATTGATTTCGTTGCGAGGTTTTGACCTCTATATGAGACGTTTTTCAAAGACTGCACTCATTTTTAAAACAAACCATAACCTTTATTTCATAAATAAAGGTTTAAAAAGCTTTACGTAGATCATCAAATAATGATAATCTAAAATATCTTGTTTACACACGACCATTACATAATAGTTTACAATACAAATATGTTACATCGAAATCAGTTTCTTGAATGCAGTTTTTACACAATATCATACAAACATGGACTCCAAATCTTGTCCTTATTTTAGTATGCAACAGCGGAAGCTCTTAATATTCACCTGAGAATAAACATGCTTTAAACGTCAACAAAAATGTTGGTGAGTTATAGGTTTAACCTATATATATCAAATCGTAACAATAGACCACAAGATTTCATATTTCAATACACATCCCATACATAGAGATAAAAATCATTCATATGGTGAACACCTGGTAACCGACATTAACAATATGCATATATAAGAATATCCCCATCATTTCGGGACACCCTTCGGATATGATATAAATTTCGAAGTACTAAAGCATCCGGTACTTTGGATGGGGTTTGTTAGGCCCAATAGATCTATCTTTAGGATTCGAGTCAATTAGGGTGTCTGTTCCCTAATTCTTAGATTACCAGACTTAATAAAAAGGGGCATATTCGATTTCGATAATTCAACCATAGAATGTAGTTTTACATACTTGTGTCTATTTTGTAAATCATTTATAAAACCTGCATGTATTCTCATCCCAAAAATATTAGATTTTAAAAGTGGGACTATAACTCACTTTCACAGATTTTTACTTCGTCGAGAAGTAAGACTTGGCCATTGTTGATTCACGAACCTATAACAATATATACATATATATTAAAGTATGTTCAAAATATATTTACAACACTTTTAATATATTTTGATGTTTTAAGTTTATTTAGTCAGCTGTCCTCGTTAGTAACCTACAACTAGTTGTCCACAGTTAGATGTACAGAAATAAATAGATAAATATTATCTTGAATCAATCCACGACCCAGTGTATACGTATCTCAGTATTGATCACAACTCAAACTATATATATTTTGGAATCAACCTCAACCCTGTATAGCTAACTCCAACATTCACATATAGAGTGTCTATGGTTGTTCCGAAATATATATAAATGTGTCGACATGATAGGTCGAAACATTGTATACGTGTCTATGGTATCTCAAGATTACATAATATACAATACAAGTTGATTAAGTTATGGTTGGAATAGATTTGTTACCAATTTTCACGTAGCTAAAATGAGAAAAATTATCCAATCTTGTTTTACCCATAACTTCTTCATTTTAAATCCGTTTTGAGTGAATCAAATTGCTATGGTTTCATATTGAACTCTATTTTATGAATCTAAACAGAAAAAGTATAGGTTTATAGTCAGAAAAATAAGTTACAAGTCATTTTTGTAAAGGTAGTCATTTCAGTCGAAAGAACGACGTCTAGATGACCATTTTAGAAAACATACTTCCACTTTGAGTTTAACCATAATTTTTGGATATAGTTTCATGTTCATAATAAAAATCATTTTCTCAGAATAACAACTTTTAAATCAAAGTTTATCATAGTTTTTAATTAACTAACCCAAAACAGCCCGCGGTGTTACTACGACGGCGTAAATCCGGTTTTACGGTGTTTTTCGTGTTTCCAGGTTTTAAATCATTAAGTTAGAATATCATATAGATATAGAACATGTGTTTAGTTAATTTTAAAAGTCAAGTTAGAAGGATTAACTTTTGTTTGCGAACAAGTTTAGAATTAACTAAACTATGTTCTAGTGATTACGAGTTTAAACCTTCGAATAAGATAGTTTTATATATATGAATCGAATGATGTTATGAACATAATTACTACCTCAATTTTAGTAGGTAAACCTACTGGAAGTGACAAGAAATGATCTAGCTTCAAAGGATCTTGGATGGCTTGAAAGTTCTTGAAGTAGGATCATGACACAAAAACAAGTTCAAGTAAGATTTTTACTCGAATTAAGATAGTTTATAGTTATAGAAATTGAATCAAAGTTTGAATATGAATATTACCTTGAATAAGAAAGATAACCTACTGTATATAACAAAGGTTTCTTGATCTTAGATGATTACTTGGAATGGATTAGAAAGCTTGGAAGTAAATTAGTAAACTTGAAGGGATTTTTGAAGTGTTCTTGAAGTGTTCTTCCTATGATGATTATAGCTTGATTCTTGAAATAATTTTTGATGAAGATGATGATTAACTACTGGAAGAATATGTTCATAATAGTGTGTGTGTGTTGAGAGAGAATTAGAAAGAAAATTGGAAGTGAAATGGAGTGAATGATGAGTGGTAATTGGTGAGTGGTGAGTGGGGTTAAAAGGAGTTCTAGTTAGTTGACTAGCTCATGGTAGAAGTTAAAATTGATTAGTCATACATGACATAATCAAGAGTGGAATCCCATGCTAGTTCCTATTGGTATATACCCATAGTAAGTACGTTTTGAAGCTGTGTATAATACGGGTTAGAATACGACTAGAATTCTTGATGAAAGAAAAGAATGGGAAAGTAACTGTAACCATTTTCGTTAAGTATGAGTGTTTTGATATATGTCTTGAAGTCTTCCAAAAGTATTTTAATACATCTAAATACACTACATGTATATACATTTTAACTGAGTCGTTAAGTCATCGTTAGTCGTTACATGTAAGTGTTGTTTTGAAACCTTTAAGTTAACGATCTCAATTAATGTTGTTAACCCATTGTTTATTATATCTAATGAGATGTTAAATTATTATATTATCATGATATTATGATATATTAATATATCTTAATATGATATATATACATTTAAACGTCGTTACAACGATAATCGTTACATATATGTCTCGTTTCGAAATCCTTAAGTTAGTAGTCTTGTTTATATGTATATAACTCATTGTTAATATACTTATGGAGATACTTACTTATAATAATCTCATGTTAACCATATGTATATCCATATATATATCGTCATGTCGTTTTTACAAGTTTTAACGTTCGTGAATCGCCGGTCAACTTGGGTGGTCAATTGTCTATATGAAACATATTTCAATTAATCAAGTCTTAACAAGTTTGATTGCTTAACATGTCAGAAACATTTAATCATGTAAATATCAATCTCAATTAATATATATAAACATGGAAAAGTTCGGGTCACTACACATCCTACACGATTTCCTGTACTGCTAGATCCAAGGTTATTGTTGGTATGTAGCGCAGCCTGTACTGCGGCTATGTTTGAAGCTAGAAAAGTACGGAATTCCTCTTCATTCATATTCACGGTGTGTCGAGTAGTAGGTGCCCTTTCCTTCAAAATAGTCAAATGGAACAAGTTAATCATACAGAATATTAAGAGTAGTTAATAGTATTTCGTAGCATAATATGAACTCATTTATAAAAGCTTTTTATTCATATTAGCATTTTATAAGTTTAAATTCGGGTAGTACCTACCCGTTAAGTTCATACTTAGTAGCTAATATACAATTCAACTACTACAATTCTATATGAAAAACTGATTATAATAATATTTCGCGTTCAAACTTTTACACAATATTTTACAAACTTACAATACCGCTTATTTTACATATAGCATGAAATATAGCACACAATAAATTTGATACAAGATGGTTGTGAAGATAATTCTAGCTAGTACACAAGTCGTTCAGCAAAGGCAATAAAGACACGTAATTCATACGTCCAGAAACAAGTCATGCATTCTGGTTTTACTAGGATTACTTCCCATCCTTGGTCTTGTGAAACATAACCGTTATGGCCGTTGATAAGACAGCGTGTTGTAACGTCGTCAAAGGGACGAGGGTTACGTAATGTCCAACAGTCCTGTAACAATCTAAAAACCTCATTTCTTACCCCAATTACCGACTCCGTCACTTGTGGGAACATTTTGTTTAATAGTTGTAGCCCGATGTTCTTGTTCTCACTTTGGTGAGAAGCGAACATTACTAATCCGTAAGCATAACATGCTTCTTTATGTTGCATGTTAGCCACTTTTTCTAAATCACGAAGTCCTATATTCGGATATACTGAGTTAAAATAATTTCTTAACCCGTTGTGTAAAATAGCATTTGGGTTCCCCGCAATATATGCGTCAAAGTAAACACATCGTAACTTATGGATTTCCCAATGTGATATCCCCCATCTTTCGAACGAAAGCCTTTTATAAACCAAGGCATTCTTGGAACGTTCTTCGAATGTCTTACAAACTGATCTAGCCTTAAATAGTTGTGCCGAAGAATTCTGACCGACTCTAGACAAGATTTCATCAATCATGTCTCCGGGTAGGTCTCTTAAAATATTGGGTTATCTATCCATTTTGTGTTTTTATACTGTAAAATAGACAAGAGTTAGATTCATAAAAAAAATACTTATTAATACAAGCAATTTTTACATATATCATAAAGTATAAGCACACTATATTACATATATTACACCACACGAATACAACTATCTTATTCCGACTCGTTTGTTTCTTCTTCTTCGGTTTTGGTTCGTTTTGTCAAGTTTCTAGGGATATATGATGTTCCCCTAATACGAGCCGTCGTTTTCCACATTGGTTTAGAAAAACCTGGTGGTTTAGAGGTTCCCGGGTCATTGTTACAACTTAAGGGCTTCGGGGGTTGGCGATACATATAAAGTTCATCGGGGTTGGAATTAGATTTCTCTATTTTTATGCCCTTTCCCTTATTATTTTCTTTTGCCTTTTTAAATTCAATTGGGGTAATTTCTATAACATCATCGGAATTCTCGTCGGAATCCGATTCATCGGAGAATTGGTAATCCTCCCAATATTTTGCTTCCTTGGCGGAAACACCATTGACCATAATTAACCTTGGTCGGTTGGTTTAGGATTTTCTTTTACTTAACCGTTTTATTATTTCCCCCACCGGTTCTATTTCTTCATCCGGTTCCGATTCTTCTTCCAGTTCCGATTCTTCTTCCGGTTCCGATTCTTCTTCCGGTTCCTCTTCGGGAACTTGTGAATCAGTCCACGAATCATTCCAATTTATGAAAGGACCCGTCCTAATCCATCTGGACGAATACATTACATTTGGATACATCGCGAGGTACTTGACCTCTATATGATACATTTTACAAATATTGCATTCGTTTAAAAAGACATATTTTCATTTACATCGAAAGTTGATGGCATGCATACCATTTCATAATATATCCAACTATAATTAACTTAATAATAATCTTAATGAACTTAACGACTCGAATGCAACGTCTTTTGAAATATGTCATGAATGACTCCGAGTAATATCTTTAAAATGAGCAAATGCACAGTGGAAGATTTCTTTCATACCTGAGAATAAACATGCTTTAAAATGTCAACCAAAAGGTTGGTGAGTTCATTAGTTTAACATAAATAATCATTTCCATCATTTTAATAGACCACAAGATTTTCATTTCTCATAAATATACGTCCCATGCATAGAGACAAAAATATCATTCATATGGATTGAACACCTGGTAACCGACATTCACAATATGCATATAAGAATATCCCCATCATTCCGGGATCCTCCTTCGGACATGATATAAATTTCAAAGTACTAAAGCATCCGGTACTTTGGATGGGGCTTGTTGGGCCCGATAGATCTATCTTTAGAGTTCGCGTCAATTAGGGTGTCTGTTCCCTAATTCTTAGATTACCAGACTTAATAAAAAGGGGCATATTCGATTTCGATCATTCAACCATATAATGTAGTTTCAAACACTTGTGTCCATTTCGTAAAACATTTATAAAAAATAGCGCATGCATTCTCAGTCCCAAAAATATATATTGCAAAAGCATTTAAAAAGGGATTAATGAAACTCACCTAATGTATTTTGTAGTAAAAATACATATGACTATATTGAACAATGCATGGTTGGCCTTGGATTCACGAACCTATATCATGTATATATATTAACACATTTTAATATAAATCAATTAAGTTTATATATTTTGTTATGTATCAAGATTAATGTTCTTATATATAAAATTTTATTAATACTTATAATACATTATAATACTTACTTGATATTTAGTTAATGTTATATTAATAATATTAGTTAAAACAAAATTTATGTAATATTTGTATACCTTATGTAAAAATATATTATATTATATATATATATATATATATATATATATATATATATATATATATATATATATATATATATATTTATATATATATATATATGTTGTTTTTTAAAATAAATAATTGTAGTATTACTAGATTAAGGATAATAATAATAATAATGATAGTAATAATAGTAATTTTAAATAAAAAATAATATTTTTACTAATAATGATAAAGTAAAAATAATAATTTACCAAAAATAATTTCTTTTTAATAATAATAATAACAACAACAATAATATCAATAATATTAATAATAATAACTACCTCTTCAAGAAAAAGCTCCAAAAATATAAAAATGCCCTTGCCTAGGCTCGAACTCGCGACCTCGCATTCACCCAATACTCGTAACCATCAAACCATTTCTGCTTTTCATAATATATATCATACTTATATCATTTAACCTGATAAATTCGACCCAAAAGAGAATGAACAAACTTGGCCCAAGTCTGCTACAAAGCTCACGGCCCAGCAGGTAGATTGTAAGCCCAACAACTAAATTACTAAACCCCATATAATTAAGTCCAATACCTAGCGGCCCAACATTCAAAATAAGCCCAAGAGATCAAATTACATAATCTTTTAATCCATTCCTGTTCGTAAAAAAAAGGCAGATAGTAGCTGCGACAGAAAGAGAGGAATAAGCAGCTCGTTCATCCCTAAACGCTATTCATCATCTTCTACATTTATCATCATCAACATCCGACATCATCATCGTTTTCGTTTGCCACATTCATAATCATAATCTTTATTAACTCGTTCACTCATCATTAACAGCTCGTGATAACATAATCGACCCATTATTATCTATACTTATCATCGAGCATATCATCACACTTACATTGTCTCCTCATCAAACACCAACATCATCATCGATCTTCCTTTCGACAGTCAACAGAAACGGGTAGCAGTAAAAGTTATTGTTCATCTTCCTTATAAATGGGTTTCGTGTAAACGGTAATTAAAGGTCTTCAAATAGTAACGGTTGTATTTATTTATTTTCTTACGGTGTTGGTTACTGAGGTTGTAAGAACGGAAAGGCAGAAAGTGTGCTGCAGTTAATATAATATATCGGTGGTTGTAACATAGAAATAGAAAATAGAAAACACAAAAGCACTGTAGTGGTACGTGGTTATAGTTAAGAATTGTAGAGAGAGATAGTAGAGAGAGAGAGAAAAAATGGTGGTGGATGTCGATGGTGGATGTGGTGGAAGAAGGTTGTTTGAATGGTTGTTAATGGCGTTTTACGAAGAGAGATGGAGAGAGGAAGAAGAGAGAGAGTGGCGGTTTCCATGGTGGAGGTGAAGGTTGACGGTGAGGTGATTATGGAGTGGAGGTCGGTGGTGTTCAAGACGTGGCGGGTTTCTTTGGAGCCGTATAGTTAGAATAATAAGGTGGTGGTAAAAATGGTTGTTTGATTCGTCCATCAAAAACATGAACGTCTAGTATTTGCAGCAAAACAATAATGATAGCAGGAAATTTTGTTGTGGTCTTCATGGCTATTTGGGTGGTAAGAGATGGCGGTTTTGGTTCTTGGCTCAAAACAAGAAACGATGGTGATGGTGATTAAGTTAGGATGATGAGTGCTTGTTTCGACTAGCGTCCATTTGAAAAGAAAAGAGTTGAAGTAGAAACATGTACAATTTGCAATAGGTAGTCATGGTTGCATAGAATGGAAAACAAACAACAGTGTAATTGTTTTTGGAAAGTGTAAACCAACAGTGGCAATCAAGAAACTTTAGTTGGTGTGTACATGCATGAACGAATGCTTTCATATATTTCATATTGATTTATAGATAGAGATAGATAATGATACATAATATAATAATAATAATAAATATAATAATATTAATAATATAATAATAATAATCTTTATCACATGTAGATATATTAAGATTGAAAAGATCAAGTATAGTGAAGCCATCATTCACTATTTAAATGTCGACATACATATTTTTAATTATTTAGAATTTGTGTTTTCACGGACTGGATCTCGTGCTCCTTGCTAAACAGTTTACGTATAAAAGTGTTCCTAACAATTCCAAAATTTTAAATTAACTATAATTATTCATTTAGGTGATTGTGTCATAAAATTTGGTCATTAACTATTAGATAAAAATTACATTAATTATTCACTCCCAACCCCCAAGTAAAAAAAAATAAAAAGTTTTAAAATTTGACAAACAACGTCTACATATATTATTATTAAGCCTAAAATTTATAAAACTCATTTTCGAATCACCGTTTATTTTAAAATTAAATAAGTTTCTTTTTAACTCATTCATTGTCAATCAATATGACAATTGAGTGTTACCGTTGTTTACTAAATAACTTCGAAATCACAAAATATATTTTTAATATACTTTATATATATATATATATATATATATATATATATATATATATATATATATATATATATATATATATATATATATATATATAGATTTATTTTAATAATAAAGTTTATCATCTCTTATATCATTTTATCATATATTATATCAAACTATATTTTAAAGTATTATATATATATATCTATTTAAATATATATGTATTTATTTATTTATTTATTTATTTATATGTACTAGTTCGTGAATCGTATGAAATGGTCGAAGTTAAATGATTGTATGAAAACAGTTCAAAATTTTGAGGCTCAACATTACAAACTTTGCTTATCGTGTCGAGATCATATAAAGATTATGTTTAAATTTGGTCAGAAATTTCCGGGTCGTCACAGTACCTACCCGTTAAAGAAATTTTGTCCCGAAATTTGATCGAGGTTGTCATGGCTGACAATAAAAATGTTTTCATGACAAATATGAGTTGATAAATAGAGTTTTTATCACCATTGAGTAATATGGATAAAATAATTCATTTCGGTGAGAAGTACGAGTGAAGCTATCACGAAAAAGTGAAATGAGTAAATGTAGGTTCGACTTGACCTGTGACGTAGTCACGGTGGATTTTCGGAAATCAAGGAATTTAAAGAAAATCTTCGAAATCTAAAAGATTTGATTCTTATGTGAATAAGGAAATTAAGATCTCTATAATTATATACGGTGTTCTGTCTCGATTACTCTGTCTGATATTTCCATTATAAATTTATCTCTTCCGTTCTATTATTTTCACCCCTCCAATACTTTCTTTCTTAGTTCATACATCCAAAAGTTTCTGAAAATGCTTAATCCAGTTCTGATCCTTGTTCTCATCCTTACTATCGCAACAATCATTCTCCTTTTCCAACTTCCACCAGAGGAATCTGTTTTCTTTTACTTCGCCCTTAGTGTTATAGTGTTTTCAATTTTCCCGTGTCTTTATGTTGCGATAAACATTGATATACACGGTCTGTAATTTCTGGGTTGTTATTGGGTTTTATATCTCCCCTTATATTTCAATGTCCTTATTTCTGTTTCCTACAATCATTGTCATCCCCAGTTAATACTCTCTCCTATTTGCTGCGTTTCATACTCAAATTTCTATTTCAGAGCTTTGTCCCTTCGTTTCTTCTTCTGGCGATTTGGCATCTCTTGTAATGGTCCAGAATTCGCAGATATAAGTTTCAGAATGAACACTGTTAATGTTCTAAATAAATAGGAATGTAATAGCACGATTGGATTTGTCAAATTTCCAGATTCGCTGAGACTAGAACTATCAATAATATACTTTCTTGATATGTTCAGAAGTTAAATAGGATAAAAGAGTTATGTAACATGGCACATGATGATGGTACTGTGAATCATCACATTCCATTAGAAACTCGGCATGACTTACTGTAATATAATCACGTTGATCAAGTGTCATTATATTATACTAACTCATGTATCAGTTCTCAACATTACTTCAATAACATCCATATTTTAAGCTTGAAAGTTTACAGAATATAGAAACTAACAGTTTCTATATGATGTAATACTGATAGCACGAAGAGATTAATGATTTCAGATAAGAATAGTTATAAAAATATCTCCAGAAATATGGAGGATATTTATAATGAAAGATACTATAATATCAAGGAATATCTAAGATCAGAGGACGATAGAAACTATTATCTGCAAGGGTTTAGAGTAAGGAGCAAGATATTCACTAAAGATTTTAGCAGACATTGAATCATTTAGATTCTTTGAAGTCAAACTTATTCTTTATGATTTGTCCACAGCTTTCTTCCTAGTTTCGCATAATCTGCTTTTCGGTACTAAATTTTCTATTGAACGTTTTCAATATAATGATACACAGGAAGCACGAGGAGGTATATAATTTCGGACGAGAATATTTATGACAATATCCTCAGAAATATCGAAGATATTGATGATGATATTTTTGAATTTCTAAGTTCGATGATCGATGGAGAAAGATTTTTCCGCAAGATTTTAACATGACTTCGGAGCAAGATATTCTCTAAAGATTTGAACGGATCCAGAATTACCTGAATCCTTTGAATATAGGGTTTGGTCCTTGTATTTGTCCTTGGTCTCCTTCGTGGTTAACTCAATCCATTTTCCAGTTCCAACTTTTATGAGCTTTTCCAACATAATATTCTTTATTATCAAACTTCTGGCTGTTAAGATCGTTTACGGTTGTCTACGGTTTCTGCTGCTTCATTCAGCTTTTTCAATATTCAGAGTATTGATTTGTAGACTGGGTGCTTTTCAAAATTTCAGAATGGAAGGTCATTATTCTAGGAGATAAATGTTATACATATAACTGTTGGTGTAGATATGCTGTGAGTTTTCAAAGTACTGATTGCCGATTCCTCTACCTTTACTGTTACCATATCTGAATCATTGGTTATTGATCCGAGGTGATTTTAAGAGAATTGTGTTTTTAGATGATTAAACACTGACGGTAATATGGTGGAATATAAAAGGTTCTCCGGTAACAATAAAAGAGCATACATATACATCAAGGTGATAATAAGGTTGTTTCGAACGAAAGGTCGAAGTTGATTTGCTGGAGCTGTGACAAAATTTGCTACTTTGAAAAGAATTACCAAGTTATTTTGGGTAATAATAACACTAAAGGAATTATCACAACTATGTGTTAAACGTTTACTCAGTTTCTGAAAGTTTTTTTTTTTTTTTTTTTTTTTTTGCATAACTAAATGCATCAATCTTTTCTCCCGTAGATGAAGTGCGGTTGATTCATCCTATCGATTGAGGTGTTTTCAAGAATCATGAAAGGTTTGAACGCAGATTGTAATCGTGATGATACGAATGGGGTTTAAAATGAAATCAAGTGGCAAACTTGAAGAATTGTTTAGTTTCATATGTTATAATCAATATTTTAATTCATTTTAATTGTCCAGTGTTGGTAGTCCACAGTTGATAGTCCACAGTAACAGTCCAGTAATTCATATATAGTTTAATATATAATATTCGAATTAATTAATAAATATCGTGACCCGTGTACATGTCTCAGACTCGATCACAACTCAAAGTATATATATTATTTGAGAATCAACCTCAACCCTGTATAGAGAACTCGACCATTACTGCATATAGAGTGTCTATGGTGATTCCAAATAATATATATAGATGCGTCGATATGATATGTCAAAACCTTGTATACGTGTCCCGATATTTAAAGTGCGTAAAATAAATAACAGAAATTAAATGACGATAATTAAAGTGCGTAAAGTAAATAACAGAAATTAAATGATGATAAATAAAATTGCGAGAATGTAAATTGCGATAAATAAACTGCGATAAATAAATTGCGATAATTAAATGGTAATACGGAATTAACAGTTAGCTAGGAACAGTTAGCTAGGATTTTGTTAGCGTGGATTCTTAATCGAATTTCATATTGTTAATTAATCTGTTTCTAATCAATTTTTATTGTGTCCATTATTTCTTCATTATGCCACTTATTGGATTCTGATAGGTCAAAATCCCAAATATGTAATTGGATGAATATGGTTATTCTGTGGTGAACGGATTTGTATATCCGTGGATGTAAGTAGGATAGTATATGACTGTTGAAACATATTCAAAGAACGTACAATGTAACTTATTAATGTGAAATTTAAATAGTCCTCGGGTATTACCTACCCGTTAAAATATTTTCACCATTAACAGTTTGTACAAGAGAATTTTTAATTACAATCTTTATGAAAATATATATATACATATATATTTTCTTCAGATGTAATCATGGATTTAATGAGTCAATATCATATTAGACTCATTTTATTTTCGATTTGAGTTAGAATAAGTAATCTCTAAAACTATTAGGATCCACATGTTCTTCGCAGAATATTAATGAAGTTATGGTTCAATACTTCATTGTTAATTGCTGTTGGTACTCCTTGATATCTATGGTGCGTATGATGTTGATGTTCGTGGGACAGATTGTGATGTTGAGGCGTATGATGTGGATGTTGTTGTTGGTGGTACAGTTGGTGTCGGTACTGTTGCTGAAGCTGGTACATTTTGCACCATACTTTTCATGGCTACAACTCGAGTGCGAAGCTTGTTGACTTATTACTCCGGGATGATTGTCGGTAGGAACGAGCGAATGAATAAGGTTTAGAATTTGAGATAGTATATAATTATAGCGAGATATTCGGATAATGAGGGTGAAAATGGTGTTTCGGATTGGTTCGCCGGTAAGTGCTACAGGTTCATTGTCAAGAGGTGAATTCGGTTGGTGAAGAGGATCGCCTTCTTCGCGTCTCCATTGATTAAGTCGACTACGAACCCATGAGATGAATTGAAATGACTAGTTGGTTGATCCATTTCGTTTACACTGCTTTCGGAGCTTAGGTGAGGCTGTCGGAATAACTATCGGAATAGCTATCGGAATCTGAGGGACTCGAACTAGTTGAGGGATTCACCTCGTACGATCAGATGAAGGATTTTCGATAAGAAATAGATTATAGGATGTAGTTAGTACCCTGCAATACATAATTTACATATGCATATATAATACTAAAATCCCATAATTTACGGAGGAATCTACGAAAACTATCAGGCAAAGGTAACAATAACAGATACGCTAAGATATAAATTTATCTATACACTGTCTATGCAATAGAGGCAGTAAGACGTTTCTAGATTAAGAATGATAAGCAAATAATTTCGTAAGGATGATAAGCGGATGATTTTCGACACGAAATGATAAGCAAAATTTTTCACATGCTGACACGGTCAAAGTCCAGACTCACTAATGCATCTACACAACTACTAGTTAGACACGCTAATGCAAGACCTGGTTCGCTAAGACCACCGCTCTGATACCAACTAAAAGGACCCGTCCTAATCCATCTGGACGAATACATTACATTTGGTTACATCGCGAGGTACTTGACCTCTATATGATACATTTTACAAATATTGCATTCGTTTAAAAAGACAAATTTTCATTTACATCGAAAGTTGATGGCATGCATACCATTTCATAATATATCCAACTATAATTAACTTAATAATAATCTTAATGAACTCAACGACTCGAATGCAACATCTTTTGAAATATGTCATGAATGACTCCGAGTAATATCTTTAAAATGAGCAAATGCACAGCGGAAGATTTCTTTCATACCTGAGAATAAACATGCTTTAAAATGTCAACCAAAAGGTTGGTGAGTTCATTAGTTTAACATAAATAATCATTTCCATCATTTTAATAGACCACAAGATTTTCATTTCTCATAAATATATGTCCCATGCATAGAGACAAAAATATCATTCATATGGATTGAACACCTGGTAACCGACATTCACAATATGCATATAAGAATATCCCCATCATTCCAGGATCTTCCTTCGGACATGATATAAATTTCGAAGTACTAAAGCATCCGGTACTTTGGATGGGGCTTGTTGGGCCCGATAGATCTATCTTTAGAGTTCGCGTCAATTAGGGTGTCTGTTCCCTAATTCTTAGATTACCAGACTTAATAAAAAGGGGCATATTCGATTTCGATCATTCAACCATATAATGTAGTTTCAAACACTTGTGTCCATTTCGTAAAACATTTATAAAAAATAGCGCATGCATTCTCAGTCCCAAAAATATATATTGCAAAAGCATTTAAAAAGGGATTAATGAAACTCACCTAATGTATTTTGTAGTAAAAATACATATGACTATATTGAACAATGCATGGTTGGCCTTGGATTCACGAACCTATATCATGTATATATATTAACACATTTTAATATAAATCAATTAAGTTTATATATTTTGTTATGTATCAAGATTAATGTTCTTATATATAAAATTTTATTAATACTTATAATACATTATAATACTTACTTGATATTTAGTTAATGTTATATTAATAATATTAGTTAAAACAAAATTTATGTAATATTTGTATACCTTATGTAAAAATATATTTTATATATATATATATATATATATATATATATATATATATATATATATATATATATATATATATATATATATATATATATATATATATATATATATATATATATATATATGTTGTTTTGTAAAATAAATAATTGTAGTATTACTAGATTAAGGATAATAATAATAATAATGATAGTAATAATAGTAATTTTAAATAAAAAATAATATTTTTACTAATAATGATAAAGTAAAAATAATAATTTACCAAAAATAATTACTTTTTAATAATAATAACAACAACAACAATAATATCAATAATATTAATAATAATAACTACCTCTTCAAGAAAAAGCTCCAAAAATATAAAAATGCCCTTGCCTAGGCTCGAACTCGCGACCTCGCATTCACCCAATAGTCGTAACCATCAAACCATTTCTTCTTTTCATAATATATATCATACTTATATCATTTAACCTGATAAATTCGACCCAAAAGAGAATGAACAAACTTGGCCCAAGTCTGCTACAAAGCTCACGGCCCAGCAGGTAGATTGTAAGCCCAACAACTAAATTACTAAACCCCATATAATTAAGTCCAATACCTAGCGGCCCAACATTCAAAATAAGCCCAAGAGATCAAATTACATAATCTTTTAATCCATTCTTGTTCGTAAAAAAAAAGGCAGATAGTAGCTGCGACAGAAAGAGAGGAATAAGCAGCTTGTTCATCCCTAAACACTATTCGTCGTCTTCTACATTTATCATCATCAACATCCGACATCATCATCGTTTTCGTTTGCCACATTCATAATCATAATCTTTATTAACTCGTTCACTCATCATTAACAGCTCGTGATAACATAATCGACCCATTATTATCTATACTTATCATCGAGCATATCATCACACTTACATCGTCTCCTCATCAAACACCAACATCATCATCGATCTTCCTTTCGACAGTCAATAGAAATGAGTAGCAGTAAAAGTTATTGTTCATCTTCCTTATAAATGGGTTTCGTGTAAACGGTAATTAAAGGTCTTCAAATAGTAACGGTTGTATTTATTTATTTTCTTACGGTGTTGGTTACTGAGGTTGTAAGAACGGAAAGGCAGAAAGTGTGCTGTAGTTAATATAATATATCGGTGGTTGTAACATAGAAATAGAAAATAGAAAACACAGAAGCACTGTAGCGGTACGTGGTTATAGTTAAGAATTGTAGAGAGAGAGAGTAGATAGAGAAAAAAAATGGTGGTGGATGTCGATGGTGGCTGTGGTGGAAGAAGGTTGTTTGAATGGTTGTTAATGGCGTTTTATGAAGAGAGATGGAGAGAGGAAGAAGAGAGAGAGTGGCGGTTTCCATGGTGGAGGTGAAGGTTGACGGTGAGGCGATTATGGAGTGGAGGTCGGTGGTGTTCAAGACGTGGCGGGTTTCTTTGGAGCCGTATAGCTAGAATAATAAGGTGGTGGTAAAAATGGTTGTTTGATTCGTCCATCAAAAACATGAACGTCTAGTATTTGCAGCAAAACAATAATGATAGCAGGAAATTTTGTTTTGGTCTTCATGGCTATTTGGGTGGTAAGAGATGGCGGTTTTGGTTCTTGGCTCAAAACAAGAAACGATGGTGATGGTGATTAAGTTAGGATGATGAGTGCTTGTTTCGACTAGCGTCCATTTGAAAAGAAAAGAGTTGAAGTAGAAACATGTACAATTTGCAATAGGTAGTCATGGTTGCATAGAATGGAAAACAAACAACAGTGTAATTGTTTTTGGAAAGTGTAAACCAACAGTGGCAATCAAGAAACTTTAGTTGGTGTGTACATGCATGAACGAATGCTTTCATATATTTAATATTGATTTATAGATAGAGATAGATAATGATACATAATATAATAATAATAATAAATATAATAATATTAATAATATAATAATAATAATCTTTATCACATGTAGATATATTAAGATTGAAAAGATCAAGTATAGTGAAGCCATCATTCACTATTAAAATGTCGACATACATATTTTTAATTATTTAGAATTTGTGTTTTCACGGACTGGATCTCGTGCTCCTTGCTAAACAGTTTACGTATAAAAGTGTTCCTAACAATTCCAAAATTTTAAATTAACTATAATTATTCATTTAGGTGATTGTGTCATAAAATTTGGTCATTAACTATTAGATAAAAATTACATTAATTATTCACTCCCAACCCCCAAGTAAAATAAAAAATAAAAAGTTTTAAAATTTGACAAACAACGTCTACATATATTATTATTAAGCCTAAAATTTATAAAACTCATTTTCGAATCACCGTTTATTTTAAAATTAAATAAGTTTCTTTTTAACTCATTCATTATCAATCAATATGACAATTGAGTGTTACCGTTGTTTACTAAATAACTTTGAAATTACAAAATATATTTTTAATATACTTATATATATATATATATATATATATATATATATATATATATATATATATATATATATATATATATATATATATATATATATATATATATATATATATATATATATATATATATATATATATATATATATATATATATATATATATATATTTATTTATTTATTTTAATAATAAAGTTTATCATCTCTTATATCATTTTATCATATATTATATCAAACTATATTTTAAAGTATTATATATATATCTATTTAAATATATATGTATTTATTTATTTATTTATTTATTTATATGTACTAGTTCGTGAATCGTATGAAATGGTCGAAGTTAAATGATTGTATGAAAACAGTTCAAAATTTTGAGGCTCAACATTACAAACTTTTCTTATCGTGTCGAGATCATATAAAGATTAAGTTTAAATTTAGTCAGAAATTTCCGGGTCGTCACAATTTACATTTGACTCTTCATTATTATTAGGTGAGTCAATGGGACTTGTTCTAGAGGTAGACATCTATCACATAATATCAAACGCGTTAAGAGATTAATATACCACATAATATTCACATGTTAAAAATATATAGTTTCCAACAAAATTTGTTAAGCAATCATTTTTCAAGTAAACACGGTCGAAGTCCAGACTCACTAATGCATCCTAACAAACTCGATAAGACACACTAATGCAAAATTCTGGTTCTCTAAGACCAACGCTCGGATACCAACTGAAATGTCCCGTTCTTATTGATTAAAAACGTTCCATATTAATTGATTTCGTTGCGAGGTTTTGACCTCTATATGAGACGTTTTTCAAAGACTGCATTCATTTTAAAACAAACCATAACCTTTATTTCATCAATAAAGGTTTAAAAAGCTTTACGTAGATTATCAAATAATGATAATCTAAAATATCTTGGTTACACACGACCATTACATAATGGTTTACAATACAAATATGTTACAACAAAATAAGTTTCTTGAATGCAGTTTTTACACAATATCATACAAGCATGGACTCCAAATCTCGTCCTTATTTAAGTATGCGACAGCGGAAGCTCTTAATAATCACCTGAGAATAAACATGCTTAAAACGTCAACAAAAATGTTGGTGAGTTATAGGTTTAACCTATATATATCAAATCTTAATAATAGACCACAAGATTTCATATTTCAATACACATCCCATACATAGAGATAAAAATCATTCATATGGTGAACACCTGGTAACCGACATTAACAAGATGCATATATAAGAATATCCCCATCATTCCGGGACACCCTTCGGATATGATATAAATTTCGAAGTACTAAAGCATCCGGTACTTTGGATGGGGTTTGTTTGGCCCAATAGATCTATCTTTAGTATTCGCGTCAATTAGGGTGTATGTTCCCTAATTCTTAGATTACCAGACTTAATAAAAAGAGGCATATTCAATTTCGATAATTCAACCATAGAATGTAGTTTCACGTACTTGTGTCTATTTTGTAAATCATTTATAAAACCCGCATGTATTCTCATCCCAAAAATATTAGATTTTAAAAGTGGGACTATAACTCACTTTCACAGATTTTTACTTCGTCGGGAAGTAAGATTTGGCCACTGGTTGATTCACGAACCTATAACTATATATACATATATATATCAAAGTATGTTCAAAATATATTTACAACACTTTTAATATATTTTGATGTTTTAAGTTTATTAAGTCAGCTATCCTCGTTAGTAACCTACAACTAGTTGTCCACAGTTAGATGTACAGAAATAAATCGATAAATATTATCTTGAATCAATCCACGACCCAGTGTATATGTATCTCAGTATTGATCACAACTCAAACTATATATATTTTGGAATCAACCTCAACCCTGTATAGCTAACTCCAACATTCACATATAGAGTGTCTATGGTTGTTCCGAAATATATATAGATGTGTCGACATGATAGGTCGAAACATTGTATACGTGTCTATGGTATCTCAAGATTACATAATATACAATACAAGTTGATTAAGTTATGGTTGGAATAGATTTGTTACCAATTTTCACGTAGCTAAAATGAGAAAAATTATCCAATCTTGTTTTACCCATAACTTCTTCATTTTAAATCCGTTTTGAGTGAATCAAATTGCTATGGTTTCATATTGAACTCTATTTTATGAATCTAAACAGAAAAAGTATAGGTTTATAGTCGGAAAAATAAGTTACAAGTCATTTTTGTAAAGGTAGTCATTTCAGTCGAAAGAACGACGTCTAGATGACCATTTTAGAAAACATACTTCCACTTTGAGTTTAACCATAATTTTTGGATATAGTTTCATGTTCATAATAAAATCATTTTCTCAGAATAAAAACTTTTAAATCAAAGTTTATCATAGTTTTTAATTAACTAACCCAAAACAGCCCGCGGTGTTACTACGACGGCGTAAATCCGATTTTACGGTGTTTTTCGTGTCTCCAGGTTTTAAATCATTAAGTTAGCATATCATATAGATATAGAACATGTATTTAGTTGATTTTAAAAGTCAAGTTAGAAGGATTAACTTTTGTTTGCGAACAAGTTTAGAATTAACTAAACTATGTTCTAGTGATTACAAGTTTAAACCTTCGAATAAGATAGCTTTATATGTATGAATCGAATGATGTTATGAACATCATTACTACCTCAGGTTTTGTGGATAAACCTACTGGAAATAAGAAAAATAGAGCTAGCTTCAAAGGATCCTTGGATGGCTTGAAAGTTCTTGAAGCAGAATCATGACACGAAAATAAGTTCAAGTAAGATTTCCACTCGAAATAAGATTGTTATAGTTATAGAAATTGAATCAAAGTTTGAATATGAGTATTACCTTGTATTAGAAAGATATCTTACTGTAAATAAGAAAGATTTCTTGAGGTTGGATGATCACTTTACAAGATTGGAAGTAAGCTAGCAAACTTAGAAGTATTCTTGATTTTATGAAGCTAGAACTTATAGAATTTATGAAGAACACTTAGAACTTGAAGATAGAACTTGAGAGAGATCAATTAGATGAAGAAAATTGAAGAATGAAAGTGTTTGTAGGTGTTTTTGGTCGTTGGTATATGGATTAGATATAAAGGATGTGTAATTTTGTTTACATGTAAATAAGTCATGAATGATTACTAATATTTTTGTAATTTTATGAGATATTTCATGCTAATTGCCAAATGATGGTTCCCATATGTGTTAGGTGACTCACATGGGCTACTAAAAGCTGATCATTGGAGTGTATATACCAATATTACATACATCTAAAAGCTGTGTATTTTACGAGTACGAATACGGGTGCATACGAGTAGAATTGTTGATGAAACTGAACGAGGATGTAATTGTAAGCATTTTTGTTAAGTAGAAGTATTTTGATAAGTGTCTTGAAGTCTTTCAAAAGTGTATGAATACGTATTAAAACACTACATGTATATACATTTTAACTGAGTCGTTAAGTCATCGTTAGTCGTTACATGTAAATGTTGATTTGAAACCTTTAAGTTAACGATCTTGTTAAATGTTGTTAACCCAATGTTTATTATATCAAATGAGATGTTAAATTATTATATTATCATGTTATTATGATATATTAATATATCTTAATATGATATACATACATTTAAATGTCGTTACAACGATAATCGTTACACATATGTCTCGTTTCGAAATCCTTAAGTTAGTAGTCTTGTTTTTACATATGTAGTTCATTGTTAATATACATAATGACATGTTTACATATCATTTATCATGATTAAACATAGTGTAAAAATATCTTAATATGATTCATATGTAATTAGTAAGACGTTGTTATAACGATAATCGTTATATATATCATTTCGAGTTTCTTAATTCAATAAACATAATTTTATGTATATAATGTAGTGACCCGAACTTTTCCATGTTTATATATATTAATTGAGATTGATATTTACATTATTAAATGTTTCCAACATATTAAGCAATCAAACTTGTTAAGACTTGATTAATTGAAATATGTTTCATATAGACAATTGACCACCCAAGTTGACCGGTGATTCACAAACGTTAAAACTTGTAAAAACTATATGATGACATATATATGGATATATATATAGTTAACATGATACTATGATAAGTAAACATATCATTAAGTATATTAACAATGAACTACATATGTAAAAACAAGACTACTAACTTAATGATTTTTAAACGAGACATATATGTAACGATTATCGTTGTAAAGACATTTAATGTATATATATCATATTAAGAGATATTCATACATGATAATATCATGATAATATAATAATTTAAAATCTCATTTGATATTATAAACATTGGGTTAACAACATTTAACAAGATCGTTAACCTAAAGGTTTCAAAACAACACTTACATGTAACGACTAACGATGACTTAACGACTCAGTTAAAATGTATATACATGTAGTGTTTTAATATGTATTTATACACTTTTGAAAGACTTCAATACACTTATCAAAATACTTCTACTTAACAAAAATGCTTACAATTACATCCTCGTTCAGTTTCATCAACAATTCTACTTGTATGCACCCGTATTCGTACTCGTACAATACACAGCTTTTAGATATATGTACTATTGGTATATACACTCCAATGATCAGCTCTTAGCAGCCCATGTGAGTCACCTAACACATGTGGGAACCATCATTTAGCAACTAGCATGAAATATCTCATAAGATTACAAAAATATGAGTAATCATTCATGACTTATTTACATGAAAACAAAATTACATATCCTTTATATCTAATCCATACACCAATGACCAAAAACACCTACAAACACTTTCATTCTTCAATTTTCTTCATCTAATTGATCTCTCTCAAGTTCTATCTTCAAGTTCTAAGTGTTCTTCATAAATTCTACAAGTTCTAGTTACATAAAATCAAGAATACTTTCAAGTTTGCTAGCTCACTTCCAATCTTGTAAGGTGATCATCCAACCTCAAGAAATCTTTGTTTCTTACAGTAGGTTATCATTCTAATACAAGGTAATAATCATATTCAAACTTTGGTTCAATTTCTATAACTATAACAATCTTATTTCAAGTGATGATCTTACTTGAACTTGTTTTCGTGTCATGATTCTGCTTCAAGAACTTCGAGCCATCCAAGGATCCGTTGAAGCTAGATCCATTTTTCTCTTTTCCAGTAGGTTTATCCAAGGAACTTAAGGTAGTAATGATGTTCATAACATCATTCGATTCATACATATAAAGCTATCTTATTCGAAGGTTTAAACTTGTAATCACTAGAACATAGTTTACTTAATTCTAAACTTGTTCGCAAACAAAAGTTAATCCTTCTAACTTGACTTTTAAAATCAACTAAACACATGTTCTATATCTATATGATATGCTAACTTAATGATTTAAAACCTGGAAACACGAAAAACACCGTAAAACCGGATTTACGCCGTCGTAGTAACACCGCGGGCTGTTTTGGGTTAGTTAATTAAAAACTATGATAAACTTTGATTTAAAAGTTGTTATTCTGAGAAAATGATTTTTATTATGAACATGAAACTATATCCAAAAATTATGGTTAAACTCAAAGTGGAAGTATGTTTTCTAAAATGGTCATCTAGACGTCGTTCTTTCGACTGAAATGACTACCTTTACAAAAATGACTTGTAACTTATTTTTCCGACAATAAACCTATACTTTTTATGTTTAGATTCATAAAATAGAGTTCAATATGAAACCATAGCAATTTGATTCACTCAAAACGGATTTAAAATGAAGATGTTATGGGTAAAACAAGATTGGATAATTTTTCTCATTTTAGCTACGTGAAAATTGGTAACAAATCTATTCCAACCATAACTTAATCAACTTGTATTGTATATTATGTAATCTTGAGATACCATAGACACGTATACAATGTTTCGACCTATCATGTCGACACATCTATATATATTTCGGAACAACCATAGACACTCTATATGTGAATGTTGGAGTTAGCTATACAGGGTTGAGGTTGATTCCAAAATATATATAGTTTGAGTTGTGATCAATACTGAGATACGTATACACTGGGTCGTGGATTGATTCAAGATAATATTTATCGATTTATTTCTGTACATCTAACTGTGGACAACTAGTTGTAGGTTACTAACGAGGACAGCTGACTTAATAAACTTAAAACATCAAAATATATTAAAAGTGTTGTAAATATATTTTGAACATACTTTGATATATATGTATATATTGTTATAGGTTCGTGAATCAACCAGTGGCCAAGTCTTACTTCCCGACGAAGTAAAAATCTGTGAAAGTGAGTTATAGTCCCACTTTTAAAATCTAATATTTTTGGGATGAGAATACATGCAGGTTTTATAAATGATTTACAAAATAGACACAAGTACGTGAAACTACATTCTATGGTTGAATTATCGAAATCGAATATGCCCCTTTTTATTAAGTCTGGTAATCTAAGAATTAGGGAACAGACACCCTAATTGACGCGAATCCTAAAGATAGATCTATCGGGCCCAACAAGCCCCATCCAAAGTACCGGATGCTTTAGTACTTCGAAATTTATATCATATCCGAAGGGTGTCCCGGAATGATGGGGATATTCTTATATATGCATCTTGTTAATGTCGGTTACCAGGTGTTCACCATATGAATGATTTTTATCTCTATGTATGGGATGTGTATTGAAATATGAAATCTTGTGGTCTATTATTATGATTTGATATATATAGGTTAAACCTATAACTCACCAACATTTTTGTTGACGTTTTAAGCATGTTTATTCTCAGGTGATTATTAAGAGCTTCCGCTGTCGCATACTTAAATAAGGACGAGATTTGGAGTCCATGCTTGTATGATATTGTGTAAAAACTGCATTCAAGAAACTTATTTTGTTGTAACATATTTGTATTGTAAACCATTATGTAATGGTCGTGTGTAAACAGGATATTTTAGATTATCATTATTTGATAATCTACGTAAAGCTTTTTAAACCTTTATTGATGAAATAAAGGTTATGGTTTGTTTTAAAATGAATGCAGTCTTTGAAAAACGTCTCATATAGAGGTCAAAACCTCGCAACGAAATCAATTAATATGGAACGTTTTTAATCAATAAGAACGGGACATTTCAGTTGGTATCCGAGCGTTGGTCTTAGGGAACCAGAATTTTGCATTAGTGTGTCTTATCGAGTTTGTTAGGATGCATTAGTGAGTCTGGACTTCGACCGTGTTTACTTGAAAAATGATTGCTTAACAAATTTTGTTGGAAACTATATATTTTTAACATGTGAATATTATGTGATATATTAATCTCTTAACGCGTTTGATATTATGTGATAGATGTCTACCTCTAGAACAAGTCAAATTGACTCACCTAATAATAATGAAGAGTTAAATGTAAATTGGAATGATTCGTGGACTGATTCACAAGTTCCCGAAGAGGAACCAGAAGAAGAGTCGGAACCGGAAGAAGAATCGGAACCGGAAGAAGAATCGGAACCGGATGAAGAAATAGAACCGGTGGGGTAAATAATAAAACGGTTAAGTAAAAGAAAATCCTCAACCAACCGACCAAGGTTAATTATGGTCAATGGTGTTTCCGCTAAGGAAGCAAAATATTGGGAGGATTACCAATTCTCCGATGAATCGGATTCTGACGAGAATTCCGATGATGTTATAGAAATTACCCCAACTGAATTTAAAAAGGCAAAAGAAAATAATAAGGGAAAGGGAATAAAAATAGAGAAATCTAATTCCAACCCCGATGAACTTTATATGTATCGTCAACCCCCGAAGTCCTTAAGTTGTAACAATGACCCGGGAACCTCTAAACCACCAGGTTTTTCTAAACCAATGTGGATAACGACGGCTCGTATTAGGGGAACATCATATATCCCTAGAAACTTGGCAAAACGAACCAAAACCGAAGAAGAAGAAACAAGCGAGTCGGAATAATATAGTTGTATTCGTGTGGTGTAATATATGTAATATAGTGTGCTTATGCTTTATGATATATGTAAAAATTGCTTGTATTAATAAGTATTTTTTTTATGAATCTAACTCTTGTCTATTTTACAGTATAAAAACACAAAATGGATAGACAACCCAATATTTTAAGAGACCTACCCGGAGACATGATTGATGAAATCTTGTCTAAAGTCGGTCAGAATTCTTCGGCACAACTATTTAAGGCGAGATCAGTTTGTAAGACATTCGAAGAACGTTCCAAGAATGTCTTGGTTTATAAGAGACTTTCATTTGAAAGATGGGGGATATCACATTGGGAAACCCATAAGTTACGATGTGTTTACTTTGACGCATATATTGCGGGAAACCCAAATGCTATTTTACGCAACGGGTTAAGAAATTATTTTGACTCAATATATCCGAATATTGGACTTCATGATTTAGAAAAAGCGGCTAACATGCAACATAAAGAAGCATGTTATGCTTACGGATTAGTAATGTTCGCTTCTCACCAAAGTGAGAACAAGAACATCGGGCTACAACTATTAAACAAAACGTTTCCACAAGTGACGGAGTCGGTAATTGGGGTAAGAAATGAGGTTTTTAGATTGTTACGGGACTGTTGGACATTACGTAACCCTCGTCCCTTTGACGATGTTACAACACGCTATCTTATCAACGGCCATAACGGTTATGTTCCACAAGACCAAGGATGGGAAGTAGTCCTAGTAAAACTAGAATGCATGACTTGTTTCTGGACGTATGAATTACGTGTCTTTATTGCCTTTGTTGAACGACTTGTGTACTAGCTAGAATTATCTTCACAACTATCTTGTATCAAAGTTATTGTGTGCTATATTTCATGCTTTATGTAAAATAAGCGGTATTGTAAGTTTGTAAAATATTGTATAAAAGTTTGAACGCGAAATATTATTATAATCAGTTTTTCATATAGAATTGTAGTAGTTGAATTGTATATTAGCTACTAAGTATGAACTTAACGGGTAGGTACTACCCGAATTTAAACTTATAAAACGCTAATATGAAGAAAAAGCTTTTATAAATGAGTTCATATTATGCTACGAAATACTATTAACTACTCTTAATATTCTGTATGATTAACTTGTTTCATTTGACTATTTTGAAGGAAATGGCACCGACTACTCGACACACCGTGAATATGAATGAAGAGGAATTCCGTACTTTTCTAGCTTCAAACATAGCCGCAGTACAGGCTGCGCTACATACCAACAATAACCTTGGATCTAGCAATACAGGAAATCGTGTAGGATGCACCTACAAAGAATTCACTGCCTGCAAACCTTTGGAATTTGATGGAACCGAAGGACCGATCGGGTTGAAACGGTGGACCGAGAAGGTCGAATCGGTGTTTGCCATAAGTAAGTGTACTGAAGAGGATAAAGTGAAGTACGCTACGCATACCTTCACAGGTTCTGCGTTAACATGGTGGAATACCTATCTAGAACAAGTGGGACAAGACGATGCGTACGCACTACCGTGGTCAGCATTCAAGCACTTGATGAACGAGAAGTACCGTCCCAGAACCGAGGTCAATAAGCTCAAGACAGAACTTAGAGGGTTACGAACCCCAGGATTTGATATTACCACGTACGAAAGACGATTCACAGAATTGTGCCTATTGTGTCCGGGAGCATTCGAAGATGAGGAATAGAAGATCGACGTGTTTGTGAAAGGATTACCGGAAAGAATCCAAGAAGATATAAGTTCACACGAGCCCACCTCCATACAACAGGCATGTAGAATGGCTCACAAACTAGTGAACCAGATTGAAGAAAGAATTAAAGAACAGACTGCTGAAGAGGCCAATGTGAAGCAAGTCAAAAGAAAGTGGGAGGAAAACGGTGATAAGAATCACCAATACAACAACAACAGTAATTACAACAATAATCGCAATAATTATCCCAACAATCGCAACATCAATCGCAACTACAACAAACGGCCCAACAACAACAACAACAAAAACAACAGCAGCAGCTACAACAATCATCCCAACAACAATAATAACCGCAACAACAACAACAATCAGAAGCAGCTATGCCAAAGGTGTGAAAAGTATCACTCGGGGTTCTGCACCAAATTTTGCAACAAGTGTAAAAGAAATGGTCATAGCGCGGCGAAGTGTGAGGTCTACGGACCAGGGGTTAATAGAACGAAAGGAACAAATGGTGTCGGAACGAGTAATGGCGGAGCAAGTAGTGTCGGAGCAAGTTATGCCAATGTAGTTTGTTATAAATGTGGAAAACCGGGCCACGTTATTAGAAATTTCCCGAACCAGGAGAACACGAATGGACAAGGCCGCGGAAGAGTTTTCAATATTAATGCAGCAGAGGCACAGGAAGACCCGGAGCTTGTTACGGGTACGTTTCTTATTGACAATAAATCTGCTTACGTTTTATTTGATTCGGGTGCGGATAGAAGCTATATGAGTAGATATTTTTGTGCTAAATTAAGTTGTCCATTGACGCCTTTGGATAGTAAATTTTTACTCGAATTAGCAAATGGTAAATTAATTTCAGCAGATAATATATGTCGGAATCGAGAAATTAAACTGGTTAGCGAAACATTTAAGATTGATTTGATACCAGTAGAGTTAGGGAGTTTTGATGTGATAATCGGTATGGACTGGTTGAAAGAAGTGAAAGCAGAGATCGTTTGTTACAAAAATGCAATTCGCATTATACGAGAAAAAGGAAAACCCTTAATGGTGTACGGAGAAAAGGGCAACACGAAGCTACATCTTATTAGTAATTTGAAGGCACAAAAACTAACAAGAAAAGGTTGCTATGCTGTTCTAGCACACGTCGAGAAAGTACAAACTGAAGAAAAGAGCATCAATGATGTTCCCATTGCAAAAGAATTTCCCGATGTATTTCCGAAAGAATTACCGGGATTACCCCCACATCGATCCGTTGAATTTCAAATAGATCTTGTACCAGGAGCTGCACCAATAGCTCGTGCTCCTTACAGACTCGCACCCAGCGAGATGAAAGAACTGCAAAGCCAATTACAAGAACTTTTAGAGCGTGGTTTCATTCGACCAAGCACATCACCGTGGGGAGCTCCTGTTTTGTTTGTCAAGAAGAAAGATGGTACATTCAGGTTGTGTATCGACTACCGAGAGTTGAACAAACTTACCATCAAGAACCGCTACCCACTACCGAGAATCGACGACTTATTTGATCAACTACAAGGTGAAATGTCCCGTTCTTATTGATTAAAAACGTTCCATATTAATTGATTTCGTTGCGAGGTTTTGACCTCTATATGAGACGTTTTTCAAAGACTACATTCATTTTTAAAACAAACCATAACCTTTATTTCATAAATAAAGGTTTAAAAAGCTTTACGTAGATTATCAAATAATGATAATCTAAAATATCCTGTTTACACACGACCATTACATAATGGTTTACAATACAAATATGTTACATCGAAATCAGTTTCTTGAATGCAGTTTTTACACAATATCATACAAACATGGACTCCAAATCTTGTCCTTATTTTAGTATGCAACAGCGGAAGCTCTTAATATTCACCTGAGAATAAACATGCTTTAAACGTCAACAAAAATGTTGGTGAGTTATAGGTTTAACCTATATATATCAAATCGTAACAATAGACCACAAGATTTCATATTTCAATACACATCCCATACATAGAGATAAAAATCATTCATATGGTGAACACCTGGTAACCGACAATAACAAGATGCATATATAAGAATATCCCCATCATTCCGGGACACCCTTCGGATATGATATAAATTTCGAAGTACTAAAGCATCCGGTACTTTGGATGGGGTTTGTTAGGCCCAATAGATCTATCTTTAGGATTCGCGTCAATTAGGGTGTCTGTTCCCTAATTCTTAGATTACCAGACTTAATAAAAAGGGGCATATTCGATTTCGATAATTCAACCATAGAATGTAGTTTCACGTACTTGTGTCTATTTTGTAAATCATTTATAAAACCTGCATGTATTCTCATCCCAAAAATATTAGATTTTAAAAGTGGGACTATAACTCACTTTCACAGATTTTTACTTCGTCGGGAAGTAAGACTTGGCCACTGGTTGATTCACGAACCTATAACAATATATACATATATATCAAAGTATGTTCAAAATATATTTACAACACTTTTAATATATTTTGATGTTTTAAGTTTATTAAGTCAGCTGTCCTCGTTAGTAACCTATAACTAGTTGTCCACAGTTAGATATACAGAAATAAATCGATAAATATTATCTTGAATCAATCCACGACCCAGTGTATACGTATCTCAGTATTGATCACAACTCAAACTATACATATTTTGGAATCAACCTCAACCCTGTATAGCTAACTCCAACATTCACATATAGAGTGTCTATGGTTGTTCCGAAATATATATAGATGTGTCGACATGATAGGTCGAAACATTGTATACGTGTCTATGGTATCTCAAGATTACATAATATATAATACAAGTTGATTAAGTTATGGTTGGAATAGATTTGTTACCAATTTTCACGTAGCTAAAATGAGAAAAATTATCCAATCTTGTTTTACCCATAACTTCTTCATTTTAAATCCGTTTTGAGTGAATCAAATTGCTATGGTTTCATATTGAACTCTATTTTATGAATCTAAACAAAAAAAGTATAGGTTTCTAGTCGGAAAAATAAGTTACAAGTCGTTTTTGTAAAGGTAGTCATTTCAGTCGAAAGAACGACGTCTAGATGACCATTTTAGAAAACATACTTCCACTTTGAGTTTAACCATAATTTTTGGATATAGTTTCATGTTCATAATAAAAATCATTTTCTCAGAATAACAACTTTTAAATCAAAGTTTATCATAGTTTTTAATTAACTAACCCAAAACAGCCCGCGGTGTTACTACGACGGCGTAAATCCGGTTTTACGGTGTTTTTCGTGTTTCCAGGTTTTAAATCATTAAGTTAGCATATCATATAGATATAGAACATGTGTTTAGTTGATTTTAAAAGTCAAGTTAGAAGGATTAACTTTTGTTTGCGAACAAGTTTAGAATTAACTAAACTATGTTCTAGTGATTACAAGTTTAAACCTTCGAATAAGATAGCTTTATATGTATGAATCGAATGATGTTATGAACATCATTACTACCTTAATTTCCTTGGATAAACCTACTGGAAAAGAGAAAAATGGATCTAGCTTCAATGGATCCTTGGATGGCTCGAAGTTCTTGAAGCAGAATCATGACACGAAAACAAGTTCAAGTAAGATCATCACTTGAAATAAGATTGTTATAGTTATAGAAATTGAACCAAAGTTTGAATATGATTATTACCTTGTATTAGAATGATAACCTACTGTAAAAAACAAAGATTTCTTGAGGTTGGATGATCACCTTACAAGATTGGAAGTGAGCTAGCAAACTTGAAAGTATTCTTGATTTTATGAAACTAGAACTTTTGGAATTTATGAAGAACACTTAGAACTTGAAGATAGAACTTGAGAGAGTTCAATTAGATGAAGAAAATTGAAGAATGAAAGTGTTTGTAGGTGTTTTTGGTCGTTGGTGTATGGATTAGATATAAAGGATATGTAATTTTATTTTCATGTAAATAAGTCATGAATGATTACTCATATTTTTGTAATTTTATGAGATATTTCATGCTAGTTGCCAAATGATGGTTCCCACATGTGTTAGGTGACTCACATGGGCTGCTAAGAGCTGATCATTGGAGTGTATATACCAATAGTACATACATCTAAAAGCTGTGTATTGTACGAGTACGAATACGGGTGTATACGAGTAGAATTGTTGATGAAACTGAACGAGAATGTAATTGTAAGCATTTTTGTTAAGTAGAAGTATTTTGATAAGTGTATTTAAGTCTTTCAAAAGTGTATAAATACATATTAAAACACTACATGTATATACATTTTAACTGAGTCGTTAAGTCATCGTTAGTCGTTACATGTAAGTGTTGTTTTGAAACCTTTAGGTTAACGATCTTGTTAAATGTTGTTAACCCAATGTTTATAATAACAAAAGAGATTTTAAATTATTATATTATCATGATATTATGATGTACGAATATCTCTTAATATGATATATATACATTAAATGTCGTTACAACGATAAACGTTACAAATATGTCTCGTTTCAAAATCATTAAGTTAGTAGTCTTGTTTTTACATATGTAGTTCATTGTTAATATAATTAATGATATGTTTACTTATCATAATATCATGTTAACTATATATATAACCATATATATGTCATCATATAGTTTTTTTACAAGTTTTAACGTTCGTGAATCACCGGTCAACTTGGGTGGTCAATTGTCTATATGAAACCTATTTCAATTAATCAAGTCTTAACAAGTTTGATTGCTTAACATGTTGGAAACATTTAATCATGTAAACATCAATCTCAATTAATATATATAAACATGGAAAAGTTCGGGTCACTACACAAGGCTCGTCTGTTTATTCAAAGATTGACTTACGTTCCGGGTATCATCAAATGCGGGTGAAAGAAGATGATATTCCAAAGACTGCTTTCAGAACACGTTACGGTCATTACGAGTTTATGGTCATGCCGTTTGGTTTAACTAATGCACCAGCTGTGTTCATGGACCTTATGAACTGAGTGTGTGGACCATACCTTGACAAGTTTGTCATTGTTTTCATTGATGACATACTTATTTACTCAAAGAATGACCAAGAACACGGTGAACATTTGAGAAAGGTGTTAGAAGTATTGAGGAAGGAAGAATTGTACACTAAGTTTTCAAAGTGTGCATTTTGGTTGGAAGAAGTTCAATTCCTCGGTCACATAGTGAAAAAAGAAGGTATTAAGGTGGATCCGGCAAAGATAGAAACTGTTGAAAAGTGGGAAACCCCGAAAACTCCGAAACACATACGCTAGTTTTTAGGACTAGCTGGTTACTACAGAAGGTTCATCCAAGACTTTTCCAGAATAGCAAAACCCTTGACTGCATTAACGCATAAAGGGAAGAAATTTGAATGGAAGGATGAACAAGAGAAAGCGTTTCAGTTATTGAAGAAAAAGCTAACTACGGCACCTATATTATCATTGCCTGAAGGGAATGATGATTTTGTGATTTATTGTGACGCATCAAAGCAAGGTCTCGGTTGTGTATTAATGCAACGAACGAAGGTGATTGCTTATGCATCTAGACAATTGAAGATTCACGAGCAAAATTATACGACGCATGATTTGGAATTAGGCGCGGTTGTTTTTGCATTAAAGACTTGGAGGCACTACTTATATGGGGTCAAAAGTATTATATATACTGACCACAAAAGTCTTCAACACATATTTAATCAGAAACAACTGAATATGAGGCAGCGTAGGTGGATTGAATTGTTGAATGATTACGACTTTGAGATTCGTTACCACCCGGGGAAGGCAAATGTGGTAGCCGATGCCTTGAGCAGGAAGGACAGAGAACCCATTCGAGTAAAATCTATGAATATAATGATTCATAATAACCTTACTACCCAAATAAAGGAGGCGCAACAAGGAGTTTTAAAAGAGGGAAATTTAAAGGATGAAATACCCAAAGGATCGGAGAAGCATCTTAATATTCGGGAAGACGGAACCCGGTATAGGGCTGAAAGAATTTGGGTACCAAAATTTGGAGATATGAGAGAAATGGTACTTAGAGAAGCTCATAAAACTAGATACTCAATACATCCTGGAACGGGGAAGATGTACAAGGATCTCAAGAAACATTTTTGGTGGCCGGGTATGAAAGCCGATGTTGCTAAATACGTAGGAGAATGTTTGACGTGTTCTAAGGTCAAAGCTGAGCATCAGAAACCATCAGGTCTACTTCAACAACCCGAAATCCCGGAATGGAAATCGGAAAACATTACCATGGATTTCATCACTAAATTGCCAAGGACTGCAAGTGGTTTTGATACTATTTGGGTAATAGTTGATCGTCTCACCAAATCAGCACACTTCCTGCCAATAAGAGAAGATGACAAGATGGAGAAGTTAGCACGACTGTATTTGAAGGAAGTCGTCTCCAGACATGGAATACCAATCTCTATTATCTCTGATAGGGATGGCAGATTTATTTCAAGATTCTGGCAGACATTGCAGCAAGCATTAGGAACTCGTCTAGACATGAGTACTGCCTATCATCCACAAACTGATGGGCAGAGCGAAAGGACGATACAAACGCTTGAAGACATGCTACGAGCATGTGTTATTGATTTCGGAAACAGTTGGGATCGACATCTACCGTTAGCAGAATTTTCCTACAACAACAGCTACCATTCAAGCATTGAGATGGCGCCGTTTGAAGCACTTTATGGTAGAAAGTGCAGGTCTCCGATTTGTTGGAGTGAAGTGGGGGATAGACAGATTACGGGTCCGGAGATTATACAAGAAACTACCGAGAAGATCATCCAAATTCAACAACGGTTGAAAACCGCCCAAAGTCGACAAAAGAGCTATGCTGACATTAAAAGAAAAGATATAGAATTTGAAATTGGAGAGATGGTCATGCTTAAAGTTGCACCTTGGAAAGGCGTTGTTCGATTTGGTAAACGAGGGAAATTAAATCCAAGGTATATTGGACCATTCAAGATTATTGATCGTGTCGGACCAGTAGCTTACCGACTTGAGTTACCTCAACAACTCGCGGCTGTACGTAACACTTTCCACGTCTCGAATTTGAAGAAATGTTTTGCTAAAGAAGATCTCACTATTCCGTTAGATGAAATCCAAATCAACGAAAAACTTCAATTCATCGAAGAACCCATCGAAATAATGGATCATGAGGTTAAAAGACTTAAGCAAAACAAGATACCAATTGTTAAGGTTCGATGGAATGCTCGTAGAGGACCCGAGTTCACCTGGGAGCGTGAAGATCAGATGAAGAAGAAATACCCGCATCTATTTCCAGAAGATTCGTCAACACCTTCAACAGCTTAAAATTTCGGGACGAAATTTATTTAACGGGTAGGTACTGTAGTGACCCGAACTTTTCCATGTTTATATATATTAATTGAGATTGATATTTACATGATTAAATGTTTCCAACATGTTAAGCAATCAAACTTGTTAAGACTTGATTAATTGAAATATGTTTCATATAGACAATTTACCACCCAAGTTGACCGGTGATTCACGTACGTTAAAACTTGTAAAAACTATATGATGACATATATATGGATATATATATATAGTTAACATGATACTATGATAAGTAAACATATCATTAAGTATATTAACAATGAACTACATATGTAAAAACAAGACTACTAACTTAATGATTTTTAAACGAGACATATATGTAACGATTATCGTTGTAAAGACATTTAATGTATATATATCATATTAAGAGATATTCATACATGATAATATCATGATAATATAATAATTTAAAATCTCATTTGATATTATAAACATTGGGTTAACAACATTTAACAAGATCGTTAACCTAAAGGTTTCAAAACAACACTTACATGTAACGACTAACGATGACTTAACGACTCAGTTAAAATGTATATACATGTAGTGTTTTAATATGTATTTATACACTTTTGAAAGACTTCAATACACTTATCAAAATACTTCTACTTAACAAAAATGCTTACAATTACATCCTCGTCCAGTTTCATCAACAATTCTACTTGTATGCACCCGTATTCGTACTCGTACAATACACAGCTTTTAGATATATGTACTATTGGTATATACACTCCAATGATCAGCTCTTAGCAGCCCATGTGAGTCACCTAACACATGTGGGAACCATCATTTGGCAACTAGCATGAAATATCTCATAAGATTACAAAAATATGAGTAATCATTCATGACTTATTTACATGAAAACAAAATTACATATCCTTTATATCTAATCCATACACCAACGACCAAAAACACCTACAAACACTTTAATTCTTCAATTTTCTTCATCTAATTGATCTCTCTCAAGTTCTATCTTCAAGTTCTAAGTGTTCTTCATAAATTCTACAAGTTCTAGTTACATAAAATCAAGAATACTTTCAAGTTTGCTAGCTCACTTCCAATCTTGTAAGGTGATCATCCAACCTCAAGAAATCTTTGTTTATTACAGTAGGTTATCATTCTAATACAAGGTAATAATCATATTCAAACTTTGGTTCAATTTCTATAACTATAACAATCTTATTTCAAGTGATGATCTTACTTGAACTTGTTTTCGTGTCATGATTCTGCTTCAAGAACTTCGAGCCATCCAAGGATCCGTTGAAGCTAGATCCATTTTTCTCTTTTCCAGTAGGTTTATCCAAGGAACTTAAGGTAGTAATGATGTTCATAACATCATTCGATTCATACATATAAAGCTATCTTATTCGAAGGTTTAAACTTGTAATCACTAGAACATAGTTTAGTTAATTCTAAACTTGTTCGCAAACAAAAGTTAATCCTTCTAACTTGACTTTTAAAATCAACTAAACACATGTTCTATATCTATATGATATGCTAACTTAATGATTTAAAACCTGGAAACACGAAAAACACCGTAAAACCGGATTTACGCCGTCGTAGTAACACCGCGGGCTGTTTTGGGTTAGTTAATTAAAAACTATGATAAACTTTGATTTAAAAGTTGTTATTCTGAGAAAATGATTTTTATTATGAACATGAAACTATATCCAAAAATTATGGTTAAACTCAAAGTGGAAGTATGTTTTCTAAAATGGTCATCTAGACGTCGTTCTTTCGACTGAAATGACCACCTTTACAAAAACGACTTGTAACTTATTTTTCCTACTATAAACCTATACTTTTTCTGTTTAGATTCATAAAATAGAGTTCAATATGAAACCATATCAATTTTATTCACTCAAAACGGATTTAAAATGAAGAAGTTATGGGTAAAACAAGATTGGATAATTTTTCTCATTTTAGCTACGTGAAAATTGGTAACAAATCTATTCCAACCATAACTTAATCAACTTGTATTGTATATTATGTAATCTTGAGATACCGTAGACACGTATACAATGTTTCGACCTATCATGTCGACACATCTATATATATTTCGGAACAACCATAGACACTCTATATGTGAATGTTGGAGTTAGCTATACAGGGTTGAGGTTGATTCCAAAATATATATAGTTTGAGTTGTGATCAATACTGAGATACGTATACACTGGGTCGTGGATTGATTCAAGATAATATTTATCGATTTATTTCTGTACATCTAACTGTGGACAACTAGTTGTAGGTTACTAACGAGGACAGCTGACTTAATAAACTTAAAACATCAAAATATATTAAAAGTGTTGTAAATATATTTTGAACATACTTTGATATATATGTATATATTGTTATAGGTTCGTGAATCAACCAGTGGCCAAATCTTACTTCCCGACGAAGTAAAAATCTGTGAAAGTGAGTTATAGTCCCACTTTTAAAATCTAATATTTTTGGGATGAGAATACATGCAGGTTTTATAAATGATTTACAAAATAGACACAAGTACGTGAAACTACATTCTATGGTTGAATTATCGAAATCGAATATGCCCCTTTTTATTAAGTCTGGTAATCTAAGAATTAGGGAACAGACACCCTAATTGACGCGAATCCTAAAGATAGATCTATCGGGCCCAACAAGCCCCATCCAAAGTACCGGATGCTTTAGTACTTCGAAATTTATATCATATCCGAAGGGTGTCCCGGAATGATGGGGATATTCTTATATATGCATCTTGTTAATGTCGATTACCAGGTGTTCACCATATGAATGATTTTTATCTCTATGTATGGGATGTGTATTGAAATATGAAATCTTGTGGTCTATTATTATGATTTGATATATATAGGTTAAACCTATAACTCACCAACATTTTTGTTGACGTTTTAAGCATGTTTATTCTCAGGTGATTATTAAGAGCTTCCGCTGTCGCATACTTAAATAAGGACGAGATTTGGAGTCCATGCTTGTATGATATTGTGTAAAAACTGCATTCAAGAAACTTATTTTGTTGTAACATATTTGTATTGTAAACTATTATGTAATGGTTGTGTGTAAACAGGATATTTTAGATTATCATTATTTGATAATCTACGTAAAGCTTTTTAAACCTTTATTGATGAAATAAAGGTTATGGTTTGTTTTAAAATGAATGCAGTCTTTGAAAAACGTCTCATATAGAGGTCAAAACCTCGCAACGAAATCAATTAATATGGAACGTTTTTAATCAATAAGAACGGGACATTTCATATAACTCATTGTTAAAATACCTAATGAGATACGTACTTATCATAATATCATGTTAACTATATATATAATCATATATATGTCATCATATAGTTTTTACAAGTTTTAACATTCGTGAATCACCGGTCAACTTGGGTGGTCAATTGTCTATATGAAACCTATTTCAATTAATCAAGTCTTAACAAGTTTGATTGCTTAACATGTTGGAAACATTTAATCATGTAAATATCAATTTCATTTAATATATATAAACATGGAAAAGTTCGGCTCACTACATTAGGTGGCGCCATTTGATCAAACCAAAATCGTTAAGTGTAATTAGATTTCGGGTTTGAGTGCTTAATTTGGGAAAAAGAGTAGGTTCGTTGTTTTAACTCCAATAATTGAGCGAACCCCGATTTGGAATCAGGATTCCAAGGGCGTAAAACAACCAATTGAATTAACCTTATTCGATCGGAATCGAATAATTTAATATCTTAGCGTAGATTAACTCGGATGGTGATCGAGGCACCGATCAGAATTAAATTAACGACTGGAGTGACGTTGTCGCCATTGATTTTGGCAGAGTAACGTTTATGCATCCAGTGTTGTTCAAATGAAGGATTTCGCTTCTGTATTTATAGATGTTATGGAGGGAATGATGACGTGGCACGTGTCCCTTTCATGGTTGTAACAAACTTTGCGAATCCCGAGGGGTGACGTGGCACCCGTCCCTTTCATGGGAATAACAGATCCTAACGAACTTCCCTAAATTTGCGGGCTGACATGGCATGCGACTTGCATGCTTGTTTGCTCCGTGACCAAGTGGTCATTCCGGGACAGGGTGCCTACCTCGTGACAAAGCGTTCTGTTTCAGGACAACGCGCTTGTCCCGGGAGTGCCTTCATGTTGGTTTGGAAGACCGAGACGGTGGTATCGGTGAGTTAATTCCGGTTAAGGCATCACGGTGCTCTCAGTCTAGCCGGGTGGGTCTCGCCTAAATACTTGCCAAGTGTTTCTTCATGGTCATGATTATGATGACTGGTTTTGCGGTGCCTGGTTATGATTATCTCGACCGGTTGTGTGATACCGATTGCGTGTATGTCATCCAGGTTCTTAGCTTTGCCATTTGTCCGTCATGATGGAATATCCGGGAAGACGTCAGACGGATGACGAGAAAAGGAGTTGGCAATCCGGGACGCGTAGTGCCGGGCATAGTTTTTGCCGAAATGCTTGCCTATTTTGAGACGGATCATTATGCATATCATTACATGTCATACCATACTCTTGTCTTTGTTATATCCACTCACTGGGCTTTGGCTCAGTCGTATTCCATTTTTCTTTCTTATGCGATAGGTAATCAAGGGGCGTTGGGATCGAGGGAAGAGTGTAGACTTGGAGTGTACTTAGCACATTTACCTTAGAGATCTTTGTCCCAAGAGTTAGTACTTTATATATAGGTTATTAACACTTTATGAAAATATTGGTTAATTTAGACATTGACTATGGTTTGACTTTGATTAAGGTTAACGCCCTTTTGTCTATTAGTTCCTTATTATATCGTTTATTAAACTTTGTAAGTTGGGGGGTTACACACCTAATGATTCTTAATTGGACACACCGAAGAAAACAACTTATTTGTTGAACCAAACATCACCAAAAACCCGAGCACCGGCAGGGCACCTTCTATCCGACTCCCTTTGACAACCAATTTTCTTAGTGAGAGAAGCTCAAACCTGCCCATATATTCCAAAACCTTTTGTTGGGGGAGAATGTGGGTTTATTCTTAATGATCATACTAATCTTAACCCATAACAATAAGTGTTTTGATGATGACACATGAATATAACTATATGTGATGCTAGACATCTTGACATAAAGATACAAGTTCACTAATCCACACTTACTCTAGTAAAAGACCAAAATCAAAAAAAGCTTAGAATGAAAGATCAAGGTTCACTATTTGGTCCACGGTCGACCATCAGTCTTGGTAAATCACACCTAATGACACATTAATGATGATTAAGCCTTGATTAAGGAATAACACATAAGTGTTACAGGGAAAACATGTGCATCTAAAATGTATTTAGACATATTTAGAATGGTCATCAAGTCCCAACCAAGAGTTGCTCTTCCTTTGTACATGTGTTGGACATTAATGTATACTTATACATTAATCTTGCAAATACCACTTTGCAAGTAAAACTTACATAGCCTTGGTTCAATGCTATGTCATCACTATATGTTTAATCCTAGATTAATTAGTGATCTATTGCTAGTCATTACATGAATATTACTTGACTACTTGTTATTAATACATGAGTATTATACTAATCTTAACCCATAACAATAAGTGTTTTGATGATGACACATGCACATAACTAGATATGATGGTAGACATCTTGACATAAATATACAAGTTTACTAATCCACACTTACTCTATCAAAAGATCAAAACCAAACAAATCTTAGAATGAAAGATCAAGCTTCACGGTTTGGTCCACGGTCGATCGTAGGTCAAACCGTGTATGACAACCCGGAAATTTCTGACTAAAATTAAACCTAACTTTAACTAATTCCGACGATTCACGAACCATTATTCGTAAATAATTATGCATTAATATTAATTCGTTATATTAATATTATTATTAATATAATTTTTAATATATCACTAATCATTATTACAAGTATTATTACTCTCAATATCATTAATATTACTAATATAATTATTATTAGTATTATTAATTATTGATATTATTATTACTAATAATATTAAAGTTATTATTAACATTAATATTAGAAACATGGTTATAATTAAAAGTATCATTTTATCTTATCATTTTAATCAAAATTTCCATCTTTAATGAAATTATTATTATTACTATCATTATTATCATTCTTATTATTAAAGGTATTAAAATTATCATTTGTATTAAATTATCACTTTTAATAAGATTGTCTTTACTATTAAAACTATCATTATAATTATCATTAATAGAATAATTAATATTATTATTATTATTATTATTATTATTATTATTATTATTATTATTATTATTATTATTATTATTATTATTATTATTATTATTATTATTATTATTATTATTATTATTATTATTATTATTATTTTTATTATTATTATTATTATTAATTATTATTAAACTTATCATTATTTTTAAGTTTATTATTATCTTATCAATATTATTATCATTATTAATTATAATTAAAAATTATCATTTTTATCATTAATATTGTTATCATTATTTTTACCATTAATAATATTATTATTATCAATAGTATTAAAAGAATAATTATTATTTGTATTATTATTATTATTATTATTAATATTATTATTATTATTATTATTATTATTATTATTTATATTATTAATATTATTTTGATATTATTATTATTAATATTATCATTATTAATTCTATTATTATCAAAAGCATTATTATTTATTAATAAAAATTAGGTTAGAAATTAGGTAATTTACTTTTTAGTTTTTTATTTATTTCCTTGTAATCAAAATCTGCTTTTAATAAAATCAGATCCAGCTTTTTATTTTTTTAATCGTGATTATTATTTTTTTTTTTATCGTGATATTTTATTATTATTGCTACTGGTTATAATCTTGTTTTCTATCGACTCTTAATCCATTATAAATCAATCAATTCAGTTGTTAAACAAATTCATTCGACTTCCTTTCAGCAATTATCAAATTTAACAAGATATATTATTTATTTATTTTTTTAAAAACCCGTCTGTACTCTGTCGCCATAGCTTTTTAGCATTTGATCGATTTTATTTTCAATTTAAAAATATGGAAATGCAGTTTGGTTTGTAATCTATCACTTAAACTATCTAGAAAATCTCGAGTCTCAATTTTTTCTATCGAGTTCGAATTCTTGAGTCAAACTTTAAAATTCAAAAAGTCAACTAAGTGTTCATCGTAAAATTCGAGTTTGTTTTTATGTTTCAATTTAAATTGAGGATTTTAGAAGTTTATAGGAAGGATTTTGAACCTTTTTCATGTAGGAAACACGAGCTAAATCATTTTAAAATTTAAAATCGCCATTGGAGTTTATTCGAGTTCATCTCATTACAGCAAGTTTTTATTTTTTTTATTGATCAATTATACCCTTCACAAGTCGTGTCTGTTTTTAATGATGAACTAAAATTATTTAGTATTCGATTGTTTTGCCCTTTGGTTGATTTGATTCTGGTCGTTTGAATTAAGAGGGAAGAAGAAGAAAGAAACACAGAGATAGTTTAAATAAAATTTAGTTGTGATATAAATCAGATATGAACGAATAGAGGCATGGTTAAGGGTGTTAGTGAGGTAGCGTGAGGTCTCGGGTTCGAGCCCGATTCGGGGCGATTTTTTTTAGAAAAGCTTTTAGATGTAGTTTTCTTAATCAATATTTTTATTATTATTATTGTTATTATTATTAGAATTATAATTATTATCATTATAATTATTATGATTTTAATTATTATTAATAATAATGGTATTATAATTATTATTATTACTAATAAAAGTTACCATTTTAGTATTATTATCATTATTATGATTATTATTATTATTATTATGAAAATAACACAATTTATTAATATTAGTATTAGTATCATTTTATAATTAATAATATTATTATTATCATTTTTAACATAAGTATAATTATTATTAGTATTGTTATTATTAAAATTATTATCGTTATTATCATTTTTACAAAAATTAACATTTTTGCTATCATCAAAACTATATTATTATTATTATTATTATTATTATTATTATTATTATTATTATTATTATTATTATTATTATTATTATTATTATTATTATTATTATTATTTTTAAAACCTTATTATGATTATTATCATTTTTACTACTAGTATTATTATTGTTATTACAAAATAATACAACTCATTATTCATTATCATTATTAATATCATTTTTTCAAATAAATACTTATATATAGAATATATATATATATATATATATATATATATATATATATATATATATATATATATATATATATATATATATATATATATATATATATATATATATATATATATATAAAAGTATATATATAGAAATATATAACAACTAAAATATATATATATAAACTTATTCGATTACGAGTATATGTGTTAATATATATACTTGATATAGGTTCATGAATCCGAGGTCAACTCTGTACTTGTTCAGTGCCATCCTATGCATATTTACTACAAACTATCGTATCGTATCGTATCGTGAGTTTTCATAGCTCCCTTTTTATCTATATTTTTGGGCTGAGAATACATGCGCTACTTTTATAACTGTTTTTATGAAATGAATACAAATACTAAAACTGATTTTTCGTGAGTTTTCATAGCTCCCTTTTTATATATATTTTTGGGCTGAGAATACATGCGCAACTTTTATAACTGATTTATACGTTAGACACAAGTACCAACTAATAAACTGTGCTATATCTTGCTATGTCCTGCAAGTCCCCACTGTGATATTTTTAATTGCTTTTACATAACACATTCTTAATTATTGGGGGTAGGCCTATCGGGAGTAACGTCCGCGATACATTTGACCAAGTCATTGTATTACAATACAACTTGTCACGGGGCAAACTTTGAAACTGTTTAGTCTAAATATCACAAACTTGGCACTACGTTTATATCCCTGCGAGATCTACTTTTATAGATAAAAATCTTGTGGTCTATATCTCTTACTGAAATTATTATTTATGACAAACCTATGAACTCATTCAACCTCGTGTTAACTTTTTAAAGCATGTTTATTCTCATGTACTTAAATATTGCTTCCGCTGTATATCTGCTGCTTTGATGATGATTTCTTGCCGTGCTTGGAGTCTCATTGCATTACTTACCTCATTTAAAAATATTTAATGCTCTAAATACAATGTAATCTATTTATCTTTCGCTGCAAAACTCAATAAAACGTCTCATATAGAGTTGTTCTTATTTATACAACTGTGATTTGATATAATTAGTCACAAATACCCCAGGCCCTATTTGGGGGTGTGACAGATTGGTATCAGAGCAGTACTGTTATAGAGAACTAAGATTGCATTTTATGTGTGCCTTACGTGTTAGCTAGGGTGCCTTAGCAATCTTTAGGACTATAGCATTTCCTGCTTTAGTTTTAATTACCTATCTCTTATTATCTTGCTATCTGTTATCTATACTTTTACCTCTTGCCTTACGTCTTCCTTAGAACGCTTGTAACCTTCCTTCTCTCATTCTTTTAGGATGACTAGCATGAACCCTATCATCATTACAGACACCGAGGGCTATCACTCATGATTATTGAAATTCTTGACATTCCTATGTCATCTATCATGGTTTTGTGTATTACATATGTATTACATGAAATGTTATCCATGATTCTTGAAATCTCTACCATTCATATTCATTACTTCCAAAATCTTTGCTTTCTCGTTATTTTTTATCATTGAATTTTCTTGACGGGTGGCGTCTATGAAACTCTAGAATGGAAGGGTTTGGATTACCGATTTAAAGGATCCTATAGCTCAAGCCCCTAGACCTGAATAGGCCATTACGAATTGAAAGTTTATCTGATTACATATTTATCATTTTTTTATAGACACGTCATACTGCAATTATTGCATAAATGGAGTATAGACAAATCATATCTTATCATATCTATCCCAATAGACTTTGTCTAACACTTTTCCTAAATTTCCTCCGTAATTTACTGAAATCATTTTGCTATGTATACGTATTCAAGGAGACGAATATATCATTCAGTATCCAACACCCATTTCATATCAAACCCTATTCCTAACACATAATATGGATTTCTCACCTGATTCCTCAAGTTCCTCTAGCTCAGAAGATAGCGTGACGGGAGCACACCCACCGATCAATTACCTCGATTTCTTCAGAAAATGGGGATGGGTTCGCAAAATACTCACCCTATGGAGAAATGTAGAAGGTACTCCTTATCACGAACCAAACTTACCACCAAACGTCGGAGTACTCGATCCGCTTACCGATGAACCTGTTCGCAATACCATTTTCACTCTTTTCGCAAGGATTTTCCGCCTCGAAGGTCGACTCGATGTAGCCCAAGAGAGTATTCGTCCTTTACTCCCGAATTCTAACCAGATAGGGTTATTAGAAGAAGTTAGAAGACTTCGAACTAAATATCAAGAATTGATAAACCTTACGGAGGAATGGGTAGAACAAATCCATAGACTAGAGCGTAAAGTAGAAACCATGGAGGAAACAGTGCACGATTTGGAAGCTAGGCTCACATCTACTACCCAAGTACCATAAGCAATACCAACAGCAACCGCAACACCACCAGCAGTATCGTCAACATCACCAGCATCGACGACACTACCAGAATCAGTAACAGCCTTAATAGTACCGCCAAAATCATCAACACAGCAAGCATTATAAGCACCAGTAGTTGCATCAGTATCAGAAACAACATCAGCACCATCATCTTCATCAACAACAACATCTCATCACAAGCCTCAACATCACAATCTGTGCCACGTGCATCAACATCATACGCACCATAGACACCAAGGAATACCAGTAACAAAAAACGAAGAAGTATTGATTCATAACTACATTGAAAAAATACTCTGCAGAGAATATGTAGTTTCTAAAAGTTTTTGGAGATTATTTATTCTTGTTCCAACCTCAAATCAGATGAGACTAATATGATATTAACTCATTAAATCCATGATTTATATCCGAAGAAAATATATATGTGGGTATATATTCAAATTCTTTTGTACAAAATGTTGATGTTAAAAATATTTTAACGGGTAGGTAATACCCAAGAAATATTTAGAATTCACATTAACATGTTACACTTTACAATCTTCAATTCTGATTCAGCAGACATTAACTATCCTACTCACATCCACAGAAATATGTACCTGTTCACCGAAGAACAACCATTTCATTCAAATTCAATTGGACATCCAAAGCTTTAGCATGTGTTATCTTCCTAAGATCACTACATTCGTAAATTATATTCATTCGCATTCTTATCACATCAAACCACCGAAACCATCATTCATTACTTTTAAGATTTACAACATTTCTAGTTACATCCTACGCTTAAACACTTCAACTCCAAATTCTTGAAAACACCTCAGAACTATAACCAATTATTCAGATTCATTAAACGAGAATGCTGATGAAGCAGCAAAAGCTGTAGAGGGTCTTAATGACCAAAAGCTTGATAATAAAGAATAGTACGATGGAGAAGCTCAAAAGAAAACTTGGTACCCATGAAGGAGGATGTTGACAAATCACGAAGATTAAACCTATACATAAAGAATCTAGATGATTCGATTTCTGATGGATATCATCAAAGATCTCTTTACGCATTCTAAATTTCTACAGAAGAATTTTCCTCGATTATAAATTTTAAGAAATCATCGTATCTTTCGTTATAAATGTGACCAAAATTTAAACTTAATCTTTATATGATTCCGACACGAATAAGCAAAATCTGTAATGTTGAGTCTCAAAATTTTTAAACTATTTTCATTACATTCATTTAACCTCGACCAGTTTCGACGATTTACGAACAATTAATTGTAAATAGATATGTGTGTATATACATATATATGGTAAATTGGAAATATAAATTGAAATATTATATGTTGCTGCTATTAAAATGTAATTATGTAAAGTAAAATAAAAATAGGATATTATAATGATTATTATTTAAAAAGTATCTAATATATATAAATAAAGTATATTGAATATATATATATATATATATATATATATATATATATATATATATATATATATATATATATATATATATATATATATATATATATATATATAGTTTTGAATTTATTTGGAAAATGATAGTAACACTCAATTATCATTCGATTAATAATAAACAAGTTATAAACGAACTTATATGATTTTAAAATAAACGGTGATCCGAAAATGAGCTATATAAATTTTAGGCTTATTAAAATTATATTTAGAAGCTAATTAATAAAATTCAACATTTTTCATATTTTACCCATAATAGAGAGAGACAGTTGGTGTAATTTTGATTTATTAAATTAATAATTGAATTTTATACCATAATGACCAAAATAAATAAATATAGTTAATTTAAAATTTTGAGAATTTTTTGAAGACTTTTATTTGCCATTGATTATCAATGGAGCACAAATTTCAGTCCGTGAATGAAATAGTAGATGACGGCTAAAAATTTACACGTTTATATTTTAAATTATATTATAATTATTATCATATTATTATTATTATCAAATTGGTAATTGAGGTTACTGTACGTCCGTGTATTGATTGAAAACAATATGTTACTGTGCCAAATTCCAATCATACTATACTATTACAAGTCACTACTTCATTTCAATGCAAAATCACACGTTTATTTTCTCTAATAGTTACTTTATCATATTGAGAATATATATATATATATATATATATATATATATATATATATATATATATATATATATATATATATATATATATATATATATATATATATATATATATATATATAATACATGGGTAAACAAACAACCATATCCACCATATATGATCGACCTACGGCTCATCACCTCGATCACCTTTATCACCGCCACCTTGCACCATTCTTGACACCATCACCTTGGCACTTTCCATGTTTCTTAATTCCTGGAGCCAACCGCCACCACCAATTAACCATTACAACACCTTAAACTACTACTATTCGCCACTACTAAATCTATCTATTTTGCTGCGGTATCATTCAAAAACCATCACCAAAACACCATGACCATCGAACTCGTTCTACAACTTGTTGATATTGTATCCCCGTCGTTGTTTCTGTCGGAGCAAACAAACCCCATCCATCTCTCTCCTCTCTCTCTCTCTCTCTCTCCCCTTCTTAGCTTTGCCCTCTTCTTCGTGAAACAAACCAAACACCATTAAACCACTTCTGTTTTTCTTGCAGATTGAATCAACTACTGCTGCTTTAAGCTTTCTGTTTCTATCGGGCTGCTTTAGTGTTCCGTTTCACCTCGAATCAAAATTAAAACACTACCTGCAACACCTATATATCTTGTTTCTGTTTCAGTTTAAATCAACACCACAAAACCATCACGATCCCACCTTAAACTGTTGCTCGTTGTTGTTAGGACAGCCACGAAGCACGATTAACATTACTGAAATCTTTTACTGTTTCCATTCAATGGTGTAACAGTGATAATGATGACGAGAATGATGATGATGAACGAAGAAGAAGATTACGAAGATAAAGAATGATGATAATTAACGAGCATGATGTTTATGATCATGAAGAAGCTAAAGACGATTGTGATATCTATGATATCATTATTCAAGAATGACGATGAGTGACTGCATAATCTTTTTGTTTTTGCCTGCCGTTCCAAGTTTACTTGTACCAAACCAAAACTCGTAAATTTGATTTTAGATCGGGCTTTAGTTAAATGGATCATGTAAATGAGCTGCAATTTTAAACGGGCTTTAATTATAATAGGAATGGTTTAATGGGCTTATGAACCGAATTCAATTTTTGGGCTCGTCATCTTGCTAATAGACCAAGCACACTAAATTTTTGTATGACGATGACGAGAATGATGATGAAATTAGTTGATGATCATATCACGATGATGCTCATCATGATATGTATGATGATTTTATGATAATGATGATGATGTTAAATGATGATGGTTGATGATGATAGAAGTTGGAAGGGATAACAGTTTCATACATATTAATTATATAAACGAGCGAGTTTAAAACAAATACAAACGAATGGTGGAGTGGTCTGGAGGGTGTTTATTGATCGAGAGGTCGCGGGTTCGAGCCCGGGCAGTGGCATTTTATTTTTAGAAGCTTGTTTCTTCAAAGGTTGTATTCTAAAATCATTTATTATTATTATTATTATTATTATTATTATTATTATTATTATTATTATTATTATTATTATTATTATTATTATTATTTGTATTATTATTATTATTATTATTATTATTATTATTATTATTATTATTGTTATTATTATTATTATTATTATTATTATAACTATATTATTATTATTATTATTATTATCAAGATTACTATTAATATTATTATTATTATCACAATAGAATTTGTTATTAAAATATTTATATAAAACATATATATAAGTATATATATATATATATAAAAATATAAATAATGGAAATAATATATAATAATATAAAACTTATTCGACTTCAATTATGTGTTTTAATATATATATATATATTACTGAAATAGGTTCGTGAATCCGAGGCCAACCTTGCATTGTTCAGTTCCATCGTATGAATATTTTTACTAAAAAATATCGTATTGTGAGTTTCATTTGCTCCCTTTTTAAATGCTTTTGTAATATATATTTTTGGGACTGAGAATACATGCGCTTTTATAAATGTTTGACGAAATAGACACAAGTACTTAAAAACATTCTACGATTGAGTTACGAGTACACCAGATATCACCCTTTTATAGTATGGTAATCTAAGAATTAGGGAACCGAGCCCCTAAATGACGTGAATCCTAAAGATAGATCTATGGGCACTCACAAGCCCCAGTCAGAGAATTTGAACTGCTTTACTAATTCGAAATAGGTATACAACTGTCAGCTTTAAAAGATATGATCTGTTTGTGAGGTGTACACAACCATCATATTTAAAAGAGTGGCATGTTTGTATGCTTTTGCATGACCGTGCGAAATGCCGGTATGTGGGGGATATTCTATATGCATCTTGTTAAGGTCGATTACCAGGTGTTTATATATCGTTTGAATGATTTTACAGCAGTGAGCAGACCTGTACAGATTGTTTTCGAAATATGAGTATCTTGTGGTCTATTATATTATTGGAAATGATTGTTTATGATAAACTAATGAACTCATCAACCTTTTGGTTGACACTTTTAAGCATGTTTATTCTCAGATATAAAAGAAATCTTCCGCTGTGCATTTGCTCATTTTAGAGATATTACTTGGAGTCATTCATGACATATTTCAAAAGACGTTGCATTCGATTCGTTGAGTTCATCAAGATTATTATTAAATCAATTATAGTTGGATATATTATGAAATGGTATGCATACCTGTCAACTTTCGATATAATGAAAGTTTGTCTTTTAAAAAACGAATGCAATGTTTGTAAAATGTATCATATAGAGGTCAAGTACCTCGCGATGTAATCAACTATTATGAATCGTTTATAATCGGTATGAAAGGGGCATTTCAGTTGGTATTAGAGCGGTGGTCTTAGCGAACCAGGTCTGCATTAGTGTGTCTAACTGATAGTCGTTAGGATGCATTAGTGACTCTGGATTTTGACCGTGTCTGCGTGTCAAAAGTTTTGCTTATCATTTTTTTCAGAAATTACCTGTTTATCATTCTTAGTCTAGACACATCTTATTGCATTGATTGCATGAACAGTGTATAGACAAAATTCATATCTTAGCGTATCTATTACTGTAAACTTTGTCTGACATATTTCATAAATTCCTTCGTAATCTATGAAAATCTTTTGCTCTATATATATAGATATTCTATGTAATTTGAATACCCCACGATAGCCGAAAAATCATTTCATATCTAAAAATCCTTTATTCAATCGTACAAAATGAAATTCGTCATTAGTTCAAGTCACTCGGATTCCGAAATGGAATCCCACTCAAGCTCCGAAAGCAGTGTGACTGGAATGGATCAACTAATCAGCCATCATCTATTCTGAATGAATTAGGGAGAAGGCGATCCTTTCCATCCACCATATTGCCCTCTTGGGCAAAAAACCTGAAGCACTTACCAGCGAACCTGTCCGAAACACCATTTTCTCTCTCATTTCCAGAGTATCTCGTCACGACTATATACTATACCAAATTCTAGATCTTATTTATCCGTTTGTCCAAACCGACAATCACCCCAGAGTAATGGAAGAAGTTAATGAAATTCGTTCCCGAGTTGTAGCCTTGGAAAATATGGTGCAAAACGTACCAGCTTCAACAACATCACCGGCACCAACAGTACCAGCAACATCAACACCAGTACCACCAACAAACCAAGCTTCAACACCACATGCCTCAACATCTCATTCTGTACCTCGAGTATAATTATCATTCTACGAATCGTTCTACATCAATTATCTTCATTCTACGTGACGATTATATAATTTCTAATGTATTAGAGATTATGTGTTCTACTTCTAACGATAAATCAAATGAGATTAATATAATGTTGACTCATTAAATCCATGATTACATTTGAAGTAAATATATATGTATATATATTTTCATAAAGATTGTGATTAAAAGTCTGGTTGTACAAACTATTAATTGTGAAAATATTTTAACGGGTAGGTATTACCCGAGGAATATTTAGATTTCACCTTAATAATTTACACTGTACATTCTTCGAATCTGATTCAACAGTCATTTATTATCCTACTTACACCCACAGATATACGAATCCGTTCACCGCAGAATAACCATTTTCATTCAATTTCATATTTGGATTTTAACCTATCAGAATCCAACAAGTGGCATAATGAAGAAAACATTTGACAAAATAAAATTTGTTAGAAACAAACAAATTAATTATGAGAAATTTTGTTAAGAATCCACTCTAACAGAATCCTAGCTAACTGTTCCTAGCTAACTGTTAAATTCCTTATTACATTTATTTATCGCAATTTATTTATCGCAATTTTAATTCTCGCAATTTTATTTATCATCATTTAATTTCTGTTATTTATTTTACGCACTTTATCGGGACACGTATACAATGTTTTGACATATCATATCGACGTCATCTATATATATATTATTTGGAATAACCATAGACACTCTATATGCTGTAATGTTCGAGTTCGCTATACAGGGTTGAGGGTGATTCTTAAATAATATATATACTTTGAGTTGTGATCGAGTCTGAGACATGTATATAATGGGTCACGATACGTATCAATTAATTCGAATATTATATATTATACTATATATGAATTGTTGAACTATTAATTGTGGACTACTAACTGTGAACTAATAACATTGGACAATTAAAATGAATTAAAATATTGATTTATAACATATGCGACTTGATTTCATCTTAAACCTCATTTGTATCTTGACGATTACAATCTACGTTTAAACCTTTCATGATTCTTGAAAACACCTCAATCGAGAGGATGAACCAACCGCACTTCATCTACGGAAGGAAAGATTGATGCATACAGTTATGCACCCGAAAACACTCGGAACCTGAGTAAACATTTAACACGTAGCTGTGCTAATTTCTTTAGCGTTATTGTTACCGAAAATAACTTTGCAACTCCTGTTCGAGATAGCCAGTTTTGTCACAGCTCCATCAAGTCAACTTCGACTTTTCATTCGAAACAACCTTATTATAACCTTGATATATATGCGTGCTCTTTTATTGTTACAGGGGAACCTTTTATATTCCATCATATTACCAGCAGACGTACCAGCAACCTCGTTGCTCCTTGGCTTAAATCTCTCCGACAAATCTCTATATTTATCTATTGAAGTCTTATCATGAACTCATCGGCATCTTGTAACGATAATTACCATACCAAATACCAAGAGGCATCAATCGATAATCTCGGATTTCTCAGCGATTCTACGATAATAATTATATATATATATATATATATATATATATATATATATATATATATATATATATATATATATATATATATATATATATATATATATATATATATATATATAACTTCTATCTCCTGGATTTACGAACTTCAATTCTGAATTTCTGAAAAGTGCTTTCGCCTATGAATCAGTTTTCTGAGTTTTGAAAAATCTGATAAAGCAGTGAAAACTGAAGACTGCCTTAACAGTCAAAAGTTTGATGATAAAGAGTGGAGTGTTGAAAAAGCTCAAAGATTTTGATACAAAAAAAATAAAAAATGAATTGAGCAAACCATGAAGGAGACTCTGAACAAATCACAAGGACTAAACTTGTACATAAAGAATCCTGATGATTCTGTTCTGATGAAATCTTTAGCGAATACCTTGCTCCTTAGTTATTCTAAATTATTGTGAATTAATTTCTTCATCACAATTTGATTATAAAAACATAAGATATCATCGTATCTTTCATTATAAATATCCTCAATATTTCTGAATATATTGATGTGCGTTTTAGTGGTGTACGAAACAGTTATCAGTTTTATATTATTTACTATAGGAAATTACCTAAATTAAACTAAAACACAATAGGCAAGTATACCTATCGTGTAGTAATATAGCTAAGGTAAAGTCCGGGAGGTCGATCCGTGGACACTTTTATTGGGTGCTCTACTAGGGTTAACTAGGTAAATTAAGTAATTAAGTTAGAGTTAGTAATTTATATTAATTTTAGTAACTTTGGGGGATTTACCGTTTAACGACCGGATTGTCTTTTTAGCTTTTCTTTTTAATTTAAACCACAAGATAATAAATTTAAACTAGATTATAGCAATGAAGTAAATAAAAATTACTGCGGTAAATAAATATTACTTTAACTAAACGAGATGAAAATACAATAAAAAGAGTATTATGCTTATTTAACTTCCGTAGTTATAATGTTTGACTTTTACTTTTTTACTTTTTTTTTTACCCTGGGTTACTTTTCCTTGCACCCGTAGAATATTTAATATGTCCACCTGGAGTTGTCCAGCGCAGTCCTATAATTACAAGCATCAAATGTGAGTGTCCTCGTCATTCTATCTTGTAACCACAGTTAAATATTCTAACTAATTACTATTTAGATGGTTTGGCGCGGTTGTCACGTATATCAATAATTACACCAGTTGTCACTGAATGTAACCCACCTTAATTTTAACTAGTCTTTTAACCATTAATCCATTCACATGTCCGTTTCAATGAATAATATACCATATATAAATAACCCGTCTTCCGTGTCCGGTCAACGTATGTGATTATTTATACATATAGTAAATTATAAGTAGTGGTAATTTAATAAGTTGTCACGTAATTATTTTACCATACCCATTAATAGTAAAAACCCCAATTTCCCTTAAGGTCATTCTTTATCTAAATATTAATCGTTGTACAAATTTAGATTAACCCATTTCCTATTTTTAGTCAAACATAATAACTACTTTGGTTAAATAAGCATAATATTAAATTAGTTACTACACATGGTAAAAGAATAAATAACACTTACAGAAAAGTTCTTAGCTTCCATTATTTCGATGCGGTAGAAACTTGATAGAAAATCACCCGTGCAATAATCTTTTTACAATACCCAAACTACTAATTACTAGAAGTGAAATAGAAATTGAAATTGAAAATAGAAGTACTCCGTAACTACACCACTTCTCAGCTCTCTCTGACTCCTCCTCTATCTTCTTATATCACATAAAGCAAGATTATAATAATGATTGGTGTTTGTGAGTTGTCTCCTCCCATATGCATCTATGACTTTTATCCAACTCAAAAGTACAAAGTAATTATTTTTAATATATAAAGAATTATGAGTTATGGGTTGTGATTTGTGAGATGTATCCCCAACCATATACGTACTCATCTTCATTTAAATATCAATTTTTGAATTGAATATATGATTGTGCCTTGAGTTGGTGAGCATTTGTCTGACCACTTGAATTATATATATGTTCAGTTCTATTGAGCATCCAATAATATACTCCGTAAAATCCATCATGCATACCCCAACCATCCATGAATTCCGTATTGAAATTCTTCTTCTTATTTCTTTAAGATCAAAAGTAGCAGCCAACATGATAAGTGGAGACCAAGACCAACTTATTAATTTTATTTATATCTTGTGTGCTTTATTGACTTGTATCTTGCATTTCTTTCACTTGTACACTTTTAGATGATAATTTGTACCTTGCGTGTTTTGGCGTTTTCTTGACATATTCTTTAATCTTCATTTTCGCACTCCGTGTGCACTTTTATTTATTTATACAATCACAATAGAAAAGTGATATAAAAACATATACAAACTTATTATTTCGGACTGATATTGTGCCTAAATATATGTTCATTTTGAGCAATATCAAAATTCTCACACTTGAACATTGCTTGTCCTCAAGCAATTACTGAATTAAAACTGCTCCGATAATAGAAAATCACACTTCACACAATTTACTCCTTTATTTTCACACTCTATTTTTCACACTTTATACAATGATAATGATTTCTTTTTCATGTCACGATACAAATTCCATTAATTCAATTCATAACACGAACAGGTTTCAAGTTAATGAAACTTAAGGGTCGTAGTTAAAGTCTTACGTGACTTAGAAAAATTTGGATCCTTAGGGAAAATAGGAACCTGATGAAAATGTTTTGTATTTTGAAAATGCATGCTAGTTTTTACACTAGACACGTTTTTCGGATTAACCCATCACCGATGTAAGTTTTCATAAACATTTTGTGGGTTGTGGGTTTCGTATCTTCTTTTGATTTTAAGCTAAAAACTTTCAGTTTTGTGTACCCACTGCTAACCCTGTGTTTCGAATTAATTAATACGTGTCGTGACCCGTATACGTCTCAGACTCAATCACAACTCAAATTATATATATATTATTGTAGAATCAACCTCAACCCTGTATAGAGAACTCGATCATTACTGCATATAGAGTGTCTATGGTTATTCCAAATAAAATATATAAATGCGTCGATATGATTTGTCAAAACCTTGTATACGTGTCCCGATATTTAAGGTGCGAAAAATAAATACAGAAATTAAATGACAATAAATAAAGTGTGTAAAGTAAATAACAGAAATTAAATGACGATAAATAAAATTGCGAGGATATAAATTGCGATAATTAAACTGCGATAAATAAATTAAATGGTAATAAGGAATTAACAGTTAGGTAGGAACAGTTAGCTAGGATTTTGTTAGCGTAGATTCTTAATAGAATTTCATGTTGTTAATTAGTCTGTTTCTAATCAATTTTTTTTATTGTGTTTATTATTTCTTCATTATGCCACTTGTTGGATTCTGGTAAGTTAAAATCCAAATATGAAATTGAATTTGAATGAAAATGGTTATTCTGTGGTGAACGGATTTGTATATCGGTAGATGTAAATAGGATTGTAAATGACTGTTGAATTAGATTCGAAGAATGTACAGTGTAACTTATTAATGCGAAATCTAAATATTCCTCGGGTATTACCTACCCGTTAAAATATTTTCACCATTAACAGTTTGTACAATAAAAATTTTAATTACAATCTTTATGAAAACATATATACATATATACATATATATTTTCTTCAGACGTAATTATGGATTTAATGAGTCAATGTGATATTAAACTCATTTGGTTTACCATTAGAACTAGAATACATAATCTCTAAAACATTTAGAGATTACTTAATCGTCATGAGGAAAGAAGATAATCGATGTAGAATGATACGTAGAACGATTATTATACTCGAGGTACATAATGAGATGTTGAGGCATGGATTGTTGATGGTACTGGTGCTGTTACAGATGGTACTGTTGGTGCCGATGATGTTGCTGAAGCTGGTACATTTTGTACCATATTCTCCAGATTGATTACTCGAGCGCGAAGTTCGTTGACTTCTCCTATTATTCCAAGATGATTGTCGGTCGGAACAAGCAGATGAATAAGGTTCAGAATTATGGATAGAATATAGTCTTGTCGAGTTACTCTGGAAATAAGACTGAAAATGGTGTCTCAAACAGGTTCGCCGGTAAACGCTTCAGGTTCATTGTCAAGAGGTGAATTCGGTTGGTGAAAGGGATTGCCTTCTGCGCGTTTCCATTAATTAAGTCGACTATGAAGGCATCAGATGAATTGGGGATGGCTGATTGATTGATTCATTCTGGTGACATTGCTTTCGAACCTTAGGTGAATATCCATGTCGAAATAGCTGTCAGAATAACTGTCGGAATAGTTATCAAAATCTGAGGGACTCGAACTGGTTGAGGGATTCATCTTATACAATCAGATGAAGGATTTTCGATAAGAAATAGATTATAGGATGTAAATTAGTACCCTGCAATACATAATTTACATATACATATATAATACTAAAATCCCATAAGTTGCGGAGGAATTTACGGAATATGTCTGATAAAGTTACAGTAACAGATACGCTAAGATATGAAGTAGCATATATGCTAAGATATGAATTTTGTCTTTACACTATTCATGCAGTCAATGCAGTAAAACGTGTCTAGACTAAGAATGATAAGCAAGTGATTCTCTAAAAATGATAAGCAGGTAATTTTTCGACACGAAATGATAAGCAAAACTTTTGACATGCAGACCAGGTTCAAGTCCAGACTCCTTAAAGTAACCTAACAACTATTAAGTCGAAGTCCAGACTCACTTATGTATCCTAACAACTCCTAGTTAGACACACTAATGCAAGACCTGGTTCGCTACGACCACGGCTCTGATACCAACTGTGAAGACCCGTCCTAATCCATCCGGACGAAGTCCATATAAATTATAAACGATTCACAACAGTTGATTACATCGCGAGGTACTTGACCTCTATATGATACATTTTACAAACATTGCATTCGTTTTTGAAAAGGAAATCTTTCATTACATCTAAGGTTGACGACATGCATACCATTTCATAATATATCTTACTATAATTGACTTAATAATAATCTTGATGAACTCAACGACTCGAATGCAACGTCTTTTGAAATATGTCATGAATGACTCCAATTAATATCTCTAAGATGAGCAAAAGCACAGCGGAAGATTTATTTCGTACCTGAGAATAAACATGCTTTAAAGTGTCAACTAAAAGGTTGGTGAGTTCATTAGTTTAACATAAATAATCATTTCATAATTTTAATAGACCACAAGATTTCATATTTTCATTTCTCATAAACATACGTCCCATGCATAGAGACAAAAATATCATATGGATTGAACACCTGGTAACCGACATTCACAATATGCATATAAGAATATCCCCATCATTCCGGGATCCTCCTTAGGACATGATATAAATTTAGAAGTACTAAAGCATCCGGTACTTTGGATGGGGCTTGTTGGGCCCGATAGATCTATCTTTAGAGTTCGCGTCAATTAGGGTGTCTGTTCCCTAATTCTTAGATTACCAGACTTAATAAAAAGGGGCATATTCGACTTCGATCATTCAACCAAATAATGTAGTTTCGATTACTTGTGTCTATTTCGTAAAACAGTTATAAAAGTTGCGCATGTATTCTCAGTCCCAAAAATATATATTGCAAAAGCATTTAAAAAGGGATTAATGAAACTCACGCATATAAATATTGTAAAACAGTTAATAAAGAATTTGCATGTATTCTCAGTCCAAAAACGTAAAGAGTAAAAAGGGCAAATGAAACTCACCATACTGTATTTTGTAGTAAAAATACATATAACATCATTGAACAAGTGCAAGGTTGACCTCGAATTCACGAACCTATATCAAGTATATATATATATATATATATATATATATATATATATATATATATATATATATATATATATATATATATATATATATATATATATATATATATTAACACATATCATATTTAATCAACTAAATTTATTTATATTTTATAATGTGTTAAGATTAATATCTTTATATATATTTAATTACATTATTGCTTATAATTTGTCATAATATATATATATGATATATAATTTATGTTATATCAATATGAATACTATTATATTAGTTTGTATATTAAAACATATTAGTATGTATTATTAGTTTACTTGTAATCTATTTTTATATAGATATCAATCGTATGTTGAAATAATACTACAGTAATAATAGTTTTGATAAAAATATAATAATGATAGTTTTTAATGATAATAATAATAATAATAATACTTATTTTAATAATAAAAATGATAAAGTTAATAATAATAGTAACAACAATATATAGTGATAATAATAATATTGATATTAATAATAATAATAATAATAATAATAACAAAAATAATAATAATAATAATAATAATAATAATAATAATAATAATAATAATGATAATAATAATAATAATAATAATAATAATAATAATAATAATAATAATAATAATAATAATAATAATAATAATAATAATAATAATAACAAAATTGCTACCTTCATGGAACAAGCTTTTAAAAAAAATCGCCCTTGCTCGGGCTCGAACCCATGACCTCCCGCTCAACCGCAACACCCTTAAACCAATCTGCTAATCTAATTTTCTGTTATAATTCATATCCCATATTTATCTATCCTATTATTTTTGGCCCAGCCATAATTTACAGCCCAACATGGATTTCCAGCCTAACAATAACCCAGACAGCTTCTGTGGTTAATTAAAACCAAAAAAAAATTATGCTGTAGCCAAGTTTCGAACCTCAGACCTCCAGTTTAAATCCACACTCGCAAACCATTCTACCAAGCTTGTTTATCTGATTTATACCCATCTTAGTTATTTATTACCCTTATTTAAATTCATCAATATTTACCTCCTTCATCATCATCTTACATAACCTTATCATCATCATCTAAACTTAATCCTAATCATAACCATTTATAAACTTCGAAGCCCAACAGAAATATATTAGCTCTCAGCCCAAGCAACAACAAAGAAACAACCACTAATCTTCATAAAAAAAAATATGATGTTGGCTCATCACCGTGATTAAAAACCTTCGGTCTATACTAAACAAAGATATCTTGACATTTAATCAAAATGGAGCCCATTTGCAGCATATACTTTATTCTAGGATTCGGTTTTTGTAACAACAACACAGACATAAATGATGCCATGTGCAACATCCAAGCTACCACTCCCATTATAAAAAAAATAATACTTAAATACCACCTTTAGGATTTATAGTGTCGGCCATGAAAATCAACTAGTCCCACATGTATAGTTATATTATACCAAAGCACTTGAATCCAATACAAATCGTTATATATATAGCTGTGACCCATCGTGTATTTTATTTTATTTTTTTATCCTTTATTGGCTGAAATAGAAATCCAAAAAAAAAATATAATGGCGTGTGGTTTTGTTTGGGTCAAGCTGAAGCATCGAAGAGGAAATGGAAGAAAAACAAAGTAATTGAATGGTGGCGGTAATGGAGTGCTTCCGACTGTTTACAACGATATTAACAACCATATAAAAGTGTGGTTTAGATACACGTGATTAAAGGTGGTTAGTCGATGGTTTGTGGTGTAGTGCAGGATATGAGGGTGTGTTGGTGTTCGATGAAATTGGTTAGAAAACAGAAATCATGGCATCGTTAATGGAGATTAGGAGAAAGAAAGATGAGACGGGTTGTGGTGATATTAGGTGGTTTATGGTTTAGTGTGGTGATTCACACGACTTAGAACCGAAGATGAATAGTTGTAGTAGCAATCATATTGTAGTAGCATATGATGGTCGTTCTTGGTTTAAAACAGAAAATAAATAAAGTATACGATGAATAGATGATAGTTCTTGGTGGTGATGTTCGATTATGCATGTGATTTATGGTTGTACTTAGCAGGAGGTTTGTAATGGTGATTGCAAGTGGTGAAAGAAGGTGGTTAATCAATGGTGGTGTAGCCTGTGATGGTTCTCGCAAAAGAGTAGAAGAAAGATTTTGAAATTTTGAACTCAAGAACAGGGTATATCCGGGTTTCTTTCTGTTAGATTTTTAATTTAGAAATTTCTATCTGTGAATGATGTAGTTGATAGTAGAAGTAAAGAGTTGGATGGTTCTTCCCAAGATAACATAGTGTAATCGCTTGTTTTATTCCCAATTATGTCGACAGATACTTCAGTCAGATATAGATAGGTAACGGAATTAGATCAAAACAAAATATAGAAAGTAGATGTGATTGAGTTTTGTAAGGTTGTGGTGGATGACAGAATATTTGGGAGTAGACATGACATATGAAAATGATTTAGAACAGACATGGAGGATATTTGTATGATCTTTATATATAATAAATAATAATGATTAATAAATATAAATATAGTAATAATATTAATACTAATAATATTAAAAATATTAAGAATAATAATAATAGAATCAATAATAATAATAATAATAATAATAATGTCCAACTAACACTAGTGATAATAATATTATTGTTAAGAGTAATAAAAGGAATGATAAAAATAAATTTAAACACAAATGTGAATTTTTAGTAATAACAATAATAATAATCCTAATAATAACTACATTTATAATTTATAATATTACTAATAATGATATTCAAAATAATAATAATATCAATAATATTAGTAATACTATAACAAATTAAATGTATCAGATTTTCGTATATATATATTATAATAAATTTAATAATAAATATATTTATATTAATATTTATCTTAATAATAATGAAAATAATAATAATAATAATAATATTAACTATAATAACTATATTTTAACTTGAAATTTTTAATATATATATATATATATATATATATATATATATATATATATATATATATATATATATATATACACTTTTATATTTATTTTTATTTACGTAATTACTTACACACAATGGTTCGTGAATCGTCGGGAGTGGTCAAAGGTTAATTGAATCCATATAAATAATTCAATAGTCAAATGTATGCATGAACACAGTTTAAAGTTTATGAGACTTCAATATTACAGTTTTTGCTTATCGTATCAGAAACATATAAAGATATAAGTTTAAATTTGGTTGGAAATTCCCGGGTCATCACAGTACCTACCCGTTAAAGAAATTTCGTACCGAAATTTGAGTGAGGTGGTCATGGCTAACAATAAAAATGTTTTTATGACCAATATGAGTTGATAATTAGAGGTTTATCATCATTGAATAATAATGATAAAATAATTCGATTATTCTAAGAATACGAATGAAGCTATCGCAAAAGGGTGAATTGAAGAAAATAAGATTTTCTTTAGCTTTTGACGTAAACAGGGTTGAATTCCGGAATTCAAGGGATTTAAAGAAAATCTTCGAAATCTAAAAGATTTGATTCTCCGGCGAGTAAGGAAATTAAAATCTCTATAATTAAATACGGTGATCTGCCTCAATTGCTTGGTCTGGTATTTTCACTATAAATGAACTTCTTCTGTTCTATTACTTCCTACCACTCCCATTTTCTATATTTTAATTCATACTTTCAAATCATCAGTCTATATGCTTCATCTAGTTCTAATCCTTAATATTTTCCTAATTATCCTTTCTGTCATCCTTCTTTTTAATCTTCCTCCAGAAGAATTTGTTTACTTCTACTATTATCTTGGGGTGATACTATTCTTAATTATACCGTGTCTTTATATTGCTATTCGTATTAATATCCACGATTTGTAATCTCCGTGTTGTTGTTAGGCTTTATATTTTCTCTTATATTTGGGAGCTCTTTTGCCTTTTTATTCTTTTCTCGACCTCTAGTAAAGCGAGTAATGGTCCAGAATTCGTAAGTATGAAGTTTTGAATGAACTTAATGTTCTAAGCAGGAAAGAACGTGATAGCACGATTTGATTTGTCAAATTACCAGAGTCACTAAGAATAGAACTATCAAGAATATACTTTCTTGATATGTTCAGAAGTTAAGCAGAATAAAAGAGTTATGTAACATGGCACGTGATGACGTTAGGATCTGTGAATCATCACGTCCCATTAGAAACTCAGCATGACTTACTGTAATATAATCACGTTGATCAAGTGTCATTATATTATACTAATTCATGCATCAATTTCTTTACATTTCTCCAGAATTTATTTATAAATTAAACCTAGATTTTTCAGAAGTTTCCAATATAATAAAACACAGGAAGCACGAAGAGGTATATAATTTCGGACGAGAATATTTATGAAAATATCCTCAGAAATATCGAAGATATTGATGATGATATTTTGGAATTTCTAAGTTCGATGGTTGCTGGAGAAAGATTTTCCGCAAGATTTTAACATGACTTCGGAGCAAGATATTCTCTAAAGATTTCAATGGATTCAGAATTACTTGGATTCTTTGAATATAGGGTATGACCCTTGTATTTGTCCTTGGTCTCCTTCGTGATTAGCTCAATCCATTTTACAGTTCCAACTTTTCTGAGCTTTTCCAACATACAATTTTTTTATCATCAACTTTTGGCTGTTGAGGTCGTTTACAGTTTTTGTTACTTCATTCAACTTTTCAAAATTCAGAGTATTAATTCGTAGATTAGGTGCTTTTCAGAATGGAAGATCATAGTTCTAAGAGATAAATGTTATATGGATACATATAACTGTTGATGTGGAAATGTTGCGAGGCCCACAATACAGATTTGCCGATTTTCGGTAATTGGTATGGCAATTCTTGTTACAAGATGCGGATGAGTACATGATGAGACTTCAATAGATAATTATAGTGATTTGTCGGAGAGATTTAAACCAAGGAGCGACCAGGTTGATGGTACATCTGCTGGTAATATGGTGGAATATAAAAGGTTTCCCAGTAACAATAATGAGTACGTATATATATCATGGTTATAATGAGGTTGTTTAGGACGAAGATTCGGAGTTGACTTGTTGGAGCTGTGACAAAATTGGCTAATTTGAAAAGAGATTGCAAAGTTATTTTCGGTAATAATAACGCTAAAGGAATTATCACAGCTACACGTTAAACGTTTACTCATTTTTTGAGAGTTTTTAGGTGCATAACTATATGCATAAATCTTTCCTTCCATAGATGAAGTGCGGTTGGTTCATCCTCTCGATTGAGGTGTTTTCAAGAATCATGAAAGGTTTGAATGCAGAATGTAATCGTGAAGATACAAATGAGGTTTAAGACGAAATCAAGTGGCAAACTTGAAGAATTGTTTAGTTTCATATGTTATAATCAATATTTTAATTCATTTTAATTATCCAATGTTGATAGTCCACAGTTAGCATTTCAATAATTCATATATAATATTCGAATTAATTAATACGTGTCGTGACCCGTATACGTCTCAGACTCGATCACAACTCAAATTATATATATATTATTGTAGAATCAACCTCAACCCTGTATAGAGAACTCGATCGTTACTGCATATAGAGTGTCTATGGTTATTCCAAATAAAATATATAAATGCGTCGATATGATTTGTCAAAACCTTGTATACGTGTCCCGATATTTAAGGTGCGAAAAATAAATACAGAAATTAAATGACAATAAATAAAGTGCGTAAAGTAAATAACAGAAATTAAATGACGATAAATAAAATTGCGAGGATATAAATTGCGATAATTAAACTGCGATAAATAAATTAAATGTTAATAAGGAATTAACAGTTAGGTAGGAACAGTTAGCTAGGATTTTGTTAGCGTGGATTCTTAATAGAATTTCATGTTGTTAATTAGTCTGTTTCTAATCAATTTTTTTTTATTGTGTTTATTATTTCTTCATTATGCCACTTGTTGGATTCTGGTAAGTTAAAATCCAAATATGAAATTGAATTTGAATGAAAATGGTTATTCTGTGGTGAACGGATTTGTATATCGGTAGATGTAAATAGGATTGTAAATGACTGTTGAATTAGATTCGAAGAATGTACAGTGTAACTTATTAATGCGAAATCTAAATATTCCTCGGGTATTACCTACCCGTTAAAATATTTTCACCATTAACAGTTTGTACAATAAAAATTTTAATTACAATCTTTATGAAAACATATATACATATATACTTATATATTTTCTTCAGACGTAATTATGAATTTAATGAGTCAATGTGATATTAAACTCATTTGGTTTACCATTAGAACTAGAATACATAATCTCTAAAACATTTAGAGATTACTTAATCGTCATGAGGAAAGAAGATAATCGATGTAGAATGATACGTAGAACGATTATTATACTCGAGGTACATAATGAGATGTTGAGGCATGGATTGTTGATGGTACTGGTGCTGTTACTGATGGTACTGTTGGTGCCGATGATGTTGCTGAAGCTGGTACATTTTGTACCATATTCTCCAGATTGATTACTCGAGCGCGAAGTTCGTTGACTTTTCCTATTATTCCAAGATGATTGTCGATCAGAACAAGCAGATGAATAAGGTTCAGAATTGTGGATAGAATATAATCTTGTCGAGTTACTCTGGAAATAAGACTGAAAATGGTGTCTCAAACAGGTTCGCCGGTAAACGCTTCAGGTTCATTGTCAAGAGGTGAATTCGGTTGGTGAAAGGGATTGCCTTCTGCGCGTTTCCATTAATTAAGTCGACTACGAATGCATCAGATGAATTGGGGATGGCTGATTGATTAATTCGTTCTGGTGACATTGCTTTCGAACCTTAGGTGAATATCCATGTCGAAATAGCTGTCGGAATAACTATCGGAATAGTTATCGAAATCTGAGGGACTCGAACTGGTTGAGGGATTCATCTTATACAATCAGATGAAGGATTTTTGATAAGAAATAGATTATAGGATGTAAATTAGTACCCTGCAATACATAATTTACATATACATATATAATACTAAAATCCCATAAGTTGCGGAGGAATTTACGGAATATGTCTGATAAAGTTACAGTAACAGATACGCTAAGATATGAAGTAGCATATACGCTAAGATATGAATTTTGTCTTTACACTATTCATGTAGTCAATGCAGTAAAACGTGTCTAGACTAAGAATGATAAGCAAGTGATTCTCTAAAAATGATAAGCAGGTAATTTTTCGACACGAAATGATAAGCAAAACTTTTGACATGCAGACCAGGTTCAAGTCCAGACTCCTTAAAGTAACCTAAAAACTATTAAGTCGAAGTCCAGACTCACTTATGTATCCTAACAACTCCTAGTTAGACACACTAATGCAAGACCTGGTTCGCTACGACCACGGCTCTGATACCAACTGTGAAGACCCGTCCTAATCCATCCGGACGAAGTCCATATAAATTATAAACGATTCACAACAGTTGATTACATCGCGAGGTACTTGACCTCTATATGATACATTTTACAAACATTGCATTCGTTTTTGAAAAGGAAATCTTTCATTACATCTAAGGTTGACGATATGCATACCATTTCATAATATATCTTACTATAATTGACTTAATAATAATCTTGATGAACTCAACGACTCGAATGCAACGTCTTTTGAAATATGTCATGAATGACTCCAATTAATATCTCTAAGATCAGCAAAAGCACAGCGGAAGATTTATTTCGTACCTGAGAATAAACATGCTTTAAAGTGTCAACTAAAAGGTTGGTGAGTTCATTAGTTTAACATAAATAATCATTTCATAATTTTAATAGACCACAAGATTTCATATTTCCATTTTTCATAAACATACGTCCCATGCATAGAGACAAAAATATCATATGGATTGAACACCTGGTAACCGACATTCACAATATGCATATAAGAATATCCCCATCATTCCGGGATCCTCCTTCGGACATGATATAAATTTCGAAGTACTAAAGCATCCGGTACTTTGGATGGGGCTTGTTGGGCCCGATAGATCTATCTTTAGAGTTCGCGTCAATTAGGGTGTTTGTTCCCTAATTCTTAGATTACCAGACTTAATAAAACGGGGCATATTCGACTTCGATCATTCAACCATATAATGTAGTTTCGATTACTTGTCTCTATTTCGTAAAACAATTATAAAAGTTGCGCATGTATTCTCAGTCCCAAAAATATATATTGCAAAAGCATTTAAAAAGGGATTAATGAAACTCACGCATATAAATATTGTAAAACAGTTAATAAAGAATTTGCATGTATTCTCAGTCCAAAAACGTAAAGAGTAAAAAGGGCAAATGAAACTCACCATACTGTATTTCGTAGTAAAAATACAAATAACATCATTGAACAAGTGCAAGGTTGACCTCGAATTCACGAACCTATATCAAGTATATATATATATATATATATATATATATATATATATATATATATATATATATATATATATATATATATATATATATATATATATATATATATATATATATATATTAACACATATCATATTTAATCAACTAAATTTATTTATATTTTATAATGTGTTAAGATTAATATCTTTATATATATTTAATTACATTATTGCTTATAATTTTTCATAATATATATATATGATATATAATTTATGTTATATCAATATGAATACTATTATATTAGTTTGTATATTAAAACATATTAGTATGTATTATTAGTTTACTTGTAATCTATTTTTATATAGATATCAATCGTATGTTGAAATAATACTACAGTAATAATAGTTTTGATAAAAATATAATAATGATAGTTTTTAATGATAATAATAATAATAATAATAATAATAATACTTATTTTAATAATAAAAATGATAAAGTTAATAATAATAGTAACAACAATATATAGTGATAATAATAATATTGATATTAATAATAATAATAATAACAATAATAATAATAATAATAATAATAATAATAATAATAATAATAATAATAATAATAATAATAATAATAATAATAATAACAAAATTGCTACCTTCATGGAACAAGCTTTTAAAAAAAATCGCCCTTGCTCGGGCTCGAACCCATGACCTCCCGCTCAACCGTAACACCCTTAAACCAATCTGCTAATCTAATTTTCTGTTATAATTCATATCCCATATTTATCTATCCTATTATTTTCGGCCCAGCCATAATTTACAGCCCAACATGGATTTGCAGCCTAACAATAGCCCAGACAGCTTCTGTGGTTAATTAAAACCAAGAAAAAATTATGCTGTTGCCAAGTTTCGAACCTCAGACCTCCAGTTTAAATCCACACTCGCAAACCATTCTACCAAGCTTGTTTATCTGATTTATACCTATCTTAGTAATTTATTACCCTTATTTAAATTCATCAATATTTACCCCCTTCATCATCATCTTACATAACCTTATCATCATCATCTAAACTTAATCCTAATCATAACCATTTATAAACTTCGAAGCCCAACAGAAATATATTAGCTCTCAGCCCAAGCAACAACAAAGAAACAACCACTAATCTTCATAAAAAAAATATGAAGTTGGCTCATCACCGTGATTAAAAACCTTCGGTCTATACTAAACAAAGATATCTTGACATTTAATCAAAATGGAGCCCATTTGCAGCATATACTTTATTCTAGGATTCGGTTTTTGTAACAACAACACAGACATAAATGATGACATGTGCAACATCCAAGCAACCACTCCCATTATAAAAAAAATAATACTTAAATGCCACCTTTAGGATTTATAGTGTCGGCCATGAAAATCAACTAGTCCCACATGTATATTTATATTATACCAAAGCACTTGAATCCAATACAAATCGTTATATATATAGTTCTGACCCATCGTGTATTTTATTTTATTTTTTATCCTTTATTGGCTGAAATAGAAACCCAAAAAAAAAATATAATGGCGTGTGGTTTTGTTTGGGTCAAGCTGAAGCATCGAAGAGAAAATGGAAGAAAAACAAAGTAATTGAATGGTGGCGGTAATGGAGTGCTTCCGACTGTTTACAACGATATTAACAACCATATAAAAGTGTGGTTTAGATACACGTGATTAAAGGTGGTTAGTCGATGGTTTGTGGTGTAGTGCAGGATATGAGGGTGTGTTGGTGTTCGATGAAATTGGTTAGAAAACAGAAATCATGGCATCGTTAATGGAGATTAGGAGAAAGAAAGATGAGACGGGTTGTGGTGATATTAGGTGGTTTATGGTTTAGTGTGGTGATTCACACGACTTAGAACCGAAGATGAATAGTTGTAGTAGCAATCATATTGTAGTAGCATATGATGGTCGTTCTTGGTTTAAAACAGAAAATAAATAAAGTATACGATGAATAGATGATAGTTCTTGGTGGTGATGTTCGATTGTGCATGTGATTTATGGTTGTACTTAGCAGGAGGTTTGTAATGGTGATTGCAAGTGGTGAAAGAAGGTGGTTAATCAATGGTGGTGTAGCCTGTGATGGTTCTCGCAAAAGAGTAGAAGAAAGATTTTGAAATTTTGAACTCAAGAACAGGGTATATCCGGTTTTCTTTCTGTTAGATTTTTAATTTAGAAATTTCTATCTGTGAATGATGTAGTTGATAGTAGAAGTAAAGAGTTGGATGGTTCTTCCCAAGATAACATAGTGTAATCGCTTGTTTTATTCCCAATTATGTCGACAGATACTTCAGTTAGAAACAGAAACATGAATAAAAAATATTTAAAGCAGATATAGATAGGTAACGGAATTAGATCAAAACAAAATATAGAAAGTAGATGTGATTGAGTTTTGTAAGGTTGTGGTGGATGACAGAATATTTGGGAGTAGACAAGACATATGAAAATGATTTAGAACAGACATGGAGGATATTTGTATGATCTTTATATATAATAAATATTAATGATTAATAAATATAAATATATTAATAATATTAATACTAATAATATTAAAAATATTAAGAATAATAATAATAGAATCCATAATAATAATAATAATAATAATGTCCAACTAACACTAGTGATAAAAATATTATTGTTAAGAGTAATAAAAGGAATGATAAAAATAAATTTAAACACAAATGTGAATTTTTAGTAATAACAATAATAATAATCCTAATAATAACTACATTTATAATTTATAATATTACTAATAATGATATTCAAAATAATAATAATATCAATAATATTAGTAATATTAGTAATACTATAACAAATTAAATGTATCAGATTTTTGTATATATATATTATAATAAATTTAATAATACATATATTTATATTAATATTTATCTTAATAATAATGAAAATAATAATAATAATAATATTAACTATAATAACTATATTTTAACTTGAAATTTTTAATATATATATATATATATATATATATATATACTTTTATATTTATTTTTATTTACGTAATTACTTACACACAATGGTTCGTGAATCGTCGGGAGTGGTCAAAGGTTAATTGAATCCATATAAATATTTCAATAGTCAAATGTATGCATGAACACAGTTTAAAGTTTATGAGACTTCAACATTACAGATTTTGCTTATCGTATCAGAAACATATAAAGATTTAAGTTTAAATTTGGTCGGAAATTTCCGGGTCATCACAGTTGACACCCGATTTAGTTCAGGTGACCTAGTGAATTTCGGTAAATTCCTAGGATTTTACGTTCAACAGTAATGAACGTACTGAAAATAATTTCTTTGAAAACAAATCAGTTTTTATTTTTCAAAACATTTTCTCGATCAAGTTCGAGTATAGATATCATCGAATTCCATGAGTTTGTAATTCTCAATCTTTAATGTCAATCTCAAAGATTGAGTAATATCAGGCTTAAATGCTGATTTTTAATCTTTAAGGAGATTATCCTTTCTGGAGATCTGGTTCATCAGTCTTATCCAGCTGATTTGCAAGGCGTCCTCCCCATTTTACGAGACAGATCCTCTCATGGATAGAATAAGTCTGACCACTTGGCTGTAGTGACCCGAACTTTTCCATGTTTATATATATATATTAAATAAAATTGTTATTTACATGATTAAGTGTTTCCAACATGTTAAGCAATCAAACTTGTTAAGACTTGATTAATTGAAATAGGTTTCATATAGACAATTGACCACTCAAGTTGACCGGTAATTCACGAACGTTAAAACTTGTAAAAACTATATGATGACATATATATGGTTATATATATAGTTAACATGATATTATGATAAGTAAACATATAATTAAGTATATTAACAATGAACTACATATGTAAAAACAAGACTACTAACTTAATGATTTTGAAACGAGACATATATGTAACGATTATCATTGTAACGACATTTAATGTATATATATCATATTAAGAGATATTCGTACATCATAATATCATGATAATATAATAATTTAAAATCTCATTTGATATTATAAACATTGGGTTAACAACATTTAACAAGATCGTTAACCTAAAGGTTTCAAAACAACACTTACATGTAACGACTAACGATGACTTAACGACTCAGTTAAAATGTATATACATGTAGTGTTTTAATATGTATTCATACACTTTTGAAAGCCTTCAAGACACTTATCAAAATACTTCTACTTAACAAAAATGCTTACAATTACATCCTCATTCAGTTTCATCAACAATTCTACTCGTATGCACCCGTATTCGTACTCGTACAATACATAACTTTTAGATGTATGTACTATTGGTATATACACTCCAATGATCAGCTCTTAGCAGCTCATGTGAGTCACCTAACACATGTGGGAACTATCATTTGGCAACTAGCATGAAATATCTCATAAAATTACAAAAATATGAGTAATCATTCATGACTTATTTACATGAAAATAAAATTACATATCCTTTATATCTAATCCATACAGCAACTACCAAAAACAACTACAAACACTTTCATTCTTCAATTTTCTTCATCTAATTAATCTCTCTCAAGTTCTATCTTCAAGTTCTAAGTGTTCTTCATAAATTCTACAAGTTCTAGTTTCATAAAATCAAGAATACTTCCAAGTTTGCTAGCTTACTTCCAATCTTGTAGAGTGATCATCTAACCTCAAGAAATCTTTCTTATTTACAGTAAGATATCTTTCTAATATAAGGTAATACTCATATTCAAACTTTGATTCAATTTCTATAACTATAACAATCTTATTTCGAGTGGAAATCTTACTGAACTTGTTTTCGTGTCATGATTCTACTTCAAGAACTTTCAAGCCATCCAAGATCCTTTAAAGCTAGATGTAGTGACCCGAACTTTTCCATGTTTATATATATATTAAATGAAATTGTTATTTACATGATTAAGTGTTTTCAACATGTTAAGCAATCAAACTTGTTAAGACTTGATTAATTGAAATAGGTTTCATATAGACAATTGACCACCCAAGTTGACCGGTGATTCACGAATGTTAAAACTTGTAAAAACTATATGATGACATATATATGGTTATATATATAGTTAACATGATTTTATTATAAGTATGTATCTCATTAGGTATTTTAACAATGAGTTATATACATAAAAATGAGACTATTAATTTAAGAAACTCGAAAACGATATATATAACGATTATCGTTATAACAACGTCTTACTAGGTACATATGAATCATATTAAGATATTGATACACTTGGTTAATTATGTTAAATGATAAGTAATTATATCATTAAGTATATTAATAATGAACTACATATGTAAAAATAAGACTACTAACTTCATGATTTTGAAACGAGACATATATGTAACGATTATCGTTGTAACGACATTTAATGTATATATATCATATTAAGAGATATTCGTACATCATAATATCATGATAATATAATAATTTAAAATCACATTTGATATTATAAACATTGGGTTAACAACATTTAACAAGATCGTTAACCTAAAGGTTTCAAAACAACACTTACATGTAACGACTAACGATGACTTAACGACTCAGTTAAAATGTATATACATGTAGTGTTTTAATATGTATTCATACATTTTTGAAAGACTTCAAGACACTTATCAAAATACTTCTACTTAACAAAAATTCTTACAATTACATCCTCGTTCAGTTTCATCAACAATTCTACTCGTATGCACCCGTATTCGTACTCGTACAATACACAGCTTTTAGATGTATGTACTATTGGTATATACACTCCAATGATCAGCTCTTAGTAGCCCATGTGAGTCACCTAACACATGTAGGAACCATCTTTTGGCAACTAGCATGAAATATCTCATAAAATTACAAAAATATGAGTAATCATTCATGACTTATTTACATGAAAACAAAATTACATATCCTTTATATCTAATCCATACACCAACGACCAAAAACACCTACAAACACTTTCATTCTTCAATTTTCTTCATCTAATTGATCTCTCTCAAGTTCTATCTTCAAGTTCTAAGTGTTCTTCACAACAACAACTACAACAATCATCCTAACAACAATAACAATGGCAACAACAACAACAATCAGAAGCATCTATGCCAAAGGTGTGAAAAGTATCACTTGGGGTTCTGCACCAAATTTTGCAACAAGTGTAAAAGAAATGGTCATAGCGCAGCAAAGTGTGAGGTCTACGGACCAGGGGTTAACAGAACGAAAGGAACAAATGGTATCAGAACGAGTAATGGTGGAGCAAGTAGTGTCAGAGCAAGTTATGCCAATGTAGTTTGTTATAAATGTGGAAAACCGGGCCACATTATTAGAAATTGCCCAAACCAGGAGAACACGAATGGACAAGGCCGCGGAAGAGTTTTCAATATTAATGCGGCAGAGGCACGGGAAGACCCGGAGCTTGTTACGGGTACGTTTCTTATTGACAATAAATCTGCTTACGTTTTAATTGATTCGGGTGCGGATAGAAGCTATATGAGTAGAGATTTTTGTGCTAAATTAAGTTGTCTATTGACGCCGTTGGATAGTAAATTTTTACTCGAATTAGCAAATGGTAAATTAATTTCAGCAGATAATATATGTCGGAATCAAGAAATTAAACTGGTTAGCGAAACATTTAAGATTGACTTGATACCAGTAGAGTTAGGGAGTTTTGATGTGATAATCGGTATGGACTGGTTGAAAGAAGTGAAAGCAGAGATCGTTTGTTACAAAAATGCAATTCGCATTATACGAGAAAAAGGAAAACCCTTAATGGTGTATGGAGAAAAGGGCAACACGAAGCTACATCTTATTAGTAATTTAAGGCACAAAAACTAATAAGAAAAGGTTGCTATGCTGTTCTAGCACACGTCGAGAAAGTACAAACTGAAGAAAAGAGCACCAATGATGTTCCCGTCGCAAAAGAATTTCCCGATGTATTTTCGAAAGAATTACCGGGATTACCCCCACATCGATCCGTTGAATTTCAAATAGATCTTGTACCAGGAGCTGCACCAATAGCTCGTGCTCCTTACAGACTCGCACCCAGCGAGATGAAAGAACTGCAAAGCCAACTGCAAGAACTATTAGAACGTGGTTTCATTCGACCAAGCACATCACCATGGGGAGCTCCTGTTTTGTTTGTCAAGAAGAAGGATGGTACATTTAGGTTGTGTATTGACTATAGAGAGTTGAACAAACTTACCATCAAAAACCGTTATCCACTGCCGAGAATTGACGACTTATTTGATCAACTACAAGGCTCGTCGGTTTATTCGAAGATCGATTTACGTTCTGGATATCATCAAATGCGATTAAAGGAGGATGATATTCCAAAAACTGCTTTTAGGACGCGTTATGGTCATTACGAGTTTATGGTTATGCCGTTTGGATTGACTAACGCACCAGCTGTGTTCATGGACCTTATGAACCGAGTGTGTGGGCCATATCTTGACAAGTTTGTCATTATTTTCATCGATGACATACTTATTTAATCAAAGAATGATCAAGAGCACGAAGAACATTTGAGAAAAGTGCTAGAAGTATTGAGGAAAGAAAAACTGTACGCTAAGTTTTTAAAGTGTGCATTTTGGTTGGAAGAAGTTCAATTCCTCGGTCACATAGTGAACAAAGAAGGTATCCAGGTGGACCCGGCAAAGATCGAAACCGTTGAAAAGTGGGAAACCCCAAAAACTCCGAAGCATATACGTTAATTTTTAAGATTGGCTGGTTACTACAGAAGATTCACCCAAGATTTCTCCAAAATAGCAAAACCCTTGACTGCATTAACGCATAAAGGGAAGAAATTTGAATGGAAGGATGAATAAGAGAAGGCGTTTCAATTATTGAAGAAAAAGCTAACTACGGCACCTATATTGTCATTGCCTGAAGGGAATGATGATTTTGTGATTTATTGTGACGCATCAAAGCAAGGTCTCGGTTGTGTATTAATGCAACGGACGAAGGTGATTGCTTATGCGTCTAGACAATTGAAGATTCACGAGCAAAATTATACGACGCATGATTTGGAATTAGGCGCGGTTGTTTTTGCATTAAAGACTTGGAGGCACTACTTATATGGGGTCAAAAGTATTATATATACCGACCACAAAAGTCTTCAACACATATTTAATCAGAAACAACTGAATATGAGGCAGCGTAGGTGGATTGAATTGTTGAATGATTACGACTTTGAGATTCGTTACCACCCGGGGAAGGCAAATGTGGTAGCCGACGCCTTGAGCAGAAAGGACAGAGAACCCATTCGAGTAAAATCTATGAATATAATGATTCACACTAACCTTACTACTCAAATAAAGGAGGCGCAACAAGGAGTTTTAAAAAAGGGAAATTTAAAGGATGAAATACCCAAAGGATCGGAGAAGCATCTTAATATTCGGGAAGACGGAACCCGGTATAGGGCTGAAAGGATTTGGGTACCAAAATTTGGAGATATGAGAGAAATGGTACTTAGAGAAGCTCATAAAACCAGATACTCAATACATCCTGGAACGGGGAAGATGTACAAGGATCTCAAGAAACATTTTTGGTGGCCGGGTATGAAAGCCGATGTTGCTAAATACGTAGGAGAATGTTTGACGTGTTCTAAGGTCAAAGCTGAGCATCAGAAACCATCAGGTCTACTTCAACAACCCGAAATCCCGGAATGGAAATGGGAAAACATTACCATGGATTTCATCTCTAAATTGCCAAGGACTGCAAGTGGTTTTGATACTATTTGGGTAATAGTTGATCGTCTCACCAAATCAGCACACTTCCTGCCAATAAGAGAAGATGACAAGATGGAGAAGTTAGCACGACTGTATTTGAAGGAAGTCGTCTCCAGACATGAAATACCAATCTCTATTATCTCTGATAGGGATAGCAGATTTATTTCAAGATTCTGGCAGACATTACAGCAAGCATTAGGAACTCGTCTAGACATGAGTACTTCCTATCATCCACAAACTGATGGGCAGAGCGAAAGGACGATACAAACGCTTGAATACATGCTACGAGCATGTGTTATTGATTTCGAAAACAGTTGGGATCGACGTCTACCGTTAGCAGAATTTTCCTACAACAACAGCTACCATTCAAGCATTGAGATGGCGCCGTTTGAAGCACTTTATGGTAGAAAGTACAGGTCTCTGATTTGTTGGAGTGAAGTGGGGGATAGACAGATTACGGGTCCGGAGATAATACAAGAAACTACCGAGAAGATCATCCAAATTCAACAACGGTTGAAAACCGCCCAAAGTCGACAAAAGAGCTACGCTGACATTAAAAGAAAAGATATAGAATTTGAAATTGGAGAGATGGGCATGCTTAAAGTTGCACCTTGGAAAGGCATTGTTCGATTTGGTAAACGAGAGAAATTAAATCCAAGGTATATTGGACCATTCAAGATTATTGATCGTGTCGAACCAGTAGCTTACCGACTTGAGTTACCTCAACAACTCGCGGCTGTACATAACACTTTCCACGTCTCGAATTTGAAGAAATGTTTTGCTAAAGAAGATCTCACTATTCCGTTAGATGAAATCCAAATCAACGAAAAACTTCAATTTATCGAAGAACCCATCGAAATAATGGATCGTGAGGTTAAAAGACTTAAGCAAAACAAGATACCAATTGTTAAGGTTCGATGGAATGCTCGTAGAGGACCCAAGTTCACCTGGGAATGAGAAGATCAGATGAAGAAGAAATACCCGCATTTATTTCCAGAAGATACGTCAACACCTCCAACTTCTTAAAATTTCGGGACGAAATTTATTTAACGGGTAGGTACTGTAGTGACCCGAACTTTTCCATGTTTATATGTATATTAAATGAAATTTTTATTTACATGATTAAGTGTTTTCAACATGTTAAGTAATCAAACTTGTTAAGACTTGATTAATCGAAATAGGTTTCATATAGACAATTGACCACCCAAGTTGACCGGTGATTCACGAATGTTAAAACTTGTAAAAACTATACGATGACATATATATGGTTATATATATAGTTAACATGATTTTATTATAAGTATGTATCTCATTAGGTATTTTAACAATGAGTTATATACATAAAAATGAGACTATTAATTTAAGAAACTCAAAAACGATATATATAACGATTATCGTTATAACAACGTCTTACTAGGTACATATGAATCATATTAAGATATTGATACACTTGGTTAATTATGTTAAATGATAAGTAAATATATCATTAAGTATATTAATAATGAACTACATATGTAAAAATAAGACTACTAACTTAATGATTTTGAAACGAGACATATATGTAACGATTATCGTTGTAACGACATTTAATGTATATATATCATATTAAGAGATATTCATACATCATAATATCATGATAATATAATAATTTAAAATCTCATTTGATATTATAAACATTGGGTTAACAACATTTAACAAGATCGTTAACCTAAAGGTTTCAAAACAACACTTACATGTAACAACTAACGATGACTTAACGACTCAGTTAAAATGTATATACATGTAGTGTTTTAATATGTATTCATACACTTTTGAAAGACTTCAAGACACTTATCAAAATACTTCTACTTAACAAAAATGCTTACAATTACATCCTCGTTCAGTTTCATCAACAATTCTACTCGTATGCGCCCGTATTCGTACTCGTACAATACACAGCTTTTAGATGTATGTACTATTGGTATATACACTCCAATGATCAGCTCTTAGCAGCCCATGTGAGTCACCTAACACATGTGGGAACCATCATTTGGTAACTAGCATGAAATATCTCATAAAATTACAAAAATATGAGTAATCATTCATGACTTATTTACATGAAAACAAAATTACATATCCTTTATATCTAATCCATACACCAACGACCAAAAATACCTACAAACACTTTCATTCTTCAATTTTCTTCATATAATTGATCTCTCTCAAGTTCTATCTTCAAGTTCTAAGTGAAAGCATTTCATATGCCCGAGAGACGTATTAAATCAATGTGGCTAATATGTTATGATCCAAGTCGGGTCATACCCAATAACAAGCTTACCGACACCTTATAAGTATTTAATCTTAACGATTGGGTCGTTAAATAAAAACGCGACACTTGGACTTTAGAAAATCGGTTTTCTGAAATATTTTCACTTGAGATAAATTATTTGGATAATTTATATATAATGAGGAATTGATTATTTATAAGTTTAAATAATCATATTATGTTGTAATTTGTAAAATGGTTTACAAAATCACAAGTAACCAAATAAATACATAATGTATTTATTAAGTTTTATAAAAAAAATTAAATTTTTTATAATCTAAGGAAGGAGCCGGTTTTGGGGACTCCAAGAATGAGTCACCCATGCTTGCTTGGTTACTTGTAGCAACATATTCTATAAGGGCATGCTAGGACTCACTTTGACCAAGATGGGCACAAGTCTTTAAGTCCTTTTTCCCTTGACTCAAACACTCTTACATGCACTTCCAATTCAAGTGAAAATAAGCAAAAACAAACTGCACAAAGCAGCTCATTCTGCCATGGGTTTCATAAGGAACAAAGGGGTTGTTCTTGCTCATTTGCTAGTCTAAATTCAAGTGTTCATAAATCCTAACCAAAGGCTAAGGTGTTGGGATCATTGCTTGTGGGTATAAGTCACTTGAGGCTTCAAGTTAGAAGCTAATTAGTCATCAATTCCATCAAACATTCTGCTCAAATCAACCTTGCTGCTGGTCGGTTTTGGAAGCCAAGCAAGTGAGTTTTCAAGCTAGGTTTCAAGGTGTACAAGGTTTATAACAAGGCAAGGGTGTTTTGGTGCTTTGCTTCTTCATTTCCTTCATCATCATCCAAGCATTTTGCAGCCCTTAAACTTGTTTAAGGAGGTATAAACATCTTAACTTTCTACTTAGTTTGTAAGCATATTTGTTCACAACTTGATCCACATGGGATTTGGCTTTAAAAGGTTAAAGTTTAACAAGTAAAACTTGTTAATTACACGCTTCCGTTTATAATGTTTCATAAAATGTTTTAGAACTTATGAACTTGTTAAATCCCAACAATGGTATCTAGAACCGAAGTTGTTGAAATATGCTTCGAATTATTGTTTTAAACCCACTATATTTGCATTCTAAGTACATGCATGAAAGAAGACTGCAAAAATTGTTGGTGTTGGGTGGGTACTTCATTATGGCCGAATTTATTAGGGTTCAAAATTGGGTTTTGAGCTCTATCATTTGGTCATATTTTGTTGCATGTTACAGTTCACAATCCTAGCCTTGACCTTGTGTTGATTGCATGCTATATTTGGTTGATTTGTTATATTCTTTTGGTATGTAATATTATTCATTCAATTGGAATGTAATAATTATTATTTTGGCTATGTAATTTGTTTTACATTTGGTATGTAAAATAGAATAGGTTGTATTTCATTTTCTAGATAAAAATGTATTAGGATACATATTTTGTAAAATGAAGATACAAGATGATGAAGACTTGAAGAACACAAGGAACATATGGATGCAAGGTTAAGTGGGAGATTTGAAATCTCCTACTTTGTATTATTACCCCTTAACCCGGTGACATTTGTTTTCGGCTAAACAAATGTCCACCAAAATGGCTAGATTGTGAACATACTTGTTTTGCATGTGTGGTTGTTTGTTTGTTTATTGTATTGTATGTTTGGTTGATACAATTAATCACAAAATAACAACAAGCAAAACGACAATTTAATTGGTTAAATTATACGTATTAATAACATGCAAGACGACAATTTAATTGGTTAAATTAAAAGCAACTAAAGACCTTAATAAATGGTTATTAAGAACAAGAAAAGGATCACATATATATAAAATGGTTTATATCAAGTAATTGGCAAATTACAAGACTTGAAAATGGATTTCAAATGAACCATACACTAAATGCATGTTGGTGTATGGCAAAAATGTTTTCTTAAACTAGAATTAACGAAAACTTAAAATCCCTTAATCGACAAGGTAAACAAGTTTAACGCCATCCTTTTGTGGGACACTTAAACATAGTAGGGAACTCATAATGGGATAAAGGTCACCTAACCGTTATGAGGTAACTAATATGGTTAAGGTAAAATTTGCATGCTTGTGGGATAAAGGTCACCTAACCACTTGTATGTTAATTTTACATGTTTACACAAGTAGGACGATTTGATTTGGGAATCATGAACTTAGGGTCACCGAAGCATGAGGAACAAATAGGCGTTGATGGGATAAATATGCCATGCAAAAGGATTGCATGATCCCATAATTTAGAAGCTGCAAAAGGATTGCAATTGTCATATAAATGACTACCTAGCTAAATCAAATAACGGGATAAAGGTCACCTAACCGAAATTTGATTTACCGTTGGATTCTAATATTTAATAAAACAATTATATATAAAAGGGTATTATTTATTAAATTTAAAATCGATACTTAAATGAACTTTGTTAATTTTGTAGATGGCCGCAAATAACAACAACATGCAAAATGCACCACTTAACCTAAACAACCTATCATTAAGGTCTCTCCTCGAGAAAGACAAACTCAACCATATGAACTTTATGGATTGGTTCCGTAATCTTAGAATTGTCCTCAAACTTGAGGATAAAGCGTATGTGTTGGAGGACCCTATTCCCGACCAACCGGATGAGGAAGATCTAGAGGGCATGGCTTATTATGACAAGTATTGCGCCGATTCGGTGCAAGTCGCTTGCCTAATGCTTGGGACTATGATACCCGAACTCCAAAAGGATTTCGAACATCATAGTGCATATGACATGATTACGCAATTGAAGGAGATGTTCCTTCAACAAGCACGTGTCGAGCGCTTCGAAACGGTTCGAGCGTTACATGCATGTCGTATGGATGACACCCAATCCGTATCCTCTTATGTCCTCAAAATGAAAAGCCTTATTGATCGTGCAAACCGTCTTAATCTCAACATATCTAATGAGCTAGCCACTGATCTTATCCTAAACTCCCTGTCAAAGAGGTTTGACCAATTTGTAATTAATTACAATATGAATGGGATGGATAAGACCATTGGTGAACTTCATGGCATGTTAAGGACGGCCGAAACTAGCATGGGTAAGAGGGCTTCACCCGTGCTAATGATCAATGATAGTGGGTCCAAAGGTAACAACACCTCTAAGCCAAAGGCGGCTAAGAGGAAAGGACCCGCCCATCAAGGCAAGGGAAAGGGGAGGATGGTTACCCCAACCAAAAACAAGAACAAGAAGCAAAAGGTTGACGGACAAGCAAACCCCAAGGAAGACCTGTGCTTTGGTTAGGTGAAATGGGTAACTGGAAACGCAATTGCCCGGTCTACCTTAAGGAGTTGAAGGAAAAGAGGGATGCGGGGCAATCCTCAGGTAATATATATATGGTATATATAGAGCTTAGTATTACTTCTTCAAATACATGGGTATTAGACACTAGATGTGGAACTCACATTTGCAATTCTTTGCAGGGGTTCAAAAGAAGTAGCAAGCAAACGGGAACATCAAGTCTCTTTATGGGCAATGGAGCCAAAGTGCTAGTGAAGGCTCAAGGAGACTATGTATTAAAGCTTCCAAGTGGTTTGGAACTTATTTTGAACAATGTTTTGTATGCACCGGATTTATGTCGAAACATTATTTCAGTTTCCCGTTTAAAACAATGTGGTTTTTATCTTAATTTTGTTAATGATGATATACACGTTTATTTAGATAATGTATTCTATTTTAAGGCTTCGCCTTCAAATGGAATTTATGAATTGGTTCATGATGACACATCATCTAATAGCTCAATATACCATACAAGCACCAAGAAACTCAAAAGGGATTTGAATGATTCCTACTTATGGCATTGTCTCCTTGGTCACATAAACAAGAACCGAATGCATACACTTCAAAAGAATGTACTTTTGAAATCAAATGAGATGGACTCGTTTGATGTATGTGAATCTTGTTTACAAGGCAAAATGACTAAAGCACCTTTCAAAGGGACCTATGAAAGGGCTAAAGACTTATTGGGATTAATACATTCGGATGTGTGTGGACCCTTTAAGCCCATGACTAGGAATGGTGAAAGATACTTTGTTACATTCATTGATGACTTCAGTCGTTTCGGATATGTCTACTTGTTAAGGCATAAGGATGAAACTTTTGAAGCATTCAAAGAATATCAAAACAAAGTACAAAATCAACTCAACAAGATAATCAAGGTACTGCGTACCGATAGAGGAGGTGAATACCTAAGCGATGCTTTCCAAGATCATCTTAGGAGTTGTGGGATTATCTCGCAACTTACTCCACCAGGAACACCCCAACTTAATGGAGTTTCCGAAAGGAGGAACCGAACCCTAATGGATATGGTTCGATCTATGATGGCAAGAAGCTCATTACCTCTGTCATTTTGGGGTCATTGTCTATGCTCCGCGGCTCGTATTTTAAATATGGCCCCAACCAAGAAAGTGGAACGAACTCCTCACGAGATGTGGTTTGGAAAACCTCCTTCTCTTTCATACTTGAAAGTATGGGGATGTGAAGCTTACCCAAAGCGCTATAATGCTAATAAGTTGCATGCTCGATCCACGAAGCGTATCTTCATAGGATATCCCAAGGATGATATGGGATACTATTTCTATGATCCGACCGAGCAAAATGTATTTGTTGCTCGAAAGGCGGAATTCCTTGAAACTAAGTTCCTAATGGAAGGTAATAGTGAAAGGAAGATAGATCTTGAAGAGGTTCAAGATCAAGTAGATGATACACAATTGGTTGACACTAGCACTCAACATGAAAATGTTGAGAGTGATCAAATGGATGATCAAAATACACAAGACGTCCGCAGATCTGGTAGGATTAGTAATCCTCCTGAGAGATATGGGTTTCTCATGGATGGTTGATATGTGGTTGATTTGGATGAACCAACAAACTACCAAGATGCTTTATCAAGGATTGATAAGGATAAATGGCAGGAAGCCATGAACGCTGAGATGCAATCCATGTATGACAACCAAGTTTGGGAACTTGTTGAACAACCTACTGGCTCAAGGCTAGTTGATTGTAAATGGCTTTTCAAGATGAAAACCGACATACATGGAAACTTGGATACATATAAAGCTAGACTTGTAGCAAAAGGTTTCACTCAAACTCAAGGGGTTGACTATGATGAAACTTTTTCGCCTGTGGCAATGCTAAAGTCTATTAGGATATTACTTGCCATTGCTGCTCATTATGATTATGAAATATGGCAAATGGATGTCAAGACCGCTTTCCTAAACGGACATCTTGAGGAAGATGTCTACATGGTTCAGCCTGAAGGTTTTGTTGATCCGAAATATCCTAAGAAGGTATGCAAGTTAAAGAAGTCAATCTACGGATTGAAACAAGAATCTAGAATGTGGAATCATCGTTTTAATGAGGAGGCCAAGATATTTGGCTTCATTAAAAATGGTGATGAAGCTTGTGTATACAAGAAGGCTAGTGGGAGCACCATTATGTTCCTTGTATTATATGTGGATGATATATTATTATTTGGAAATGATGTTCCGGCAATGCAAGGAGTTAAAACTTGGTTAAGTAAATGCTTCTCCATTAAGGACTTGGAGAAGTACAATACGTTTTGGGGATTGGGATCTACAGGGATAGATCCAAGAAGCTGATAGGTTTGAATCAAAGTGCATACATTGAAAAGATCTTGAAAAGGTTCAAGATGGAGAACTCTAAGAAAGGTTTGGTACCTATTCAAAAGGGAACACTTCTCAGTTCATCTCAGTGCCCCACCACGAAAGATGAACAAGAGAGAATGAAGAAAGTCCCATATGCGTCTGCCATTGGGTCAATCATGTATGCAATGATATGCACTAGACCGGATGTGTCATGCGCTCTTAGCCTGACAAGTAGATACCAGAATAACCCAGGAAACAGTCATTGGATTGCTGTTAAAAGTATATTGAAATACCTTAGGAGAACTAAGGATATGTTTCTAATATATGGGTCTGGTGAGGAGGAACTCGCTGTAAAAGGTTACGTGGATGTGAGTTTCCAAACTGATCGAGATGATTCTCGATCACAATCCGGTTATGTCTTCACATTAAATGGTGGTGCGGTCTCTTGGAAGAGTTCAAAACAGGATGTTGTTGCATTATCCACTACAGAGTCGAAGTACATTGCTGCCTCATTGGCAGCTCAGGAAGCTGCATGGATGAAGAAATTCATAGACGACTTAGGAGTGGTCCCATCCATTCAGGACCCTCTTGAGATCTTTTGTGACAACGAGGGTGCGATTGCTCAAATCAAAGAACCTCGTGCTCACCAAAAGACCCGTCACATTGAGCGGAGATTCAACTACATAAGGGATGAAGTTGAAAAGGGAAAGATATGTATTCACAAAGTTCACACAGATCTTAACATAGCAGATCCTCTCACGAAGCTCTTACATGGAGCAAAACATACAGGACATGTTTGTGCATTAGGGCTTCGATATTCTAGTGATTGGTCATGATCTGTTTTAAGTATTGTAACGGAACGAAATTATTCAAACTCATGAATATAATTATGGTATTAATTTATTTAGAGTCATGTTCCTATTTTGCATATTTTATCCATGAATAAGTAATTATTCTAAATTCCGTAGTCGATCACATTCGTGGGAACAAGTGTGAGGTTTAGACTATTATGAACTTGGATTGGTATACATTCACGGACTGAATGTGGGGCAAGGTTGCTACCAAGGTTCATAGATATTTGTGAGATGCAAATATTGGAAGACCCGCCCTCAAGATTTGCTAAATGGAGCCTTTGTGGTTGATCACATGTAATCTTGAGTAAAGGCGAATATCATTGTATCCTCTGACCTGAGATACATATTGGGTTCAGATATTTACCAAGTATTGTGCCTTGATTCTTTCCTTCGCTATTCTGAAATATGGTAGTTCATAAGGAAGAGCTCAGGTACAATGCAAGGTACATATTTAGGACGTATGTAGTCAAGATGGAATTTGTCCCTCTTATTCGTTGAGAGTCAGATGTCTAAGGCCTGATAAAGTTAAATCTAGAAAGAGAGTGATCACTATGTGTCTCTTGGATTTAACATGACATCTAGGACGAAAGGAAATAATGAAAGATTCACCTATTCATATTCGAGATGGAAACTCGAAGAGGATGATGTTATTGAATGGCACAAAGTCATAACATATTGGGGGTGATGGACGGTCGTTAGGTGGTATCCATCACTTGCATTAATTTCTTATGGTTCTCGTGCAAGTGGGAGATTGAAAGCATTTCATATGCCCGAGAGACGTATTAAATCAATGTGGCTAATATGTTATGATCCAAGTCGGGTCATACCCAATAACAAGCTTACCGACACCTTATAAGTATTTAATCTTAACGATTGGGTCGTTAAATAAAAACGCGACACTTGGACTTTAGAAAATCGGTTTTCTGAAATATTTTCACTTGAGATAAATTATTTGGATAATTTATATATAATGAGGAATTGATTATTTATAAGTTTAAATAATCATATTATGTTGTAATTTGTAAAATGGTTTACAAAATCACAAGTAACCAAATAAATACATAATGTATTTATTAAGTTTTATAAAAAAAATTAAATTTTTTATAATCTAAGGAAGGAGCCGGTTTTGGGGACTCCAAGAATGAGTCACCCATGCTTGCTTGGTTACTTGTAGCAACATATTCTATAAGGGCATGCTAGGACTCACTTTGACCAAGATGGGCACAAGTCTTTAAGTCCTTTTTCCCTTGACTCAAACACTCTTACATGCACTTCCAATTCAAGTGAAAATAAGCAAAAACAAACTGCACAAAGCAGCTCATTCTGCCGTGGGTTTCATAAGGAACAAAGGGGTTGTTCTTGCTCATTTGCTAGTCTGAATTCAAGTGTTCATAAATCCTAACCAAAGGCTAAGGTGTTGGGATCATTGCTTGTGGGTATAAGTCACTTGAGGCTTCAAGTTAGAAGCTAATTAGTCATCAATTCCATCAAACATTCTGCTCAAATCAACCTTGCTGCTGGTCGGTTTTGGAAGCCAAGCAAGTGAGTTTTCAAGCTAGGTTTCAAGGTGTACAAGGTTTATAACAAGGCAAGGGTGTTTTGGTGCTTTGCTTCTTCATTTCCTTCATCATCATCCAAGCATTTTGCAGCCCTTAAACTTGTTTAAGGAGGTATAAACATCTTAACTTTCTACTTAGTTTGTAAGCATATTTGTTCACAACTTGATCCACATGGGATTTGGCTTTAAAAGGTTAAAGTTTAACAAGTAAAACTTGTTAATTACACGCTTCCGTTTATAATGTTTCATAAAATGTTTTAGAACTTATGAACTTGTTAAATCCCAACACTAAGTGTTCTTCATAAATTCCAAAAGTTCTAGTTTCATAAAATCAAGAATACTTCCAAGATTGCAAGTTTACTTCCAAGTTTTCTAAATCCATTCCAAGTAATCATCCAATATCAAGAAACCTTTGTTACTTATAGTAGGTTATCTTTCTAATACAAGGTAATAATCATATTCAAACTTTAATTCAATTTCTATAACTATAACAATCTTATTTCGAGTGGAAATCTTACTTGAAATTGTTTTCGTGTCATGATTCTGCTTCAAAAACTTTCAAGCCATCCAAGGATCCTTTGAAGCTAGATCTATTTTTATCATTTCCAGTAGGTTTATCCAAGGAACTTTAGGTAGTAATGATGTTCATAACATCATTTGATTCATACATATAAAGCTATCTTATTCGAAGGTTTAAACTTGTAATCACTAGAACATAGTTTAGTTAATTCTAAACTTGTTCGCAAATAAAAGTTAATCCTTCTAACTTGACTTTTAAAATCAACTAAACACATGTTCTATATCTATATGATATGCTAACTTAATGATTTAAAACCTGGAAACACGAAAAACACCGTAAAACCGGATTTACGCCGTCGTAGTAACACCGCGGGCTGTTTTGGGTTAGTTAATTAAAAACTATGATAAACTTTGATTTAAAAATTGTTATTCTGAGAAAATGATTTTTATTATGAACATGAAACTATATCCAAAAATCATGATTAAACTCAAAGTGGAAGTATGTTTTCTAAAATGGTCATCTAGACGTCGTTCTTTCGACTGAAATGACTACCTTTACAAAAATGACTTGTAACTTATTTTTCTGACTATAAACCTATACTTTTTCTATTTAGATTCATAGAATAGAGTTCAATATGAAACCATGGCAATTTGATTCACTCAAAACGGATTTAAAATGAAGAAGTTATGGGTAAAACAAGATTGGATAATTTTTCTCATTTTAGCTACGTGAAAATTGGTAACAAATCTATTCCAACCATAACTTAATCAACTTGTATTGTATATTATGTAATCTTGAGATACCATAGACACGTATACAATGTTTCGACCTATCATGTCGACACATCTATATATATTTCGGAACAACCATAGACACTCTATATGTGAATGTTGGAGTTAGCTATACAGGGTTGAGGTTGATTCCAAAATATATATAGTTTGAGTTGTGATCAATACTGAGATACGTATACACTGGGTCGTGGATTGATTCAAGATAATATTTATCAATTTATTTCTGTACATCTAACTGTGGACAACTAGTTGTAGGTTACTAACGAGGACAGCTGACTTAATAAACTTAAAACATCAAAATATATTAAAAGTGTTGTAAATATATTTTGAACATACTTTGATATATATGTATATATTGTTATAGGTTCATGAATCAACCAGTGGCCAAGTCTTACTTCCTGATGAAGTAAAAATCTGTGAAAGTGAGTTATAGTCCCACTTTTAAAATCTAATATTTTTGGGATGAGAATACATGCAGGTTTTATAAATGATTTACAAAATAGACACAAGTACGTGAAACTACATTCTATGGTTGAATTATCGAAATTGAATATGCCCTTTTTTTATTAAGTCTGGTAATCTAAGAATTAGGGAACATACACCCTAATTGACGCGAATCCTAAAGATAGATCTATCGGGCCCAACAAGCACCATCCAAAGTACCGGATGCTTTAGTACTTCGAAATTTATATCATATCCGAAGGGTCTCCCGGAATGATGGGGACATTCTTATATATGCATCTTGTTAATGTCGGTTACCAGGTGTTCACCATATGAATGATTTTTATCTCTATGTATGGGATGTGTATTGAAATATGAAATCTTGTGGTCTATTATTATGATTTGATAATATATAGGTTAAACCTATAACTCACCAACATTTTTGTTGACGTTTTAAGCATGTTTATTCTCAGGTGATTATTAAGAGCTTCCGCTACCGCATACTTAAATAAGGACGAGATTTGGAGTTCATGCTTGTATGATATTATGTAAAAACTGCATTCAAGAAACTTATTTCGTTGTAACATATTTGTATTGTAAACCATTATGTAATTGTCGTGTGTAAACAGGATATTTTAGATTATCATTATTTGATAATCTACGTAAAGCTTTTTAAACCTTTATTGATGAAATAAAGGTTATGGTTTATTTTAAAATGAATGCAGTCTTTGAAAAACGTCTCATATGGAGGTCAAAACCTCGCAACGAAATCAATTAATATGGAACGTTTTTAATCAATAAGAACGGGACATTTCACTAGATCCATTTGTCTCTTTTCCAGTAGGTTTATCCACAAAACTTAAGGTAGTAATGATGTTCATAACATCATTCGATTCATACATATAAAGCTATCTTATTCGAAGGTTTTCATTCGATTCATACATATAAAGCTATCTTATTCGAAGGTTTAAACTTGAAATCACTAGAACATAGTTTAGTTAATTCTAAACTTGTTCGCAAACAAAAGTTAATCCTTCTAACTTGACTTTTAAAATCAACTAAACACATGTTCTATATCTATATAATATGCTAACTTAATGATTTAAAACCTGAAAACACGAAAAACACCGTAAAACTGGACATACGCCGTCGTATTAACACCGCGGGCTGTTTTGGGTTTGATAATTAAAAACTATGATAAACTTTGATTTAACTAAACTATGTTCTAGTAATTTCAAGTTTAAACCTTCGAATAAGGTAGTTTTATATATATGAATCGAATGATGTTATGAACATCATTACTACCTCAGGTTTTGTGGATAAACCTACTGGAAATGAGAAAAATAGATCTAGCTTCAAAGGATCCTTGGATGGCTTGAAAGTTCTTGAAGCAGAATCATGACACGAAAACAAGTTCAAGTAAGATTTCCACTCGAAATAAGATTGTTATAGTTATAGAAATTGAATCAAAGTTTGAATATGAGTATTACCTTATATTAGAGAGATATCTTACTGTAAATAAGAAAGATTTCTTGAGGTTGGATGATCACTTTACAAGATTGGAAGTAAGCTAGCAAACTTGGAAGTATTCTTGATTTTATGAAACTAGAACTTATAGAATTTATGAAGAACACTTAGAACTTGAAGATAGAACTTGAGAGAGATCAATTAGATGAATAAAATTGAAGAATGAAAGTGTTTGTAGGTGTTTTTGGTCATTGGTATATGGATTAGATATAAAGGATGTGTAATTTTGTTTACATGTAAATAAGTCATGAATGATTACTAATATTTTTGTAATTTTATGAGATATTTCATGCTAGTTGCCAAATGATGGTTCCCACATGTGTTAGGTGAATCACATGGGCTGCTAAGAGCTAATCATTGGAGTGTATATACCAATAGTACATACATCTAAAAGCTGTGTATTGTACGAGTACGAATACGGGTGCATACGAGTAGAATTGTTGATCAAACTGAACGAGGATGTAATTGTAAGCATTTTTGTTAAGTAGAAGTATTTTGATAAGTGTATTGAAGTCTTTCAAAAGTGTATGAATACATATTAAAACACTACATGTATATACATTTTAACTGAGTCGTTAAGTCATCGTTAGTCGTTACATGTAAATGTTGATTTGAAACCTTTAAGTTAACGATCTTGTTAAATGTTGTTAACCCAATGTTTATTATATCTAATGAGATGTTAAATTATTATATTATCATGATATTATGATATATTAATATATCTTAATATGATATACATACATTTAAATGTCGTTACAACGATAATCGTTACACATATGTCTCGTTTCGAAATCCTTAAGTTAGTAGTCTTGTTTTTACATATGTAGTTCATTGTTAATATACATAATGACATGTTTACTTATAATTTATCATGATTTAACATAGTGTAAAAATATCTTAATATGATTCATATGTAATTAGTAAGACGTTGTTATAACGATAATCATTATATATATCGTTTCGAGTTTCTTAATTCAATAAACACAATTTTATGTATATAACTCATTGTTAAAATACCTAATGAGATACTTACTTATCATAATATCATGTTAACTATATATATAATCATATATATGTCATCATATAGTTTTTACAAGTTTTAACGTTCGTGAATCACCGGTCAACTTGGGTCGTCAATTGTCTACATGAAACCTATTTCAATTAATCAAGTCTTAACAAGTTTGATTGCTTAACATGTTGGAAACACTTAATCATGTAAATATCAATTTCATTTAATATATATAAACATGGAAAAGTTCGGGTCACTACAGTACCTACCCGTTAAATAAATTTCGTCCCGAAAATTTAAGCAATTGGAGGTGTTGACGTATCTTCTGGAAATAAGTGCGGGTATTTCTTCTTCATCTGATCTTCTTATTCTCAGGTGAACTCGAGTCCTCTACGAGCATTCCATCGACCCTTAACAATTGGTATCTTTTTTTGTTTAAGTCTTTTAACCCCACGATCCATTATTTCGACGGGTTCTTCGATGAATTGAAGTTTTTCGTTGATTTGGATTTCGTCTAATGGAATAGTGAGATCTTCTTTAGTAAAACATTTCTTCAAATTCGAGACGTGGAAAGTGTTATGTACAGCCGTGAGTTGTTGAGGTAACTCAAGTCGGTAAGCTACTGGTCCGACACGATCAATAATCTTGAATGGTCCAATATACCTTGGATTTAATTTGCCTCGTTTACCAAATCAAACAATACCTTTCCAAGGTGCAACCTTAAGCATGACCATCTCTCCAATTTCAAATTCTATATCTTTTCTTTTAATGTCGGCGTAGCTCTTTTGTCGACTTTGGGCGGTTTTCAACCGTTGTTGAATTTGGATGATCTTCTCGGTAGTTTCTTGTATTATCTCAGGACCCGTAATCTGTCTATCCCCCACTTCACTACAACAAATCGGAGACCTGCACTTTCTACCATAAAGTGCTTCAAACGGCGCCATTTCAATGCTTGAATGGTAGCTGTTGTTGTAGGAAAATTCTGCTAACGGTAGATGTCGATCCCAACTGTTTCCGAAATCAATAACACATGCTCGTAGCATGTCTTCAAGCATTTGTATCGTCCTTTCGCTCTGCCCAACAGTTTGTGGATGATAGGCAGTACTCATGTCTAGACGAGTTCCTAATGCTTGTTGTAATGTCTGCCAGAATCTTGAAATAAATCTGCCATCCCTATCAGAGATAATAGAGATTGGTATTCCATGTCTGGAGACGACTTCCTTCAAATACAGTCGTGCTAACTTCTCCATCTTGTCATCTTCTCTTATTGGCAGGAAGTGTGCTGATTTGGTGAGATGATCAACTATTACCCAAATAGTATCAAAACCACTTGCAGTCCTTGGCAATTTAGTGATGAACTCCATGGTAATGTTTTCCCATTTTCTTTCCGGGATTTCGGGTTGTTGAAGTAGACCTGATGGTTTCTAATGCTCCGTTTTGACCTGAGAACACGTCAAACATTCCCCTATGTATTTAGCAACATCAGCTTTCATACCTGGCCACCAAAAATATTTCCTGAGATCCTTGTACATCTTTCCCGTTCCAGGATGTATTGAGTATCTGGTTTTATGAGCTTCTCTAAGTACCATTTCTCTCATATCTCCAAATTTTGGTACCCAAATTCTTTCAGACCTATACCGTGTTCCGTCTTCCCGAATATTAAGATGCTTCTCTGATCCTTTGGGTATTTCATCCTTTAAGTTTCCCTCTTTTAAAACTCCTTGTTGCGCCTCCTTTATTTGAGTAGTAAGGTTAGTGTGAATCATTATATTCATAGCTTTTACTCGAATGGGTTCTCTGTCCTTTCTGCTCAAGGCGTCGGCTACCACATTTGCCTTCCCCGGGTGGTAACGAATCTCAAAGTCGTAATCATTCAACAATTCAATCCACCTACGTTGCCTCATATTCAGTTGTTTCTGATTAAATATGTGTTGAAGACTTTTGTGGTCGGTATATATAATACTTTTGACCCCATATAAGTAGTGCCTCCAAGTCTTTAATGCAAAAACAACCGCGCATAATTCCAAGTCATGCGTCGTATAATTCTGTTCGTGAATCTTCAATTGTCTAGACGCATAAGCAATTACTTTCGTTCGTTGCATTAATACACAACCGAGACCTTGCTTTGAGGTGTCACAATATATCACAAAATCATCATTCCCTTCAGGTAATGACAATATAGGTGCCGTAGTTAACTTTTTCTTTAACAATTGAAACGCTTTCTCTTGTTCATCTTTCCATTCAAATTTCTTCCCTTTATGCGTTAATGCAGTCAAGGGTTTTGCTATTCTGGAAAAGTCTTGGATGAAGCTTCTGTAGTAACCAGCTAGTCCTAAAAACTGGCGTATGTGTTTCGGAGTTTTTGGGGTTTCCCACTTTTCAACGGTTTCAATCTTTGCTGGATCCACCTGAATACCTTCTTTGTTCACTATGTGACCGAGGAATTGAACTTCTTCCAACCAAAATGCACACTTTGAAAACTTAGCGTACAGTTTTTCTTTTCTCAGCAACTCTAGCACTTTTCTCAAATGTTCTTCGTGCTCTTGATCATTCTTCGAGTAAATAAGTATGTCATTGATGAAAACAATGACAAACTTATCAAGATATGGCCCACACACTCGGTTCATGAGGTCCATGAACATAGCTGGTGCGTTAGTCAATCCAAACGGCATAACCATAAACTCGTAATGACCGTAACACGTCCTAAAAGCAGTTTTTGGAATATCATCCTCCTTCACCCACATTTGATGATATCCAGAACGTAAATCGATCTTCGAATAAATAGACGAGCGTTGTAGTTGATCAAATAAGTCGTCGATTCTCGGTAGTGGGTAGCGGTTCTTGATGGTAAGTTTGTTCAACTCTCGGTAGTCCATACACGTCCTGAATGTACCATCTTTCTTCTTGACAAACAAAACAGGAGCTCCCCATGGTGATGTGCTTGGTCGAATGAAACCATGCTCTAAAAGTTCCTGTAACTGACTTTGTAATTCTTTCATTTCGCTGGGTGCGAGTCTGTATGGAGCACGAGCTATTGGTGCAGCTCCTGGTACAAGGTCCATTTGAAATTCAACGGATCGATGTGGGGGTAATCCCGGTAATTTTTTCAGAAATACATCGGGAAATTCTTTTGCGACGGGAACATCACTGATGTTCTTTTCTTCAGGTTTAACTTCCTAGATGTGTGCTAGAATGACGTAACAACCTTTTCTTATTAGTTTTTGCGCCTTCAAACTACTAATAAGATTTAATTTCGCGTTGTTCTTTTCTCCGTACACCATTTGTAACAACCCAAACCAAACCACGTTCGAACCCGCTTAAAATAACACAAAAAAAATTTATTTTGGTGCACAGCTGTGACGACCCGGAAATTTCCGATCAAATTTAAAACTAATCTTATATGGTTTCGACATGATAAGCATAGTCTGTTAAACTGAATCTTAAAAAAATCTTGAACTGTTTCAGATATCTATTTGACCTTTGGCTATTCTCGACGATTCACGAACGATTAATTGTAAATATACATATATATTTATACATACAAATGTAAGTATATATAATAATTGAATATAATAAAATATGGATGAAACATTAAGAAAATAATTATGTAAAATAATTTACAAGATTAGAAAGTTATTACTATTATAAATCTATGAATAAATATATATGATTTATATAATAATTGTTATCTTATGTTTATATTTCATCCATGTTAAACTTTTAGACACAATTAAATGAAATTAGACGGCTGCTAACTGTAACTTAAAAGCCATGTGTTTATTATTAATAGTATTTTATATTATAATTATTATTATGTTAAAATTATTAATTAGTATTAGTAAATTTATATGTTATGGATTCGGTTTTCTGTCCAAATCATCACACAAATAATTAAACCCGTGAATGATGAATGATTTAGCAATGCACAGTATTTTTTTGTTTCTATCTTTCATCCACTCACATCATATAGATGTATATATAGATAATATATAAACATATATAACTAATCAGATTTTTTTTTATATATATACATGCACACATATGAGATATATATATCTATCACCACTATTATCTTCAATCATCCACCATTTTCTTCTGGCTTGCTGCTCGACACCAACCATCATATTTTCGCATTTCTTCAACCACCAAATTAATAACAAAACCATCAAAACTCTCGTGAGATCCTTCTCTTCTCGTTATGATAATGGCCGAATGATGAACCTGCAAGATATCAATAACCATACTGTTTTTCTGTTTCATCCACATGACAAAACGATCAACCTTCACCATTTTAGATCGGACACCACCTTGAATCACAATCACCATCACCTCACCCATCGAAGTCATTAGTCGTCTACTACTATCATCAAACCATCAAATATATCTACTGAACCGTTCCTTCGGCTCACAAACCACAAATCGAACCACCTTATATGTGTTCCTGTTTACGGTTACCAAAACGAAACCCATAAACCACATATCTCTCTTCCTCTCTAAAATTTGTTTTCATATATATTCTATATGTCTCGATCGCCATTAACTCAGCACCTCGTCTACAAGAACAAACGTCAGTCACCTTCATTCAATACACCACCACACGCTCACCATAAAATACTTTAACCATAACCGCCATCATACTTGGCCATCACCATAATCTTTTGCAATCGCCACCCTCCTCACGCCAATATGAACAACCCACCGTCGACAACCACTATCCACAATCAATCACCGAGAATCACCACTCATCCATCACCCTCAACCTCCTTTGAACCATCATCTCCATCTATTTTTTTTTCTTTCTCTCTCTACGATTTTGATCGTGAATCACCAAACTTCACTGCCACCCTATACTCACCATACCCTTCATCACCGTCGGCCACCACTTAATCGCCATCATGTTCGTTATGACCGTTACCACCCCCAATAACCAATACCCAAACCGCCACCTTCATCAAACCAAAACTGTTTTATTTTCCTGCTGCAGCCCTACTTAATGTTTCTGTTTCGAACAAGCTATAAAATCAAACAACCATCGACCTCCATAGCATTTTACTACTGCTTCTCTCTCATGCTTTCTGTTTCACGTTCAGAACACGATCACCATCATCAATTTAAATTTTTTTTCAGCTTTAACCACCATAAATTTCGATCACTATCATTGAAACTGTTAACTGTTGCTGCTACTATTTCTTTTCTGCTTTTGCTTGTTGACGAGACCAAGAGCCAACCTAAAACACTCATCAATACAGCTCATATTGAATAAATTATGTTGTGTGTTCCCCACTTGTCGGCTATAAAAAAAATGAATAAAGGTATAGCAGAAAGGCGGCTGTTTATTTATGTGGTTCTATCTCTATACTTTTCGAAAGTACCAGGATAAACAAACCCATATGTTACGGGCTACAACTTGGGCCATCATTACTAATTAGATTTAGGAGACAACTTGGGCCGAATTGCATTCATTGGGTTCCTTTTTCTTTTTCTGATCCGAAACACACACATACAATATATATATAAATGATGATTTAATGAATATGATGATGATGATGATGATGATGATGATGATGATGATGATTGGGTGATAAGATGATATTAGATGATTAAAATTAAGATGATGATATTAGTAAGATGTCATGAAAATGATGATTGTGATGATGTTGTGGTATTGATGCTCGTTAAAATGATGACGATGTAATAAGGTTGATGATGATCATACAATAATGATCATGATGGTAGGATGTTAGACGATGATGGCAAGATAATGATATTGATGGTATAATTTTGCTTATTATTATTATTATTATTATTATTATTATTATTATTATTATTATTATTATTATTATTATTATTATTATTATTATTATCATTATTAGGAAGTTAGTTTTAATATTAAAATAATGATTTTATAATTTAAAAGTATTAAACTAGATATTAATAAAATTATGATTAAAATATAAAGATAATATAAAATATTATATTAAAATAAGAATTATGTAATATTTTAACTACTTTTACAAAGTCTATAAGATGTAAAGGTAGATATAAAAAAAAACTCTTTTTAGTAGTATTAATATTATTATTAAGATTATTATTGAAATGATTTTAATATTTAATATTTTTATTATCATTAATATTGTTTTATGAATATTACAATTTTATGAATATTATAATTATTATAACTATTAACATTATTATTTTCTTTATTAAAACTATCATTATTATTATTAAAATTATCATGACTTTTACCACAATTAATATTATTTTTATACAACATATAACAAATAACTATTATATACTTATATTAATGTTACATAAAATTTTATATTAAACATATTAAAAATTTAGTTTATAAATATTACATTATAAAATATATAAACTTAGTTGACTAATATTATGTGTTAATATATAATTGATATAGGTTCGTGAATCTGAGGCCAACTCTATACTTGTTAAATGTCGTCATATGTATTTTTACTACAAAATACAGTATGGTGAGTTTCATTTGCTCCCTTTTTAATTGCTTTTGCAATATATATTTTTGGGCTGAGAATACATGCGCTGCTTTTATAAATGTTTACAAAATAGACACAAGTACTTAAAAATATATTCTACGATGAGTTGTACCACTGGCATATTTCCCTGTAGCTTGGTAACTACTATTTACATGGGTATTGTAAACGCGAATCCTGTTGATAGATCTATCGGGCCTGACAACCCCAACCGGACTGGACGACCAGTATTCAACGGTTGCACAGTACTTCGTTTCGGTGACTACACTTGGTACGGTGTAGGGAGATTTCATAATAAAGGGAATATGCGACGTTGATTAAATGTTAAGTATGGTTACCAGGTGCTCAACCACTTAGAATGCTTTACATACACTTGCGAGTGTATTATGTTTATGATTATGAAATCTTGTGGTCTATTAAAATATTGAAATGATTGTTATGATAAACCTATGAACTCACCAACCTTTTGGTTGACACTTTTAAGCATGTTTATTCTCAGGTACGAATTAAGTCTTCCGCTGTGCATTTGCTCATTTTAAGGACATTATTTGGAGTTGATCATCGCAATGGGACCAAATGTTGAAGACTTCGTCCAGGTGGATAAGGGCGGGTCGTCACAACAGCTATTGGCGCGGCGCGCCAGGACCCCACGCGGCGCGCAGAAAGGCCTGGACAGGCTGCTGTCCCAAAAAGTCAAAAACGTGAAAATGTTTGACCACCTCCCGACATAATTAGACAAAACGCTTTTCACCACATATTCAAATATATAAAACTAACACGTTCCATTAATAAAACGAGTTTTACGAGACCGGGCCCACATCGGCCATTTTACGACTTTCGTACAAAATTCAAGTTTTCAACCACATGATTTTTTAACACAAAATAAAGCCGAGCATGGCGATTGGGGATACGCTACCCAATCCTAATCAAATCCAAAAGCAAGCCTTCTAAAGCAACTACGCGAGTCCACAAGTTCCCACGCTTACCCGAACCACCGCATCCAAGCAAATCTATAAAAATGTAAACAACGAAAGGGTAAGCTAATGCTTAGTGAGTGAAAATATACTACATACATATATATGCATAAAATGGACACGCCACACCAATAATCAAATACCGGATACCGGAGCATCCAAGCATAAAGGCAAGCTAAGCTAAGCATACCATATAATCACTAAGCAGCAAGCTAGTAACAACAACCATAAAGTAAGTCACCAACGACGATGTGAACAACACCAATAAGCTACACCTAGAGGGTTAGCTACATCACAACAATACATTAATATATATATAACAGAGCATAAACCCACCCAAGGTTAACCAATCGCACAAAGGAATGGTACTCGAATTTCCCATCGGTGTTCGTAACAACCGTTAGTGTACAACACATATATCACTAACCCTTGGACAACACATATCCGTTCATAAAACCGTCAGCGTACAACGCATATATCACTAACTTGGACAACACATATCCATTCATAAAACCGTTAGAGTACAACACATATATCACTAACTTGGACAACACATATCCATTCATAAAACCGTTAGAGTACAACACATATATCACTAACTTGGACAACACATATCCATTCATAAAATTAAACACATCACAATTCAATATCAACCCTTCGCCATTGGAGTTATCCAATTCACAACCACGTGTGATAATGTACACACAAAACGTGCACCTCGCCAAAGGTGGTCAACCAAAATGCACATCCGTGCTAATTGGGCCTATACACAAGTCTATCAAATCCACCTATTTGTGAAGTGAGTTCTATAACCGAGAACCACTTCACCCGACCCGCACCCATCCTACACATACATATGCACATAGGATATTAACACTCACCTTGAAGTCTTGATGGATGCCAAAACAAAATACGAAATCGCCGATGGAATGTACCTATTCCATTTATCACATAACAAGTAACACAATTAGGGTTGACTTACAAACCAACCCAATTGACACTTAGTGCAATTTCGACCCAAATGCACTTCCAAGTACAAATCGCGCCCAAAGTTAACCAATAATCACTAACACAAGTGAGAAAGGTTCTAACACGCCAATTAAACCCAATCATTGGTGTTAAACACCTATCTTGCCCAAAATGACACTTAAACCCTAATTTGACCCATAAGAAGTCAATATCACGCCATTAGCAAGTTTTGACACCAAAACATATTTAACTCGGTTCTATGCTTCAACTTAATCCATTTTAAGTTTATAAACCTTATTAAATCGGCAATTGAGTCATAATCATCAACAAACCCTAATTTTGACTCTAGTCAAAATTAGTCAACCATAAGAACCCTAATGGTCTCCAAACATCAATAATCACTAATACTAGTGATTATACACTATTTACAAGTCTTAAACATGGTTAAATCATTAACCAACCCAAAACCCGCCAAATATCAAAATTGCAAGTTCCATAAACCCTCTTCATCAACTAAGTGGGTTTTACAACTAACTAACACCAACCCTAACATTGAATCTCAAATCAAACAATGAAATTCGGAGTTTGAACTTACCAATTCCGCCAAAATGATGCCGTTGACGAGATGAACAACTTTAATACTTTAGACTTGACCCGAATCAAACTTCTTCTTCTCCAAATGGAGCTTTCTCTCACTTAAAATGGGTTTCTCACTCTAGGGTTTGATGAGAGTGTTTGATGAGTGAAATGTGGTCCAAAATGATCAATGGATCAGTTTTGATGACCCCAAACCGACCCCAAGTGAAAAGACCAAAGTACCCCTCATTTAAACCTTTTAAAAAGGCTGAAAATTGCATCAGACGGGATCGGAGCGCTGCTCCATAAGTTGGAGCGCCGCTCCAACCTTCAGGTCAGTTTTCAGTTTCTTGTTTTGGCCATAACTTTTTGACCGTAGCTCCGTTTTCGATGAATCAAATATCGTTGGAAACGTAATAAGATTTTCTTTCCAATGGTAAGGCTTTGAAACATCAACTCGAACTTTATTTGGGGTTGAAAAGATACGTACACATCTTGTCACTTCAGACAACGTCCAGTTTCCTTCGACGTTCGAGCAAGCAACACGTACACGCTGCGTACACTTCATACACGCATCGTACACCATAAATACATTATGTACAATAAATATTTGGGTCTTACAACTCTCCCCCACTTAACCATTCGGACCTACACTCAAAGGTCCTCAACATATGTTCCAATCCGACTTTCTTAGGCAATCCTTCCCAATGAATCGCCTTTAACAACTAAACCGTCACCCGCGATTTAACAAAATCACCATCCGAGCACTAAAAACCCGCTCTTTTCCCCATATCGGGAGAAACACAACCAATCTCGTACCGAGATATCAATTCCTTAGCGTACCTTTACCAAGGACAACGCTAAAAGCGACCAAGTCTCAACCTAAAGTCAACAATCCGAACATTGAAGATCGAACCACAAAAATCCTTACGGATTACACTTACCACTAAACATCCTTTGTAGCGCGCAATACAACCAATTCGCCACTATCCTAACATCATAAGCAACGGCTAAGACCGATAGCGTCCAAAACGACTATCGCAACGTTAAACCCAAGGTGCATAAAAATCGACTATGGTTACACCCGTAACAACATGTGAGAGAAACACGGCTATCGCCTCACTAATCCCACGACATGGTCCTCACGACCCCACCATCGGCGTATAAAACCACCGTTAGTTCACACAACGTGGTCCTTACAACCCCACCATTGGCGTATAAAACAACCAATAGATCACACATCCAATAACATGAAGGTTGGCAGAAAACTACACGCGACCCACTTCCCAAATCTCAACACCGGATGAAGTCAGCAGACCCCGTCAACGGTCATGCTTCATCGATATAACACTACACCCATGATGAAGTCAGCGGACCCCGAAGGTCATACTACACCAATCAACGATCTCATGATGAAGTCAGCGGACCCCGAAGGTCATGCTTAACCAATCAACGATCTCATGATAAAGTCAGCGGACCCCGAAGGTCATGCTTCATCAATCACCAATACCATGATGAAGTCAGCAGACCCTGAAGGTCATGCTTCATCAATCAACGCCCTTTTGGCCTCGAATGATGAGTAGCGTAACATCGTGCTCTGCTACGCCATAGTGAATCCTAACGGATACCACTAACCATTCACACAATCGAGCAAGAACCACCTATATCAAACATAGGTACAAAACAATAATTCTCTAAAAGAGGATCTGATACGCACATCCCTTAACCGGGGGATTTCACCTTCCTCACCATACCCGTCCATTATCTCTCAACGAGATTTACCACATTACTACCTTGGTGATATTTCAAATCCAAAATCATAAGTACAATTTAACCGAAATTGTACCCTACCACAAATCGACCAAATCTCGGTCCCGACACAAATTTCGGATCTACCAAAATCATTGACCGAAATCTCACACTAAAACCTCCTCGTGCGGGAGTGTAACTCCCCCACTTGGAATTACGTTCCATAACCGCATCTCGTACACCCGTATAATGCTACCAAAGGTAGACTTTACCAATAATTGGGTTCACACGGCCCATCACCATGTCTTGCTCCAACTTTGAGCATACCAAGGATCCTAACCTATCCTTAAACACTTCGAACGAAAAGTGTACCACAAATTACACGACTATACACTCGCAATCATCCAATTGCTTTAGTTTGTCGAATTTCACCCGATCACTCATGAACCTAAGGGTTTCACTTCGGTACCCTAAGTACAATGTAACCGTAACACAATCAGAGTCGAACACCACGCTAGTAGGTATAAAAAGGCACCTAATGTCGCGTCACTTAGACTCCTTTACCAACATGCATCGAGATCAACACTCGATTTCAAGAGTTTCAATCCACCCGACGAACCACATGGTTCATCAACTTCAACACGAAAGCGAACACGCGCTTAACGACCGAACACCAAAACCCATTTCCATGGTTTGGTAGAAACATTTTGAAATGTCCCGTTCATATTGATTATAAACGTTCCATATTAATTGATTTCGTCGCGAGGTTTTGACCTCTATATGAGACGTTTTTCAAAGACTGCATTTATTTTTAAAATAACCATAACCTTTATTTTATCTATAAAGGTTTAAAAGCATTACGTAGATTATCAAATAATGATAATCTAAAATATACCGTTTACACACGACCATTACATAATGGTTTACAATAAGAATATATTACATCAAAAATAAGTTTCTTGAATGCAGTTTTTACATAATATCATACAAGCATGGACTCCAAATCTTGTCCTTATTTTAGTATGCAACAGCGGAAGCTCTTAATAATCACCTGAGAATAAACATGCTTAAAACGTCAACAAAAATGTTGGTGAGTTATAGGTTTAACCTATATATTATCAAATCATAATAATAGACCACAAGATTTCATATTTCAATATACATCCCATACATAGAGATAAAAATCATTCATATGGTGAACACCTGGTAACCGACATTAAAAAGATGCATATAAGAATATCCCCTATCATTCCGGGAAATCCTTCGAACATGATAAAAACGAATTCGAAGTACTAAAGCATCCGGTACTTTGGATGGGGTTCGTTAGGCCCAATAGATCTATCTTTAGGATTCGCGTCAATTAATAGATCAGTTTACTAATTCTTAGGCTACCAAGCAAAAGGGGCATATTCGGCTTCGATCATTCACCCATATAATGTAGTTTCATTTATTTGTGTCTATTTCATAAAACATTTATAAAACTGCATGTATTCTCATCCCAAAATATTAGATTTTAAAAGTGGGACTATAACTCACTTTCACAGATTTTTACTTCATCGGGAAGTAAGACTTGGCCACTGGTCGATTCACGAACCTATAACAAATATGTACATATATATCAAAGTATGTTCAAAATATATTTACAACATTTTTAATACGTTTTACTATTTTAAGTTTATTAAGTCAGCTGTCCTTGTTAGTAACCTACAACTAGTTGTCCATAATTAGATGTACAGAAATAAATCGATATATATTATCTTGAATCAATCCACGACCCAGTGTATACACGTATCAGGCTAGATCACAAATAAACAGATGAGCCTTGTAGTTGATCAAATAACCATAAACTCGTAATGACCGTAACGCGTCCTAAAAGCAGTCTTTGGAATATCATCCTCCAGAACGTAAATCGATCTTCAAATAAACAGACGAGCCTTGTAGTTGATCAAATAAGTCGTCGATTCTCGGTAGTGGGTAGCGGTTCTTGATGGTAAGTTTGTTCAACTCTCGGTAGTCGATACACAACCTGAATGTACCATCTTTCTTCTTGACAAACAAAACAGGAGCTCCCCATGGTGATGTGCTTGGTCGAATGAAACCACGCTCTAAAAGTTCCTGTAAATGACTTTGTAATTCTTTCATTTTGTTGGGTGTGAGTCTGTATGGAGCACGAGCTATTGGTGCAGCTCCTGGTACAAGGTCTATTTGAAATTCAACGGATCGATGTGGAGGTAATCCCGGTAATTCTTTCGGAAATACATCGGGAAATTCTTTTGTGACGGGAACATCACTGATGTTATTTTCTTCAGGTTTAACTTCCTCGACGTGTGCTAGAATGACGTAACAACCTTTTCTTATTAGTTTTTGTGCCTTCAAACTACTAATTAGATTTAATTTCGCGTTATTCTTTTCTCCGTACATCATTAAAGGTTTTCCTTTTTTACGCATAATACAAATCGCATTTTTGTAACAAACGACCTCTGCTCTCACCTTTTTCAACCAGTCCATGCCAATTATTACATCAAAACTCCCTAACTCGACTAGTATTAAATCAATTTTAAACGTTTCATCCCCCTGTTTAATTTATCTCTCCCGACATATATTATCTGCTGAAATTAATTTACCGTTTGCTAATTCGAGTAAAAATTTACTATCCAAAGGCGTCAATGGGCAACTTAATTTAGCACAAAATTCTCTACTCATATAGCTTCTATCCGCACCCGAATCAAATAAAACATAAGCAGATTTATCATCAATAAGAAACGTACCCGTAACAAGCTCCGGGTCTTCCTGTGCTTCTGCTGCATTAATATTGAAAACTCTTCCACGGCCCTGCCCATTAGTATTCCCCTGATTCGGGCAATCTCTAATAATGTGGCCCTGTTTTCCACATTTATAACAAACAGCATTGTTATTACTTGCTCCGACACTATTCATTTCGGCATTACTTGTTTCGACATTATTTGTTCCTTTAGTTCTGTTAAACTTTGGTCCGTAGACCTCACACTTTATCGTGCTATGACCATTTCTTTTACACCTGTTGCAAAATGTCGTGCAAAACCACTGATGATTTTCTTCACACCTATGACATGGCTGTTTTTGGTTTTTATTGCCGTTGTTGTTATTGAGGTTGTTGTTGGGATTGTTATTGTTGTTGAAACAGTTGTTGTAGTAGTTGTTGTTGTTGGGATGTTTGTTGTAGTTATTGTTAGGATTGCGGTTATTGTTGCGGTTATTGTTGCGGTTGTTGTTGCGGTTGTTGGGATAATTGTTGCGATTGTGGTTGTAATTGTTGTTGTTGTACTGGTGACTCTTGTCACCGTTTTCCTCCCACTTCCTCTTGAGTTATTTTGTGTTGGCTTCTTCGGCCACATGCTCTTTAATTCTTCCCTCAATCTGATTTATGAGTTTATGAGCCATTTGACTTGCCTTCTGTATAGAAGCGGGCTCGTGTGAACTCACATCTTCTTGAATCCTTACTGATAACCCTTTTACAAACGCGTCAATCTTCTCTTCTTCATCTTCGAATGCACCCGGACACAATAGGCATAACTCTGTGAATCGTCGTTCATATGTGGTAACGTCGAACCTTTGTGTTCGTAACTCTCTAAGTTTTGCCTTGAGTTTATTGACTTCGTTTCTAGGACGGTACTGCTCGTTCATCAATTGCTTTAATGCCGACCACGGTAGTGCGTAAGCAGCATTTTGTCCTACCTGTTCAAGATAGGTGTTCCACCACATTAATGCAGTACCTGTGAAGGTATGCGTAGCGTACTTAACTTTGTCCTCTTTAGTACACTTACTTATGGCAAACACCGATTCGACTTTCTCGTTCCACCGTTTTAATCCAATTGGTCCTTCAGTTCCATCAAATTCCAAAGGTTTGCAGGCAGTGAATTCTTTGTAGGAGCATCCTACACGATTTCTTACGCCGTTAGCTGCATTGCTAGATTCAGAGTTATTGTTGGTATGTAGCGCAGCCTGTACTGCTGCTATGTTTGCAGCAAGAAAGGTACGAAATTCCTCTTCGCTCATATTCATGGTGTGTCGAGTAGTCGGTGCCATTTCCTTCAAAATAGCCAACTGAATCGAGTTAATCATACAGAATATTAAGAGTAGTCAATAGTATTTCGTAGCATAATATGAACTCATTTATAAAAGCTTTTTCTTCATATTAGCGTTTTATAAGTTTAAATTCGGGTACTACCTACCCGTTAAGTTCATACTTAGTAGCTAATATACAATTCAACTACTACAATTCCATATGAAAATCTAATTATAATAATATATCACATATAAATATTCTTCAAACTTACAACATCGCTATATTACATATAACATGAAATATAGTACACTTTGATATAGGACAGTTTTGAAGATAAATCTAGTTAATACGCAAGTTGTTCAGCAAAGTAAATAAAGACACGTAATTCATAAGTCCAGAAATAAGTCATGCATTCTGGTTTTACTAAGACGACTTCCCATCCTTGGTCTTGTGGAAAATAACCATTATGACCATTGGCTAGGCAGCATGTTGTAATGTCGTCAAAAGGACGAGGGTTTCGTAATGTCCAACAGCCCCGTAATAATCTAAAAACCTTGTTTCTCACCCCAACTACTGAATCCGTCACTTGTGGGAAGGTTTTATTTAAAAATTGCAATCCAATGTTCTTTTTCTCACTTTGGTAAGAAGCGAACATCTCTAACCCGTAAGCATAACATGCTTCTTTATGTTGCATGTTAGAAGCTCTTTCTAATTCACAAAATCCTATGTTGGGATATGTTGAGTCAAAATAGGTTCTTAACCCGTAGCGTAAAATTGCATTTGGGTTCCCCGCATTTAATGCTTTAAAGAAAACACGGCGTAACTTACGGTCTCCCCAATGTGATATACCCCACCTATCAAAGGAAAGCCTTTTATAAACTAAGGCATTTCTAGAAAGTCTTTCAAATGGTTGACAAGTTAATTTCGCCATAACTAAATGTACTGATGAATTCTGACTGACTCTAGACAAGATTTCCTCAATCATATCCTCTGGTAGGTCTTCTAAAATATTCGGTTGTCTACCCTTAAAGTCCATTTTGTTTTTATACTGTAAAATAGACAAGGATTAGATTCGTAAAAGATAATTAACAAACAATACAAGCAATTTTTACATAGAACATAAAAGTACAAGCACACTATAATACATATAATACACAACATGATTACAACTTTCTAATCTAAATCACTGGTTTCTTCTTCTTCGGACTTGGTTCGTTTTCCTAATTTTCTAGGAATATATGGTGTTCCTCTAATACGAGCCGTCATTTTCCATAATGGTTTAGAAAAACATGGTGGTTTAGAGGTTCCCGAGTCATTGTTACATTTTAGGAAATACAGATGTTGTCGATACATATAAAGTTCATCGGGGTTGGAATCGGGTTTCTCTATTTTTATACCTTTTCCCTTATTATTTTCTTTATCTTTATTAAATTGGTTGAGGTAATTTCTATAACATCATCGAAATCCTCATCGGGATCTGATTCATCGGAAAATTGGTAATCTTCCCAATATTTTGCTTCCTCGGCAGAAACACCATTGACCATTATTAACTTTGGTCCGTTGGTTGAGGATTTTCTTTTATTTAATCGATTTACTATAGGTATCAATATTTCTTCCTCTGGAACCTCTTCTTTTTCTGGTTCCTCCTCTTTCGATTCATCCTCTTCTGGTTTCTCTTCTTCCGGTTCCTCCTCTTCCGGTTCCTCTTCGGGAATTTGTGAATCTTCCCAAAATATATTCGACTCTTCATTATTATTAGGTGAATCAATAGGATTTGTACTAGAGGTAGACATCTATCACACAATATCAAACACGTTAAGAGATTAATATATCACATAATATTTACATGTTAATAATATATAGTTTCCAACAAAAAAATGTTAAGCAAATCATTTTTTAAGAAAAACACGGTCGAAGTCCAGACTCACTAATGCATCCTAACAAACTCGGTAAGACACACTAATGGAATTTTCTGGTTCTCTAAGACCAACGCTCGGATACCAACTGAAATGTCCCGTTCATATTGATTATAAACGTTCCATATTAATTGATTTCGTCGCGAGGTTTTGACCTCTATATGAGACGTTTTTCAAAGACTGCATTTATTTTTAAAATAACCATAACCTTTATTTATCTATAAAGGTTTAAAAGCATTACGTAGATTATCAAATAATGATAATCTAAAATATACCGTTTACACATGACCATTACATAATGGTTTACAATAAGAATATATTACATCAAAAATAAGTTTCTTGAATGCAGTTTTTACATAATATCATACAAGCATGGACTCCAAATCTTGTCCTTATTTTAGTATGCAACAGCGGAAGCTCTTAATAATCACCTGAGAATAAACATGCTTAAAACGTCAACAAAAATATTGGTGAGTTATAGGTTTAACCTATATATTATCAAATCATAATAATAGACCACAAGATTTCATATTTCAATATACATCCCATACATAGAGATAAAAATAATTCATATGGTGAACACCTGGTAACCGACATTAACAAGATGCATATAAGAATATCCCCTATCATTCCGGGAAATCCTTCGGGTATGATAAAAACGAATTCGAAGTACTAAAGCATCCGGTACTTTGGATGGGGTTCGTTAGGCCCAATAGATCTATCTTTAGGATTCGCGTCAATTAGTAGATCGGTTTACTAATTCTTAGGCTACCAAGCAAAAGGGGCGTATTCGGCTTCGATCATTCACCCACATAATGTAGTTTCATTTACTTGTGTCTATTTCGTAAAACATTTATAAAACTGCATGTATTCTCATCCCAAAATATTAGATTTTAAAAGTGGGACTATAACTCACTTTCACAGATTTTTACTTCGTCGGGAAGTAAGACTTGGCCACTGGTCGATTCACGAACCTATAACAAATATGTACATATATATCAAAGTATGTTCAAAATATATTTACAACATTTTTAATACGTTTTACTATTTTAAGTTTATTAAGTCAGCTGTCCTTGTTAGTAACCTACAACTAGTTGTCCATAATTAGATGTACAGAAATAAATCGATATATATTATCTTGAATCAATCCACGACCCAGTGTATACACGTATCAGGCTAGATCACAACTCAAACTATATATATTTTTAGAATCAACCTCAACCCTGTATAGCTAACTCCAACATTACTGCATATAGAGTGTCTATGGTTGTTCCAAATAATATATATAGATGGGTCGATATGATATGTCAAAACATTTGCATACGTGTCTATGGTATCCCAAGATTACATAATACATTAGAATACATGTATAATACAATATAAGTTAGCTAGGATATGATTAATATAGATTTGTTACCAATTTTCACGTAGCTACAACAAGCAAAAATAACCAATCTTGTTTTACCCATAACTTCTTCGTTTTAAATCCGTTTTGAGTGAATCCAATTGCTATGGTTTCATATTGAACTTAAGTTTATGAATCTATACAGAAAAAGTATAAGTTTATTGTAGGAATTACAGGTTACAAGTCATTTTTGTAAAGGTAGTCATTTCAGTCGAAAGAACGACGTCTAGATGACCATTTTGGAAAACATACTTCCACTTTGAGTTTAAACATCATTTTTGGATATAGTTTCATGTTCATAAGAAAAATCATTTTCCCAGAACAACAACTTTTAAATCAAAATTTATCATAGTTTTTAATTAACTAACCCAAAACAGCCCGCGGTGTTACTACAACAGCGTATATCCGGTTTTACGGTGTTTTTCGTATTTTTCGATTTTAATCATTAAGTTAGCATATTATATAGATATAGAACATGTGTTTAGTTATTTTAAAAGTCAAGTTAGAAGGATTAACTTTTGTTTGCGAACAAGTTTAGAATTAACTAAACTATGTTCTAGTGATTTAAAGTTTAAACCTTCGAATAAGGTAGTTTTATATATATGAATCGAATGATCCTCAGGTTTTTTGGATAAACCTACTGGAAATGAGAAAAATAGATCTAGCTTCAAAGGATCCTTGGATGGCTTGAAAGTTCTTGAAGCAGAATCATGACACGAAAACAATTCAAGTAAGATTTCCATTAGAAATAAGATTGTTATAGTTATAGAAATTGAATTAAAGTTTGAATATGAGTATTACCTTGTATTAGAAAGATATATTACTATTATTAGAAAGATTTCTTGAAGTTGGATGATCACTTTACAAGATTGGAAGTAAGCTAGCAAACTTGGAAGTATTCTTGATTTTATGAAACTAGAACTTATAGAATTTATGAAGAACACTTAGAACTTGAAGATAGAACTTGAGAGAGATCACTTAGATGAAGAAAATGGAAGAATGAAAGTATTTGTAGGTGTTTTTGGTCGTTGGTATATGGATTAGATATAAAGGATGTGTAATTTTATTTTCATGTAAATAAGTCATGAATGATTACTCATATTTTTGTAATTTTATGAGATATTTCATGCTAGTTTCCAAATGATGGTTCCCACATGTGTTAGGTGACTCACATGCGCTACTAAGAGCTGATCATTGGTGTAACGACCCGGAAATTTCCGACCAAATTTAAACCTTAAACTCTTTATGTTTCCGACACGATAAGCAAAATCTGTAATGTTGAGTCTAGAAAGTTTGAAATTTATATTCGGTTAATCAATTACCCTTTGACTATGCCCGACGATTCACGAACCATTGTTGCAAAATTATATGTTATGATTATTAATATTAATATTAATATCGTTACTTGTTAAAATAGTATCTTCAATATATAAAAGTTAATACATGAAGAGTATTATAATTACTAATACTATTATTATTATTATTATTGTTATTATTATTATTATTATTTCTATTATGATTATTATTATTATTATTAGTATTTTTACGAAATTCTAATGTCAAAAACTGCATTATTATTATTATGAATGTATTAACATTAAATATATAAAATATACATGATTAAATCCTATATGTATCACGATCATGCTTAATTACTTAATTGATAACAAAATCTTTAATGTGTACAAGCAATCTGTATCTGTTTATTCTTCTTCTGATTCAAATTGATTCCATATGTCGACTCCAATTCACTACAAAACAACTACAGAAACAATTCCGTGAGACATCGTGATCAACTTTATTCATTTTGATATTTTCTTTTGATTCTTTTCTTCTGCTCGAATCTTCCTGTCGATCCCATATCACCACTACAGACAATATTGTTACTGTATCCATCATATACATACATATAGGAACACGAACCTTTTTCTTGTTTTCTTGATCGGACACGTACATCCACCACCTTCAACATCACCATGACAATTATTGAAAAACTCACTAAATCGCCACCACCTTGCGACTGCAGTTTATTGTTGCAGCTATACCTCGACCACAAACATGATATTTTTATTGTTGATTGTTGCTGATCTCCGACGAAGTAAACAAACCACAACCTTCAATATCCACTATTGCTCGATGAGTGTTGTTGTTTGATCATACCCGAAACTATCAACACTTAACAACTACAAAATGTTTTATGTTTTTTTTTTTTTGTTTATACATCTCCACCACCATATCATGACAAGAACAACAACCGGCAATTATTATTTTTGCCTTGTTTCTTCATGTAAACAACGACCACCAAACCCACTTGACCCTTATGATCGAAAAACCACAGCTGCTATTATTTTCTGTTGTAGCTGCTGCTACACGACCTGTTTCTCTTCAATGGATATTACACAACCAACAATCAACTCGAACCACTTTGATCACAAACACATCTCTCTCTTCTTTCTCTTTCTTTTCCTGTAATTCATGACTACTATGGTTTCTGTTTATTCCGTGAACAACAAATATCAAAACTGCAAACAACCATCAAAACCCATTAATGATTTTGTGCCACGATTTCTGTTTCTAATTCTTTCTTTCTGTTTCCGGACTAAATCATCACCACCATCACCGTAAACCTTTATTTCCATACCTACATACTATTTTTTTTTCCTTCTCTTTCGTGACTTACAGCAAAGCTTGCTGTTTGTAGAGAGATCAAAAACAAATAGAGTTATGCTATAGCAGGAAACGGTAATAGATAATATAGGGTTGATAAAGTGATGAAAAGTGAAGTGGAGGAGATTAAAGCCATGATAAGAACGTAGCATGATGATTGATTATAAGCCTTGGATCCCACCCACTAAATTCCTGTTGACAATTCTCAAACATAATAACCCCACAACCACCGAACGAACATGTTCTAAATCGTGCGTATTATTTTTTTTTCTCCTGCCGACAATTTCATATACCATAATCGGGCTAGGTAATCTCTTCTTGGGCTTAACACTCATGTGGACTGCTGATGGGCCGTAACAAAAACTTAATTGTTTTCCATTTTGATCCAAGCCCAATCTCTTGCTATTGATTCATTTATTTTTCTGTATTTATAAAACGATGAGGAATTGTTAATGATGGAGAAAGAGTGATGATGTTGAACCATGTAAAATGACGATGATGATGGTGAGCAATAATGATTCGTGAATGATGATTCAATGAAGGATGATAACACGAGATGATGATTAGGCTACGTATTTTTCTGTATCAATTGCCGTTTGAAACTCCTTGATACATCGGTTCCTATTATATTCGAAACCCATTACCACTAAAACCACCACCATAATCATTCCTTTTCCTGTTATCTCGTTCCTGTATCTATATTTTCTTTGTGTCGACTGAAAACCCACAACAGGAGACAATTATACGATGGGATCACGGTTACAGTTTTTGTGATTAGGGTTAAAGGATCACTTAGTTGATAAACGAATTTTGGGTTGCTTGTGAATTGGATCATTTATGATAAATGGACTTAATTGCAAGATGGGCTTCCTAAATCGGGTTAGATTATTATTAAGTGATAATAATTTCCGTAATGAATTATTGGAAGAATGGTTTGGAGTGTGTGCATTTAAACGAGAGGTTGGGGGTTCGAGCCCGGTCTCTGACAATTATTTTTAGGAAGCTTATTCACTAAGGTAGTACCTTTATTTTTTTATCATTATTATTAATATTATTATTATTATTATCATTATCTAAGAAATATTAGATACATAAAAAAAATATATTTGATACATAATATATTAGTATTACATAAAATTATAAAATAAACGTATTAACACTAATTATATAAATATTTACATATAACAACTTATTGATTTTCAACATAATACTAATCATATATATATATATATAAAACTATCTAAATATTAATTATTTTAAATGAATATACAAACTAAAAATATAAGATATATAATTTAAGATATAATATATAAATTTGTTCGACTACAATTATGTGTGTTAATATATACATAAATGCTATAGGTTCGTGAATCCGAGGCCAACCCTGCATTGTTCAGTTGTTCAATGTCATTATATGTATTTTTACTACAAAATACAATATGGTGAGTATATAGTCCCTTTTAAACTTTAAATATTTTTGGGCTGAGAATACATGCGCTGTTTTTATAAATGATTTACGTTATGGACACAAGTGACTCAAATTACGTTCTACATGGGTTTGAATCAAAAATCCCCTAGCTTGGTAACTTTAACTATTGGTTTATGAACTGGTAGGCGCGAATCCTAAAGATAGATCTATCGGGTTTTACACCCCCACCCAGATGTTGTTCTAGTCACTACTAAACTAGAAGAACGGGTGTTTAGTACTTCGAGGTTAACGGAACACACTTGATTCGGTGCACATATTATTATAACTCAGGGGTACACACTCTTGTTAAGGCTAGTTACCGGGTGCCCACTATTTAGAATGCTTTTCATATACTTGCGAGTGTATTATGTTTATGATAACGGAAATCTTGTGGTCTATTAATATACTGAAATGATTATTTTGATAAACCTATGAACTCACCAACCTTTTGGTTGACATTTTAAAGCATGTTATTCTCAGGTACGAATTAAGTCTTCCGCTGTGCATTTGCTCATTTTAAGGACATTACTTGGAGTCGATCAACGCAATGGAACCAGATGTTGATGATTTCGTCCAGGGGGATAAGGACGGGTTGTTACATGTGGTATCAGAGCGGTGGTCTTAGCGAACCAGGTCTGTATTAGTGTGTCTAACTGATAAGTCGTTAGGATGCATTAGTGAGTCTGGACTTCGACCGTGTCTGCATGTCAAAAGTTTTGCTTATCATTTTGTGTCGAAAATCATCTACTTATCATCCGTAGGAAATTACCTGCTTATCATTCTTAAGTCTAGACACGTCTTACTGCATTGATTGCATAAATAGTGTATAGACAAAATTCATATCTTAGCATATCTGCTAATTCATATCTACGCGTATCTGTTACTGTAAACTTTGCCTGACATATTCCGTGAATTCCTCCGTAACCTACGAGATCTTTTGTTCTATATGTATAGGTATTCTATGTAATTAGAATATCATTCGATATCCAAAACTCATTTCATATCGAAAATCTTTTATTCAACCATACGAGATGGAACTCGCAACCAGTTCAAGTTTCTCGGATTCTGACAGCTATTCCGACATGGATATTTACCAAAGCTCGGAAAGCAGCGTCACCAGAATGAATCAATCAATCAGCCATCATCAATTCTGGATGAATTGGGGCTGAGTTCGTAGTCGACTTAATCAATGGAAACGAGAAGAAGGCGATCCTTTCCACCAACCGAATTCACCTCTTGGCGAAGAACCTGAAGCACTTACCGGTGAACCAATCCGAAACACCATATTCACCCACATTTCTCGAATATCTCGCCGTGATTATATACTATCTCAAATTTTAAAACCCTATTCATCGGCTCGTGCCAACCGCCAAACATCCTGGAGTAATAGAAGAAGTCAACGAGCTTCGCACCCGAGTTGTAGCCTTGAAAAGTATGGTGTAAAATGTACCAGCTTCAGCAACATGACCGGCACCAACAGTACCACCAACAGCAACATTCGCATCCCATACCTCAATATCATAATCTGTTCCACGAACATCAACATCATACGCACCATGGATACCAAGGAGTACCAACAGCAAATAACAATGAATTATTAATCCATAACTTCATTAATATTCTGCGAAGAATATGTGGATCCTAATAGTTTTAGAGATTACTTATTCTAGCTCAAATCGAAAATCGAATGAGTCTAATATTATATTGACTCAGTAAATCCATAATTACATCTGAAGAAAATATATATGTAAATATATTTTCATAAAGATTGTGATTAAAAATTCTTTCGTATCAACTGTTAATGATGAAAATATTTTAACGGGTAGGTAATACCCGAGAAATATTTAGGATTTCACATTAATAAGTTACATTGTACATTCTTCAAATCCGTTTCAACTGTCACTTACTATCCTACATACAACCACACATATACGTATCCGTTCACCAAAGAACAACTATTTTCATTCAAATTTAATTTCATATTCGGATTCTGACCGATCAAAATCTAAGTCAAGATTTAATAGAAGACATCACTTTTAGATTCCTACATCTTTCGAAGCCATACTTTGAATTCAAAACTGTGCCAGATCCATTGGCATCTTATTACCAAAAATAACTCTACAAAACCTTTTCAAAATTAGCCAATTTTGTCACAGCTCCATCAAATCAACTTCGACTTTCATTCGGATTAGCCTTATTATAACTTTGATATATAAGTTTGCCTTTCATCATTGTTACCGGAGAACCCTTTATATCTCCTCACATTAGCAGTAAACTTACCGGCAACTTCATTGGTCTTTGACTTTACGAAAAACCATTATATTTGTCGAAACCCCATCATGTGCCCATCTGCCTCTTGTGACGATAGTTGTCATACCAAAAAGTTTCAATCATTTTTGTGAATCTCGCAGCGTTTCTACATCAACAGTTATATGTATACATATAACATGTATCTCTTAGAATTATGATCTTACACTCTAAAATTTTGAAAAGCACCCCGTCTTCAAATCAATACCCCAAATTCTGAAAAAGCTGAATACAGCAGCAAAAACTGTACACGACCTTAACCGTCGAAGGTATAAAGATAAAGAATAGTATATTGGCAAAGCTCAGAAAAGTTGGAACTGGAAACCGGATTGAGCAAACCATGAATGAGACTCTGAACAAATTACAAGGACTAAACTTGTACATAAAGAATCCAGATGATTCTGTTTCTGATGAAATCTTTAGCGAATACATTACTCCTTAATCACTCTAAATCATCGTGAATGAATTTCTTCATCACAATTTGATTCTGAAATCCTAAGATATCATCGAACCTTTCTTTATTAATATCCTCACTATTTCTGAAGATATCTTCATAAATATTCTCGTTCGATATTAATTATCTCTCTGCGCTATCCGTATTATATTATAAAAGGAAACTGTTTTAGTTTCTATATTTTGCGAACCTTCGATTTAAAATATGAATGTTTTTGAAGTAGTGTTGGAAGCTGATGCATGAATTAGTATAATATAATGAAACTTGATCAACTTCATTATATTACAGTAAGTCATGTTAAGTTCCTAATGGAATGTGATGATTCACAGTACCGTCATCATGTGCCATGTTACACGACTCTTACATTCTATCTAATCCCCAAACGTATTAGGAACATATCGTCTTGATAGTTCGATCTTTTCCAAAATATTTTGGTAATTTGACAAATCAAAATCGTGCTATTACCATTTCTTCCTTAGAACATTAACTATGTTCATTCCAAATCTCATACCTACGAAATTCCGGATCATTGCTCGCCTGACTCGAGGACGGGAAAATTTATAACACTATAGTCCCAAGATAATAGTGAAAAGTAAATAAGATCCTCCGGTGGTAGATGAAATAGAAGGATGACAGGCGTAAAAATTAAGAATATATCAAGGATTAGAAGAGATTGGAGCATATTGGTAAATGTCAAAAATTAGGAATTAGGGAGAAAGAGTAAAAGATAGGAGTAGTAGAAAATAAGGAAACAAAGAGGTGATTTTATAGTAAAGTATCCGACAGAGAAATCAAAACAGATTGACGCATTAAAACAAAGAAGATCCTGATTTTCTGAATCGCCGAAGAACCAAATTTTCTTACGTAATATTTTCTTTAAATCCCGGAAATCAATCATAACCACGTCATCGGTTAGAACGAATCCATATTTACTCAATTCACTCTTTTGTGATAACTTCATTCGTACGCTTCATATGATCGAATCGTTTTATTTATATCTCTCAATAATGATAAAACTCCATTATCACCTCATACTCGTCATGAAAACATTCTTATTGTTATCCATGACGACCTCTATCAAATTTCGGGGACGAAATTTATTTAACGGGTGGGTACTGTAACGACCCGGAAATTTCCGACCAAATTTAAACCTTAAACTCTTTATGTTTCCGACACGATAAGCAAAATCTGTAATGTTGAGTCTAGAAAGTTTGAAATTTATATTCGGTTAATCAATTACCCTTTGACTATGCCCGACGATTCACGAACCATTGTTGCAAAATTATATGTTATGATTATTAATATTAATATTAATATCGTTACTTGTTAAAATAGTATCTTCAATATATAAAAGTTAATACATGAAGAGTATTATAATTACTAATACTATTATTATTATTATTATTGTTATTATTATTATTATTATTTCTATTATGATTATTATTATTATTATTAGTATTTTTACTAAATTCTAATGTCAAAAACTGCATTATTATTATTATGAATGTATTAACATTAAATATATAAAATATACATGATTAAATCCTATATGTATCACGATCATGCTTAATTACTTAATTGATAACAAAATCTTTAATGTGTACAAGCAATCTGTATCTGTTTATTCTTCTTCTGATTCAAATTGATTCCATATGTCGACTCCAATTCACTACAAAACAACTACAGAAACAATTCCGTGAGACATCGTGATCAACTTTATTCATTTTGATATTTTCTTTTGATTCTTTTCTTCTGCTCGAATCTTCCTGTCGATCCCATATCACCACTACAGACAATATTGTTACTGTATCCATCATATACATACATATAGGAACACGAACCTTTTTCTTGTTTTCTTGATCGGACACGTACATCCACCACCTTCAACATCACCATGACAATTATTGAAAAACTCACTAAATCGCCACCACCTTGAGACTGCAGTTTATTGTTGCAGCTATACCTCGACCACAAACATGATATTTTTATTGTTGATTGTTGCTGATCTCCGACGAAGTAAACAAACCACAACCTTCAATATCCACTATTGCTCGATGAGTGTTGTTGTTTGATCATACCCGAAACTATCAACACTTAACAACTACAAAATGTTTTATGTTTTTTTTTTTTGTTTATACATCTCCACCACCATATCATGACAAGAACAACAACCGGCAATTATTATTTTTGCCTTGTTTCTTCATGTAAACAACGACCACCAAACCCACTTGACCCTTATGATCGAAAAACCACAGCTGCTATTATTTTCTGTTGTAGCTGCTGCTACACGACCTATTTCTCTTCAATGGATATTACACAACCAACAATCAACTCGAACCACTTTGATCACAAACACATCTCTCTCTTCTTTCTCTTTCTTTTCCTGTAATTCATGACTACTATGGTTTCTGTTTATTCCGTGAACAACAAATATCAAAACTGCAAACAACCATCAAAACCCATTAATGATTTTGTGCCACGATTTCTGTTTCTAATTCTTTCTTTCTGTTTCCGGACTAAATCATCACCACCATCACCGTAAACCTTTATTTCCATACCTACATACTATTTTTTTTTCCTTCTCTTTCGTGACTTACAGCAAAGCTTGCTGTTTGTAGAGAGATCAAAAACAAATAGAGTTATGCTATAGCAGGAAACGGTAATAGATAATATAGGGTTGATAAAGTGATGAAAAGTGAAGTGGAGGAGATTAAAGCCATGATAAGAACGTAGCATGATGATTGATTATAAGCCTTGGATCCCACCCACTAAATTCATGTTGACAATTCTCAAACATAATAACCCCACAACCACCGAACGAACATGTTCTAAATCGTGCGTATTATTTTTTTTTCTCCTGCCGACAATTTCATATACCATAATCGGGCTAGGTAATCTCTTCTTGGGCTTAACACTCATGTGGACTGCTGATGGGCCGTAACAAAAACTTAATTGTTTTCCATTTTGATCCAAGCCCAATCTCTTGCTATTGATTCATTTATTTTTCTGTATTTATAAAACGATGAGGAATTGTTAATGATGGAGAAAGAGTGATGATGTTGAACCATGTAAAATGACGATGATGATGGTGAGCAATAATGATTCGTGAATGATGATTCAATGAAGGATGATAACACGAGATGATGATTAGGCTACGTATTTTTCTGTATCAATTGCCGTTTGAAACTCCTTGATACATCGGTTCCTATTATATTCGAAACCCATTACCACTAAAACCACCACCATAATCATTCCTTTTCCTGTTATCTCGTTCCTGTATCTATATTTTCTTTGTGTCGACTGAAAACCCACAACAGGAGACAATTATACGATGGGATCACGGTTACAGTTTTTGTGATTAGGGTTAAAGGATCACTTAGTTGATAAACGAATTTTGGGTTGCTTGTGAATTGGATCATTTATGATAAATGGACTTAATTGCAAGATGGGCTTCCTAAATCGGGTTAGATTATTATTAAGTGATAATAATTTCCGTAATGAATTATTGGAAGAATGGTTTGGAGTGTGTGCATTTAAACGAGAGGTTGGGGGTTCGAGCCCGGTCTCTGACAATTATTTTTAGGAAGCTTATTCACTAAGGTAGTACCTTTATTTTTTTATCATTATTATTAATATTATTATTATTATTATCATTATCTAAGAAATATTAGATACATAAAAAAAATATATTTGATACATAATATATTAGTATTACATAAAATTATAAAATAAACGTATTAACACTAATTATATAAATATTTACATATAACAACTTATTGATTTTCAACATAATACTAATCATATATATATATATATAAAACTATCTAAATATTAATTATTTTAAATGAATATACAAACTAAAAATATAAGATATATAATTTAAGATATAATATATAAATTTGTTCGACTACAATTATGTGTGTTAATATATACATAAATGCTATAGGTTCGTGAATCCGAGGCCAACCCTGCATTGTTCAGTTGTTCAATGTCATTATATGTATTTTTACTACAAAATACAGTATGGTGAGTATATAGTCCCTTTTAAACTTTAAATATTTTTGGGCTGAGAATACATGCGCTGTTTTTATAAATGATTTACGTTATGGACACAAGTGACTCAAATTACGTTCTACATGGGTTTGAATCAAAAATCCCCTAGCTTGGTAACTTTAACTATTGGTTTATGAACTGGTAGGCGCGAATCCTAAAGATAGATCTATCGGGTTTTACACCCCCACCCAGATGTTGTTCTAGTCACTACTAAACTAGAAGAACGGGTGTTTAGTACTTCGAGGTTAACGGAACACACTTGATTCGGTGCACATATTATTATAACTCAGGGGTACACACTCTTGTTAAGGCTAGTTACCGGGTGCCCACTATTTAGAATGCTTTTCATATACTTGCGAGTGTATTATGTTTATGATAACGGAAATCTTGTGGTCTATTAATATACTGAAATGATTATTTTGATAAACCTATGAACTCACCAACCTTTTGGTTGACATTTTAAAGCATGTTATTCTCAGGTACGAATTAAGTCTTCCGCTGTGCATTTGCTCATTTTAAGGACATTACTTGGAGTCGATCAACGCAATGGAACCAGATGTTGATGATTTCGTCCAGGGGGATAAGGACGGGTTGTTACATGTGGTATCAGAGCGGTGGTCTTAGCGAACCAGGTCTGTATTAGTGTGTCTAACTGATAAGTCGTTAGGATGCATTAGTGAGTCTGGACTTCGACCGTGTCTGCATGTCAAAAGTTTTGCTTATCATTTTGTGTCGAAAATCATCTACTTATCATCCGTAGGAAATTACCTGCTTATCATTCTTAAGTCTAGACACGTCTTACTGCATTGATTGCATAAATAGTGTATAGACAAAATTCATATCTTAGCATATCTGCTAATTCATATCTACGCGTATCTGTTACTGTAAACTTTGCCTGACATATTCCGTGAATTCCTCCGTAACCTACGAGATCTTTTGTTCTATATGTATAGGTATTCTATGTAATTAGAATATCATTCGATATCCGAAACTCATTTCATATCGAAAATCTTTTATTCAACCATACGAGATGGAACTCGCAACCAGTTCAAGTTTCTCGGATTCTGACAGCTATTCCGACATGGATATTTACCAAAGCTCGGAAAGCAGCGTCACCAGAATGAATCAATCAATCAGCCATCATCAATTCTGGATGAATTGGGGCTGAGTTCGTAGTCGACTTAATCAATGGAAACGAGAAGAAGGCGATCCTTTCCACCAACCGAATTCACCTCTTGGCGAAGAACCTGAAGCACTTACCGGTGAACCAATCCGAAACACCATATTCACCCACATTTCTCGAATATCTCGCCGTGATTATATACTATCTCAAATTTTAAAACCCTATTCATCAGCTCGTGCCAACCGCCAAACATCCTGGAGTAATAGAAGAAGTCAACGAGCTTCGCACCCGAGTTGTAGCCTTGAAAAGTATGGTGTAAAATGTACCAGCTTCAGCAACATGACCGGCACCAACAGTACCACCAACAGCAACATTCGCATCCCATACCTCAATATCATAATCTGTTCCACGAACATCAACATCATACGCACCATGGATACCAAGGAGTACCAACAGCAAATAACAATGAATTATTAATCCATAACTTCATTAATATTCTGCGAAGAATATGTGGATCCTAATAGTTTTAGAGATTACTTATTCTAGCTCAAATCGAAAATCGAATGAGTCTAATATTATATTGACTCAGTAAATCCATAATTACATCTGAAGAAAATATATATGTAAATATATTTTCATAAAGATTGTGATTAAAAATTCTTTCGTATCAACTGTTAATGATGAAAATATTTTAACGGGTAGGTAATACCCGAGAAATATTTAGGATTTCACATTAATAAGTTACATTGTACATTCTTCAAATCCGTTTCAACTGTCACTTACTATCCTACATACAACCACACATATACGTATCCGTTCACCAAAGAACAACTATTTTCATTCAAATTTAATTTCATATTCGGATTCTGACCGATCAAAATCTAAGTCAAGATTTAATAGAAGACATCACTTTTAGATTCCTACATCTTTCGAAGCCATACTTTGAATTCAAAACTGTGCCAGATCCATTGGCATCTTATTACCAAAAATAACTCTACAAAACCTTTTCAAAATTAGCCAATTTTGTCACAGCTCCATCAAATCAACTTCGACTTTCATTCGGATTAGCCTTATTATAACTTTGATATATAAGTTTGCCTTTCATCATTGTTACCGGAGAACCCTTTATATCTCCTCACATTAGCAGTAAACTTACCGGCAACTTCATTGGTCTTTGACTTTACGAAAAACCATTATATTTGTCGAAACCCCATCATGTGCCCATCTGCCTCTTGTGACGATAGTTGTCATACCAAAAAGTTTCAATCATTTTTGTGAATCTCGCAGCGTTTCTACATCAACAGTTATATGTATACATATAACATGTATCTCTTAGAATTATGATCTTACACTCTAAAATTTTGAAAAGCACCCCGTCTTCAAATCAATACCCCAAATTCTGAAAAAGCTGAATACAGCAGCAAAAACTGTACACGACCTTAACCGTCGAAGGTATAAAGATAAAGAATAGTATATTGGCAAAGCTCAGAAAAGTTGGAACTGGAAACCGGATTGAGCAAACCATGAATGAGACTCTGAACAAATTACAAGGACTAAACTTGTACATAAAGAATCCAGATGATTCTGTTTCTGATGAAATCTTTAGCGAATACATTACTCCTTAATCACTCTAAATCATCGTGAATGAATTTCTTCATCACAATTTGATTCTGAAATCCTAAGATATCATCGAACCTTTCTTTATTAATATCCTCACTATTTCTGAAGATATCTTCATAAATATTCTCGTTCGATATTAATTATCTCTCTGCGCTATCCGTATTATATTATAAAAGGAAACTGTTTTAGTTTCTATATTTTGCGAACCTTCGATTTAAAATATGAATGTTTTTGAAGTAGTGTTGGAAGCTGATGCATGAATTAGTATAATATAATGAAACTTGATCAACTTCATTATATTACAGTAAGTCATGTTAAGTTCCTAATGGAATGTGATGATTCACAGTACCGTCATCATGTGCCATGTTACACGACTCTTACATTCTATCTAATCCCCAAACGTATTAGGAACATATCGTCTTGATAGTTCGATCTTTTCCAAAATATTTTGGTAATTTGACAAATCAAAATCGTGCTATTACCATTTCTTCCTTAGAACATTAACTATGTTCATTCCAAATCTCATACCTACGAAATTCCGGATCATTGCTCGCCTGACTCGAGGACGGGAAAATTTATAACACTATAGTCCCAAGATAATAGTGAAGAGTAAATAAGATCCTCCGGTGGTAGATGAAATAGAAGGATGACAGGCGTAAAAATTAAGAATATATCAAGGATTAGAAGAGATTGGAGCATATTGGTAAATGTCAAAAATTAGGAATTAGGGAGAAAGAGTAAAAGATAGGAGTAGTAGAAAATAAGGAAACAAAGAGGTGATTTTATAGTAAAGTATCCGACAGAGAAATCAAAACAGATTGACGCATTAAAACAAAGAAGATCCTGATTTTCTGAATCGCCGAAGAACCAAATTTTCTTACGTAATATTTTCTTTAAATCCCGGAAATCAATCATAACCACGTCATCGGTTAGAACGAATCCATATTTACTCAATTCACTCTTTTGTGATAACTTCACTCGTACGCTTCATATGATCGAATCGTTTTATTTATATCTCTCAATAATGATAAAACTCCATTATCACCTCATACTCGTCATGAAAACATTCTTATTGTTATCCATGACGACCTCTATCAAATTTCGGGGACGAAATTTATTTAACGGGTGGGTACTGTAACGACCCGGAAATTTCCGACCAAATTTAAACCTTAAACTCTTTATGTTTCCGACACGATAAGCAAAATCTGTAATGTTGAGTCTAGAAAGTTTGAAATTTATATTCGGTTAATCAATTACCCTTTGACTATGCCCGACGATTCACGAACCATTGTTGCAAAATTATATGTTATGATTATTAATATTAATATTAATATCGTTACTTGTTAAAATAGTATCTTCAATATATAAAAGTTAATACATGAAGAGTATTATAATTACTAATACTATTATTATTATTATTATTGTTATTATTATTATTATTATTTCTATTATGATTATTATTATTATTATTAGTATTTTTACTAAATTCTAATGTCAAAAACTGCATTATTATTATTATGAATGTATTAACATTAAATATATAAAATATACATGATTAAATCCTATATGTATCACGATCATGCTTAATTACTTAATTGATAACAAAATCTTTAATGTGTACAAGCAATCTGTATCTGTTTATTCTTCTTCTGATTCAAATTGATTCCATATGTCGACTCCAATTCACTACAAAACAACTACAGAAACAATTCCGTGAGACATCGTGATCAACTTTATTCATTTTGATATTTTCTTTTGATTCTTTTCTTCTGCTCGAATCTTCCTGTCGATCCCATATCACCACTACAGACAATATTGTTACTGTATCCATCATATACATACATATAGGAACACGAACCTTTTTCTTGTTTTCTTGATCGGACACGTACATCCACCACCTTCAACATCACCATGACAATTATTGAAAAACTCACTAAATTGCCACCACCTTGCGACTGCAGTTTATTGTTGCAGCTATACCTCGACCACAAACATGATATTTTTATTGTTGATTGTTGCTGATCTCCGACGAAGTAAACAAACCACAACCTTCAATATCCACTATTGCTCGATGAGTGTTGTTGTTTGATCATACCCGAAACTATCAACACTTAACAACTACAAAATGTTTTATGTTTTTTTTTTTTTGTTTATACATCTCCACCACCATATCATGACAAGAACAACAACCGGCAATTATTATTTTTGCCTTGTTTCTTCATGTAAACAACGACCACCAAACCCACTTGACCCTTATGATCGAAAAACCACAGCTGCTATTATTTTCTGTTGTAGCTGCTGCTACACGACCTGTTTCTCTTCAATGGATATTACACAACCAACAATCAACTCGAACCACTTTGATCACAAACACATCTCTCTCTTCTTTCTCTTTCTTTTCCTGTAATTCATGACTACTATGGTTTCTGTTTATTCCGTGAACAACAAATATCAAAACTGCAAACAACCATCAAAACCCATTAATGATTTTGTGCCACGATTTCTGTTTCTAATTCTTTCTTTCTGTTTCCGGACTAAATCATCACCACCATCACCGTAAACCTTTATTTCCATACCTACATACTATTTTTTTTTCCTTCTCTTTCGTGACTTACAGCAAAGCTTGCTGTTTGTAGAGAGATCAAAAACAAATAGAGTTATGCTATAGCAGGAAACGGTAATAGATAATATAGGGTTGATAAAGTGATGAAAAGTGAAGTGGAGGAGATTAAAGCCATGATAAGAACGTAGCATGATGATTGATTATAAGCCTTGGATCCCACCCACTAAATTCCTGTTGACAATTCTCAAACATAATAACCCCACAACCACCGAACGAACATGTTCTAAATCGTGCGTATTATTTTTTTTTCTCCTGCCGACAATTTCATATACCATAATCGGGCTAGGTAATCTCTTCTTGGGCTTAACACTCATGTGGACTGCTGATGGGCCGTAACAAAAACTTAATTGTTTTCCATTTTGATCCAAGCCCAATCTCTTGCTATTGATTCATTTATTTTTCTGTATTTATAAAACGATGAGGAATTGTTAATGATGGAGAAAGAGTGATGATGTTGAACCATGTAAAATGACGATGATGATGGTGAGCAATAATGATTCGTGAATGATGATTCAATGAAGGATGATAACACGAGATGATGATTAGGCTACGTATTTTTCTGTATCAATTGCCGTTTGAAACTCCTTGATACATCGGTTCCTATTATATTCGAAACCCATTACCACTAAAACCACCACCATAATCATTCCTTTTCCTGTTATCTCGTTCCTGTATCTATATTTTCTTTGTGTCGACTGAAAACCCACAACAGGAGACAATTATACGATGGGATCACGGTTACAGTTTTTGTGATTAGGGTTAAAGGATCACTTAGTTGATAAACGAATTTTGGGTTGCTTGTGAATTGGATCATTTATGATAAATGGACTTAATTGCAAGATGGGCTTCCTAAATCGGGTTAGATTATTATTAAGTGATAATAATTTCCGTAATGAATTATTGGAAGAATGGTTTGGAGTGTGTGCATTTAAACGAGAGGTTGGGGGTTCGAGCCCGGTCTCTGACAATTATTTTTAGGAAGCTTATTCACTAAGGTAGTACCTTTATTTTTTTATCATTATTATTAATATTATTATTATTATTATCATTATCTAAGAAATATTAGATACATAAAAAAAATATATTTGATACATAATATAATAGTATTACATAAAATTATAAAATAAACGTATTAACACTAATTATATAAATATTTACATATAACAACTTATTGATTTTCAACATAATACTAATCATATATATATATATATATATAAAACTATCTAAATATTAATTATTTTAAATGAATATACAAACTAAAAATATAAGATATATAATTTAAGATATAATATATAAATTTGTTCGACTACAATTATGTGTGTTAATATATACATAAATGCTATAGGTTCGTGAATCCGAGGCCAACCCTGCATTGTTCAGTTGTTCAATGTCATTATATGTATTTTTACTACAAAATACAGTATGGTGAGTATATAGTCCCTTTTAAACTTTAAATATTTTTGGGCTGAGAATACATGCGCTGTTTTTATAAATGATTTACATTATGGACACAAGTGACTCAAATTACGTTCTACATGGGTTTGAATCAAAAATCCCCTAGCTTGGTAACTTTAACTATTGGTTTATGAACTGGTAGGCGCGAATCCTAAAGATAGATCTATCGGGTTTTACACCCCCACCCAGATGTTGTTCTAGTCACTACTAAACTAGAAGAACGGGTGTTTAGTACTTCGAGGTTAACGGAACACACTTGATTCGGTGCACATATTATTATAACTCAGGGGTACACACTCTTGTTAAGGCTAGTTACCGGGTGCCCACTATTTAGAATGCTTTTCATATACTTGCGAGTGTATTATGTTTATGATAACGGAAATCTTGTGGTCTATTAATATACTGAAATGATTATTTTGATAAACCTATGAACTCACCAACCTTTTGGTTGACATTTTAAAGCATGTTATTCTCAGGTACGAATTAAGTCTTCCGCTGTGCATTTGCTCATTTTAAGGACATTACTTGGAGTCGATCAACGCAATGGAACCAGATGTTGATGATTTCGTCCAGGGGGATAAGGACGGGTTGTTACAATTGGAGTGTATATACCAATAGTACATACATCTAAAAGTTGTGTATTGTACGATTACGAATACGGGTGCATACGAGTAGAATTGTTGATGAAACTGAACGAGGATGTAATTGTAAGCATTTTTGTTAAGTAGAAGTATTTTGATAAGTGTCTTGAAGTCTTTCAAAAGTGTATGAATACATATTAAAACACTACATGTATATACATTTTAACTGAGTCGTTAAGTCATCGTTAGTCGTTACATGTAAATGTTGATTTGAAACCTTTAAGTTAACGATCTTGTTAAATGTTGTTAACCCAATGTTTATTATATCTAATGAGATGTTAAATTATTATATTATCATGATATTATGATATATTAATATATCTTAATATGATATATATACATTTAAATGTCGTTACAACGATAATCGTTACATATATGTCTCGTTTCGAAATCCTTAAGTTAGTAGTCTTGTTTTTACATATGTAGTTCATTGTTAATATACATAATGACATGTTTACTTATCATTTATCATGATTAAACATAGTGTAACAATATCTTAATATGATTCATATGTAATTAGTAAGACGTTGTTATAACGATAATCGTTATATATATCGTTTCGAGTTTCTTAATTCAATAAACACAATTTTATGTATATAACTCATTTTCTAAAATAGCTAATGAGATACTTACTTATCATAATATCATGTTAACTATATATATAATCATATATATGTCATCATATAGTTTTTACAAGTTTTAACGTTCGTGAATTACCGGTCAACTTGGGTGGTCAATTGTCTATATGAAACCTATTTCAATTAATCAAGTCTTATCAAGTTTGATTGCTTAACATGTTGGAAATACTTAATAATGTAAATATCAATTTCATTTAATATATATAAACATGGAAAAGTTCGGGTCACTACACATTTCCCAAATACTAAGGAATGCTTGGTTGCACCAAGTCATACGCCCTTCGCCCGACTATCAAACGTCACCATAGGGTACTTCCATTAGGAACGTCACCCATATCAATAACATGCACAACACCTTTGAGACTTTAAGGGTCTCACTCAAACGAGCTTAACGACCCGATACCAACCAAAATGCTTAAGCACCTTGTGAAGACCCGTCCTAATCCATCCGGACGAAGTCCATATCGATTACAAACGATTCACAACAGTTAATTACATCGCGAGGTACTTGACCTCTATATGATACATTTTACAAACATTGCATTCGTTTTTAAAAGACAAACTTGCTTTACATCGAAAGCTGACGACACGCATACCATTTCATAATATATCCAACTATAATTGACTTAATAATAATCTTGATGAACTCAACGACTCGAATGCAACGTCTTTTGAAATATGTCATGAATGACTCCAAATAATATCTTTAAAATGATCAAATGCACAGCAGAAGATTTCTTTCGTGCCTGAGAATAAACATGCTTTAAAATGTCAACCAAAAGGTTGGTGAGTTCATTAGTTTAACATGAATAATCATTTCCATCATTTTAATAGACCACAAGATTTTCATTTCTCATAAATATACGTCCCATGCATAGAGACAAAAATATCATTCATATGGATTGAACACCTGGTAACCGACATTAACAATATGCATATAAGAATATCCTCGTCATTCCAGGATCCTCCTTCGGACATGATATAAAATTTCGAAGTACTAAAGCATCCGGTACTTTGGATGGGGCTTGTTGGGCCCGATAGATCTATCTTTAGGATTCGCATCAATTAGGGTGTCTGTTCCCTAATTCTTAGATTACCAGACTAAAAAGGGGCATATTCGGTTTAATAATCCAGCCATAGAATGTAGTTTTAAGTACTTGTGTCTATTTCGTCAAACATTTATAAAAATTGTGCATGTATTCTCAGCCCAAAAATATAAAGGGTAAAAAGGTAAATGAAACTCACCATACTGTATTTTGTAGTAAAAATACATATGACTATATTGAACAATTCAGGGTTTACCTCGGATTCACGAACCTATATCATTTGTATATATATTAAAACATATACTCATAATCGATTAATTCTATTTATTATTAATGATGTATTTGTTATATTAATAATTTATAAGTTTCATTATTTATTTATATTTTCATTTTATATGCGTAGATATATTGATATAATTAAGTTATGTAATTTAAATATATTTTTGTATACAAAAATCTTTATTTTTATACCTATAACCTTAACAATGTTATTAAAACTTTTAATTTTAGTAAACATAATTATTTTAATAATGATAATATAGATAATTTTGAGAATTATAATAAGGGTAGTTTTAATGATAATAAAATAATAATTTTAGTAAAAATGATAATAATGTTAACTTTTTTTAATAATATCAACACAATTAATGATAATCATATTAGTACTAGAAATGATAATTTTTATAATGATACTTATGTTAATAATAATAATAATAATAATAATAATAATAATAATAATAATAATAATAATAATAATAATAATAATAATAATAATAATAATAATAATAATAATAGCACTAATTTGTTAACGTTACTGATAATACTAATTTTTAATACTAATAATAATAATACTACTGATAAAAATAATAACTAAAATGATAATTTTACTACTAGTGATAGTTATGATATTAATACTAGTAATAACAATAATAATAATATTAATAATCGTAATTGTAATTATAGTCATGATAGTAATAATATTAAATGATAACTATACTTATATTAGTAATAATAATAATAGATATAATACTTTTATTTATGATAATAATAATAAATACAATTAGGTAAAAAAAATTTCATCTCAAATTATAATACTAATAATAATAATTATAACAACAATAATAATAATCATAATATTAATAGTAATAGTAATAATAAAAGTAAAAGAAATTGAATATACCCTTGAACACCTCCTCAAAAAAGAATTGCCCATGACGGGGCTCGAACCCTTGACCACTCGCTAACCCGACACATGCCTTAACCAATGCTCTGTGATTGATTTTTCTGATTATTTTCCCAGCCCATTTGTATTTAACATTAATTTATGTTTCTCTCTTTCATTCATCTTCTTCACAAGATCAATCGACCAGGGACGTTTATAACTTAAACATCTACTATCAGCTTGTTTATAAATTTCGAATTGGGGTAGAAACAATAAGCTATCGAGGGAATTGATTAAAATAGAAAAATTTAAATATTAACCGGATCCAACAGCCCGTCGTGACTCATGTGGAACTCAAAGATTGATTTTAAAATCTAGACTGTTTCAGACTACGATTTGTACATGAAATAAGTTCTAAATTTATCAAGGAAGCTTTCTGATTCGTCAATTTTACTTAAAACCTACAAACGAATTCGAATTCGGCTGAAGAACGTTTGTTGACTTTTTGAAACCAAAATTTTGACTCACGAATTCGGTTTCGTTTTGAAAAATTACGCTTTGAAAGTTTGCAAATAGATTAAAGTCAAGATTCCTATCACAGTGACATTTAAGGATTTTGATAAATCGTTCGAATTTCAAGTTTTTAAAAAAAAAATATTGCGAACGGCGGTTTTATTTGTTTTCTGTAAATTTTGATTTTTCCTCCTCGACTTTCAGGGTTGGATACAGTATATATCGATGGAACCCGAATATTTGGTGTTGGTGATATTGATGTACTCGATTTGTTTGAATTGGCAATGAGTTTGTCGTAAAGATTTTTGCACACAAGCAGGACACAAAAAATATATATATATATATATATATATATATATATATATATATATATATATATATATATATATATATATATATATATATATATATATATATATATATAATAAACAATTGGATGTCGATGGAAAACTGATTTTGGTTTTAAGTGAGGATTCAATCTCGATGGCTAATCACTTTAGACAGATTCCAAAATTTATCTACAGGTTGATAGTTACTTCAAATCAATCCTGATTCCAAATTGGTATGTTCCCTATTATATTAATAATTAATAATTATACTCATATTAATTAAAATGCTAATAATATAATTAATAATAATTTTAATATTATCATTATCAAATAATACATTAAATGATATTAATAATGTTATTAATAAATGATAGTATTAAATTGTATTATTTTCTAATTATAATAATAATAATAATAATTTATAATAATAATAGTTCTAATGATAATGGTATTAATATTTAAAATTATTAATAATAACATTAATAATAATAATATTACAATACTGCTAACAATAATAAAATAATGATAAAAGTAATAATGATAATATTGATAATACTATATTAATTAGCAAATATGAAAGTATTAATAATTTTACTAATACAATTATATTTTCAAATTGTAATTACATATATTAATATTACATTTTTATTAATTATGTAATATTTAATGATTATATAATATATATTATACATACATAATATTCATACATTTTAAGTAATATACATATAGTAATGGTTATATACTTTCAAACTACTATGTATAATTATATTTTATATTGAAACAAATACACCCACAGTATAACATTTAATACTTTGTTAATATAGACAAATTATAGCAGTTTCTAATTACTTCACTATTTTTAAATAACTGTTTTAAATAACATGTTTAAGTTCTCTTTCGAAATAACCAAATCACATAATACTTCATTAATATATTTAATTTATAATATTTAACTATTTACATGTATAGTTATTTATATCTACATTTCTATTTACGATTTAAGGTTCGTGAATCGTCGGGAATAGTCAAAGGTCAAATGCATATAAGAAATAGTTAAAAATCTTTGAGACTCAATATTACAGACTTTGCTTATAGTGTCAAAATCATATAAAGATTAAGTTTAAATTTGATCGGAAATTCCCGGGTCATCACAGTACCTACCCGTTAAAGAAATTTCGTCCCGAAATTTGAGTGAGGTGGTCATGGCTAACCATAAAAATGTTTTCTTGACGAATATGAGTTGATAAATATCGTTTTATCATTATTGATTAATATAAATAAAACGATTCGTTTATACGGAGCCTACGAGTGAAGCTATCATAAAATAGTGAAATGAAAGGATAAAGATTTGCCTTAGCTTTTGACAGAGTCAGGGTAGAATTTCGGAATTCAAGGGATTTAAAGAAAATCTTGAAAATCTATAAGATCTGATTCTTCGGGATTTATGGGAAATAAGATCTCTATAATTAAATGCGATCGCATGTCTCGATTGTTCTTGTCTGGTATTTTCACTATAAATGAACTTCTTCCGTTTCATTATTTCCCATCATTTCCAATTTCTATATTTTAATTCATTCTTCCAAATCATCAATCAATATGCTTCATCCAATTTTTAATTCTGGATATATTCCTGACTTTCATATTGATCATTCTCCTTTTTCATCTATCACCGGAGGAATCTGTCTACTTCTACTATGCTCTAGGGTTGATACTATTCTTAATTATATCGTGCCTTTATATTGATATTTGTATTAATATCCACATTTTGTAACTTCTGAGTTGTTGTTGGGTTTTATATCTTCCTTTCTATTTCGATGTCTCTGCTTCCATCCTTCTGTAATTATTGACATCCACAGTTAATACTCTCTCCAATTTACTGTGATTTGTACTCTCATTCATCTCAGATCTTCATTCTTTTGTTTTCTCTTCCCGACTTTAAATCAAGCGAATAATGATCCAGAATTCCTAAATGTGGAGTTTTGAATGAATTTAATGTTCTAAACAAGAAAGAACGAAATCGTACGATTTGATTTGTCAAATTACCCGAACCGCTGAGAATGGAACTATCAAGAATATATTTTCTTGATATTGTTCAAAAGTTAAGCAGAATGAAAGAGTTTTATAACATGGGACATGATGACGTTATGATCTGTGAATCATCACGTTCCATTAGAAACTCAGCATGACTTACTGTAATATAATCACGTTGTTCAAGTGTCATTATATTATACTAACTCATGCATCAGTTCCCAACATTATTTCAATAACATACATATTTTAAGCTCGAAAGTTTACAGAATATAGAAACTAATAGTTTCTATATGATGTAATACTGATAGCACGAAGAAATTAATGATTTCAGATAAGAATAGTTATAAAAATATTTCCAGAAATATGGAGGATATTTATAATGAAAGATACGATAATATTTCGGAATATCTAAGATCAGAGGATGATAGAAACTATTATCTGTAAGGGTTTAGAGTAAGGAGCAAGATATTCACTAAAGACTTTAGCAGACATTGAATCATTTAGATTCTTTGAAGTCAAACTTATTCTTTGTGATTTGTCCACGGCTTTCTTCCTAGTTTCGCATAATCTGCTTTTCGGAACTAAATTTTCTATTGAATGTTTCCAATATAATGATACACAGGAAGCACGAGGAGGTATATAATTTCGGACGAGAATATTTATGAAAATATCCTCAGAAATATCGAAGATATTGATGATGATATTTTGGAATTTCTAAGTTCGATGGTTGATGGAGAAAGATTTTCCGCAAGATTTTAACATGACTTCGGAGCAAGATATTCTCTAAAGATTTCAACGGATCCAGAATTACCTGAATCCTTTGAATATAGGGTTTGGTCCTTGTATTTGTTCTTGGTCTCCTTCATGGGTAGCTCAATCTGTTTTTCAATACCCAATTTTCTATCGAGCGTTCCTAACACTCCTTTCTTTATCATCAAACTTTAGGTCGTTTAGACCATCTACCATTTTTTCTGGTTTCCTCTGCATTTAATGCTATGATATCTGAATCATCGGTTATTAATCCGAGGTGGTTTCAGGAAAATTGTGTTTTTAGATGATTAAACGCTGATGGTAATATGGTGGAATATGAAAGGTTCCCTGGTAACAATAAAAGAGCACGCGTATATATATCAACGTTATAATAAGGTTGTTTCGTACGAAAAGTCGAAGTTGTCTTGTTGGAGCTGTGACAAAACTGGCTATCTCGAACAGCAGATGCAAAGTTATTTTCGGTAATAATAACGCTAAAGGAATTAGCACAGCTACGTGTTAAACGTTTACTCAGGTTCTGAGTGTTTTCAGGTGCATAACTATATGCGTCAATCTTTTCTTCCATAGATGAAGTGCGGTTGGTTCATCTTCTTAGTTGTTTCTTAATTGAGAGGTTTCAAGAATCATGAAAGATTTGAACGCAGATTGTAATCATCGAGATACAAATGAAGTTTAAGATGAATTCAAGTAGCAAACTTGAAGAATTATTTAGTTTCATATGTTATAATCAGTATTTTAATTCACTTTAATTGTCCAATATTATTAGTCCACAGTCGATAGTCCATAGTTTACAGTCCAATAATTCATATATAGTTTAATATATAATATTCGAATTAATTAATACATATCGTGACCCGTGTACATGTCCCAGACTCGATCACAACTCAAAGTATATATATTATTTGAGAATCAACCTCAACCCTGTATAGAGAACTCGATCATTACTGCATATAGAGTGTCTATGGTGATTCCAAATAATATATATAGATGCGTCGATATGATATGTCAAAACCTTGTATACGTGTCCCGATATTTAAAGTGCGTAAAATAAATAACAGAAATTAAATGACGATAAATTAAATGCGTAAAGTAAATAACAAAAATTAAATAACGATAAATAAAATTGCGATAATTAAATTGTGATAAATAAACTGCGATAACTAAAATGTAATCAATTAGCTAGGAACAGTTAGCTTGGAACAGTTAGCGTGGATTCTTAACAAAATTTCAATTAGTTAATTCGTTTGTTTCTAACAACTTTTATTTTGTCCAATGTTTTCTTCATTATGCCACTTGTTGGATTGTGATAAATCAAAATCCAAATATGAAATTGAATAAAAAATAAAAAATAAAAAAAAAATGGTTATTCTGTGGTGAACGGATTTGTATCTCTGCAGATGTAAGTAGGATAGTAAATGGATGTTGAATCAGATTTGAAGAATGTACAGTATAACTTATTAGAGTGAAATCTAAATATTCCTCGGGTATTACTACCTGTTAAAATATTTTCACCATTAACAGTTTATACGAAAGAATTTTTAATTATAATCTTTATGAAAATATACTTACATATATAATTTCTTCAGATGTAATCATAGATTTAATGAGTTAATATAATATTAATCTCATTTGATTTACCGTTAGAACTAGAATATATAATCTCTAAAACATTGAAGATTACATAATCGTCAGGTCGAACGAAGGTAAATGATGTAGAATGATTCGCAGATTGATGATTATGCTCGTGGTACATAATTAGATGTTGAGGTGTATGATGTGAACTTGAGTTGTTGGTGGTACTGGTATTGATGTTGGTGCTGCTGATGTTGCTGAAGCTGGTACGTTTTGCACCATATTCTCCAAATTGATTACTAAAGCGCGAAGTTCATTGACTTCTTGTATTACTCCGGGATGATTGTCGGTCGGAACGAGCGGATGAATAAGGTTTAGAATCTGAGTTATGATATAGTCGTGGCGAGATATTCGAGAAATGAGGGTGAAAATGGTGTTACGAACAGGTTCGCCGGTAAATGCTTCAGGTTCTTTGCCAAAAGGTGAATTCGGTTAGTGGAAGGGATCGCCTTCTGCGTGTCTCCATTGATTAAGTCGACTACGAATTCATAAGATGAATTAGGGATGGATGATTGGTTGATTCATTCTGGTGACGTTGCTTCCGAAGCTTAGATGACTATCCATTCGGAATAACTGTCGGGATAACTATCGGAATAGCTGTCGGAATCCGAGGGACTCGAACTAGTTGAAGGATTCATCTCGTACGATCAGATGAAGGATTTTCGATAAGAAATAGATTATAGGATGTAGATTAGTATCCTTCAATACATAATTTACATATGCATATGTAATACAAAAATCTCATAAGTTACGGAGGAATCTACGGAAGCTGTCAGGTAAAGATAACAATAACAGATACGCTAAGATATGAATTAGCAGATACGCTAAGATATGAATTTTGTCTATACACTATTCATGCAGTCAATGCAATAAGATGTGTCTAGACTAAGAATAATAAGCAGGTAATTTACTAAGGATGATAAACAAATGATTTCTGACAAAAATGATAAGCAAAACTTTTGACATGCAGACACGGTCGAAGTCCAGACTCACTAATGCATCCTAACGACTTATCAGTTAGACACACTAATGCAGACCCAGTTCACTAAGACCACCGCTCTGATACCAACTGTGAAGACCCGTCCTAATCCATCCAGACGAAGTCAATATCGATTACAAACGATTCACAATAGTTGATTACATCGCGAGGTACTTGACCTCTATATGATACATTTTACAAACATTGCATTCGTTTTTAAAAGACAAACTTGCTTTACATCGAAAGTTGACGACACGCATACCATTTCATAATATATCCAACTATAATTGACTTAATAATAATCTTGATGAACTCAACGACTCGAATGCAACGTCTTTTGAAATATGTCATGAATGACTCCAAATAATATCTTTAAAATGATCAAATGCACAGCGGAAGATTTCTTTCGTACCTGAGAATAAACATGCTTTAAAGTGTCAACCAAAAGGTTGGTGAGTTCATTAGTTTAACATGAATAATCATTTCCATCGTTTTAATAGACCACAAGATTTTCATTTGTCATAAATATACGTCACATGCATAGAGACAAAAATATCATTCATATAGATTGAACACCTGGTAACCGACATTAACAATATGCATATAAGAATATCCCCATCATTTCGGGATCCTCCTTCGGACATGATATAAAATTTTGAAGTACTAAAGCATCCGGTACTTTGGATGGGGCTTGTTGGGCCCGATAGATCTATCTTTAGGATTCACATCAATTAGGGTGTCTGTTCCCTAATTCTTAGATTACCAGACTAAAAAGGGGTATATTCGGTTTAATAATCCAGCCATAGAATGTAGTTTTAAGTACTTGTGTCTATTTCGTCAAACATTTATAAAAATTGTGCATGTATTCTCAGCCCAAAAATATAAAGGGTAAAAAGGCAAATGAAACTCATCATACTGTATTTTGTAGTAAAAATACATATGACTATATTAAACAATTCAGGGTTGACCTCGGATTCACGAACCTATATCATTTGTATATATACTAAAACATATACTCATAATCGATTAATTCTATTTATTATTAATGATGTATTTGTTATATTAATAATTTATAAGTTTCATTATTTATTTATATTTTCATTTTATATGCGTAGATATATTGATATAATTAAGTTATGTAATTTAAATATATTTTTGTATACAAAAATCTTTATTTTTATACCTATAACCTTAACAACGTTATTAAAACTTTTAATTTTAGTAAACATAATTATTTTAATAATGATAATATAGATAATTTTAAGAATTATAATAAGGGTAGTTTTAATGATAATAAAATAATAATTTTAGTAAAAATGATAATAATGTTAAATTTTTTTAATAATATCAACACAATTAATGATAATCATATTAGTACTAGAAATGATAATATTTATAATGATACTTATGTTACTAATAATAATAATAATAATAATAATAATAATAATAATAATAATAATAATAATAATAATAATAATAATAATAATAATAATAATAATAATAATAATAATAATAATAATAATAATAATAATAATAATAATAATAATAATAATAATAGCACTAATTTGTTAACGTTAATGATAATACTAATTTTTAATAGTAATAATAATAATACTACTGATAAAAATAATAACTAAAATGATAATTTTACTACTAGTGATAGTTATGATATTAATACTAGTAATAACAATAATAATAATATTAATAATCGTAATTGTAATTATAGTCATGATAGTAATAATATTAAATGATAACTATACTTATATTAGTAATAATAATAATAATAGATATAATACTTTTATTTATGATAATAATAATAAATACAATTAGGTAAATTATTTTTTTCATCTCAAATTATAATACTAATAATAATAATTATAAAAACAATAATAATAATCATAATATTAATAGTAATAATAAAAGTAAATGAAATTGAATATACCCTTGAAAACCTCCTCAAAAAAGAATTGCCCATGACGGGGCTCGAACCCTTGACCACTCGCTAACCCGACACATGCCTTAACCAATGCTCTGTGATTAATTTTTCTGATTATTTTCCCAGCCCTTTTGTATTTAACATTAATTTATGTTTCTCTCTTTCCTTCATCTTCTTCACAAGATCAATCGACCAGGGACGTTTATAACTTAAACATCTACTATCAGCTTGTTTATAAATTTCGAATTGTGGTAGAAACAATAAGCTATCGAGGGAATTGATTAAAACAGAAAAATTGAAATATTAACAGGATCCAACAGCCCGTCGTGACTCATGTAGAACTCAAAGATTGATTTTAAAATCTAGACTGTTTCAGACTACGATTTGTACATGAAATAAGTTCTAAATTTATCAAGGAAGCTTTCTGATTCGTCAATTTTACTTAAAACCTACAAACGAATTCGAATTCGGCTGAAGAACGTTTGTTGACTTTTTGAAACCAAAATTTTGACTCACAAATTCGGTTTCGTTTTGAAAAATTAGAAAGTTTGCAGATAGCTTAAAGTCAAGATTCCTATCACAGTGACATTTAAGGATTTTGATAAATCGTTCTAATTTCAAGTTTCTAAAAAAAAATATTGCGAACAGCGGTTTTATTTATTTTCTGTAAATTTTGATTTTTCCTCCTCGACTTTCAGGGTTGGATACAGTATATAACGATGGAACTCGAATATTTGGTGTTGGTGATATTGATGTACTCGATTTGTTTGAATTGGCAATGAGTTTGTCGTAAAGATTTTTGCACACAAGCAGGACACATACAAAATATATATATATATATATATATATATATATATATATATATATATATATATATATATATATATATATATATATATATATATATATATATATATATATATATATATATATATATAATAAAAAATTGGATGTCGATGGAAAACTGATTTTGGTTTTAAGTGAGGATTCAATCTCGATGGCTAATCACTTTAGACAGATTCCAAAATTTATCTACAGGTTGATAGTTACTTCAAATCAATCCTGATTCCAAATTGGTACGTTCCCTATTATATTAATAATTAATAATTATACTCATATTAATTAAAATGCTAATAATATAATTAATAATAATTTTAATATTATCATTATCAAATAATACATTAAATGATATTAATAATGTTATTAATAAATGATAGTATTAAATTGTATTATTTTCTAATTATAATAATAATAATAATAATAATTTATAATAATAATAGTTCTAATGATAATGTTATTAATATTTAAAATTATTAATAATAACATTAATAATAATAATATTACAATACTGCTAACAATAATAAAATAATGATAAAAGTAATAATGATAATATTGATAATACTATATTAATTAGCAAATTTGAAAGTATTAATAATTTTACTAATACAATTATATTTTCAACTTGTAATTACATATATTAATATTACATTTTTATTAATTATGTAATATTTAATGATTATATAATATATATTATACATACATAATATTCATACATTTTAAGTAATATACATATAGTAATGGTTATATACTTTCAAACTACTATGTATAATTATATTTTATATTGAAACAAATACACCCACAGTATAACATTTAATACTTTGTTAATATAGACAAATTATAGCAGTTTCTAATTACTTCACTATTTTTAAATAACTGTTTTAAATAACATGTTTAAGTTCTCTTTCGAAATAACCAAATCACATAATACTTCATTAATATATTTAATTTATAATATTTAACTATTTACATGTATAGTTATCTATATCTACATTTCTATTTACGATTTAAGGTTCGTGAATCGTCGGGAATAGTCAAAGGTCAAATGCATATAAGAAACAGTTAAAAATCTTTGAGACTCAACATTACAGACTTTGCTTATAGTGTCAAAATCATATAAAGATTAAGTTTAAATTTGATCGGAAATTCCCGGGTCATCACACACCCAAGGATTCGCACCATAGGATCAAGGCACAACACACCACTTATACACTCTACTGAGAGCAAACTGGAACCATAAACATAAACCGCGCGCTTGCTACGAATTATCTCCAACGGAGAATAAAGTTTAGCTAAGACTTACGTACATACCGCATGTTATTACAAACGAACAACATATAATTTCGTACTAAAGGTACCTGATGTAGCGCTGTTGGGCTTCCGTGCTCCACTAACCATCATGTATTCGCGCTCTAACCTCCTAACCCGATCGTCATGCGATTCGGAACACTCTGATTTCCGGTGTCCCTCCATCCGGCAAATGAAACACCTGATTAAGCCTAAAGGCACCACCGTACAATCTTGTGCCAAATGACCCTGTTCCCCACACTTAAAGCACGTGAGCTTGTAACCCTTCTTACTCTTCTTCTTCACATTCCCGACGCCTTCAGGCGTACTTCGTGCCCTCTTACAATGAGCACCATGTAATCCTAACCTTGCAAGTACATCTTCATCATCGCTACCTCGAGGTTTGGGAAACCTCTTTTCAAACTCTTCCTTTACAACTTTAGTCACTTGGTCTCGGACCATTTTTGTCATTTGTCCTTCGACCAACTCCTTGGTTACTTATCTAACTTTGCCGGTGAAAACCGACACATATTGTTCAAACACGGCCTCAATCTTTAATGCTAACTCATCCTTCCCTTCGTGAATAAGCTCACTCATTCCGCATCCATCTTCCATTTTCATTCTAAGGGATGCAAATGATTAGATCACGAACGTATAGACCACACGCACAACTGTAACGACCCGTCCTAATCCACCTGGACGAAGTCATCAACATTTGGTCCAATTGCGATGATCGACTCCAAATAATATCCTTAGAATGAGCAAATGCACAGCGGAAGACTTAATTCGTACCTGAGAATAAACATGCTTAAAAGTGTCAACCAAAAGGTTGGTGAGTTCATAAGTTTATCATAACAATCATTTCAATATTTTAATAGACCACAAGATTTCATATACATAAACGTTTTAATAAAGATATTCTAAGTGGTTGAGCACTTAGTAACCATACTTAACATTTAATCAACGTCGCACATTCCCTTTATTATGAAATCTCACTACACCGTACCAAGTGTAGTCACCAAAACGAAGTACTGTGCAACCGTTGAATACTGGTCGTCCAGTCCGGTTGGGGTTGTCAGGCCCGATAGATCTATCAACAGGATTCGCGTTTACAATACCCATGTAAATAGTAGTTACCAAGCTACAGGGAAATATGCCAGTGGTACAACTCAACGTAGAATATATTTTTAAGTACTTGTGTCTATTTTGTAAATATTTATAAAAGCAGCGCATGTATTCTCAGCCCAAAAATATATATTGCAAAAGCAATTAAAAAGGGAGCAAATGAAACTCACCATACTGTATTTTGTAGTAAAAATACATATGACGTCATTGAACAAGTTTAGGGTTGGTCTCGGATTCACGAACCTATATCATTTACATATATATATATTAACACATATAATGGTAATCGAACAAGTTTATATATTCTTATTAATTATTATTTATTATGATTTAGTAGTGTTATATATATATTTATTAATGTTTTATTTTTATCTATTATGTATTAAAATTAATTTTTTTTTCATACATATTTATATTGATATCTATAATATATGTAAAAATGTTTATCTATTATAATAATTGTAATACTAATCAATAATAATAATAATAATAATAATAATAATAATAATAATAATAATAATAATAATAATAATAATAATAATAATAATAATAATAATAATAATAATAATAATAATAATAATAATAATAAGTATACTACCTTAAAGAAATAGCTAAAAAAAAATGTCGCAGCCAAGTCTCGAACCCACGACCTTTTGTTCCACCCAAACACACCTAAACCAATACTCCAACTGTTTCGTTTCTAATTAATTTAATACCCGAATTCCTTTAAACCGTTATTCTGTTCAAGCCTAAAAGGAATTAAGGACCCAATAACAATTTAAAACTCGGTCCATTTAGCAATTGAATCTTGGCCCAATACTGAAATCACTTACATGACCCAATTATAAAGACAAACTCCTGGTGACCCAACTAGTATTTACTGTATAATTCGTTTATACAATCCTCATCACAACCCACGAAATCTTTATCTCCATTATCACTCACCATCGTCCTCCTGGTTTGTTTTGGGTTTCGATCTGAATAAGAAGTAGAACATTCAAGTTGCAATGAAAACTATCAAGTGGGTGTTTGGTTTAGGGTTATTCGAACAGTAAACGTAAGCAGAAGTATGTTGCAACAAATTAAATGATGTCTTGGTGGCTTCGTTTTTAAATTCTAACAGAATTACGACTGCAGCAGAAGGAGGCAAACAGTAGCAGTAAGTGGCGAGTGGTGGTTTCTTCGACAGCTAGAACAGGAAAACAGTTTCAAAAGAATGAGTCAGGTTTGATGATGGTAATCGATTGTGGTGGTTGTAATGGTGACAGTATGCAGCTGTGATAGTATCACCGTATCATCATCATCGTGTTCATCATCAACATATATAAATATGATCGTCTTCATCATTATGACCTTTATTATCATAATAATCATCATATTACCGAATCATTATCATTATAACATCATAACCTCTTCACCTTCATCATAATCATAATCCAATTACCACAATCTTAAACTATCATCATCATTATTTTCATCTAATCAACTTCATAATCATAACCATCTATTATGATCAACATATCATCTTCGATTATTGCGTATATCAACACTGTTTGCTTTATAACAGAAACCTTTCAATATGAATGGCCCAACATAGACACTTGTATCCTCCGGCCCAATCATAAACCCGATTTTAACACAATCAAATACCACAGCCCAAATTTTAGTCTGTTCTTTTCCTTTCTTCATCATACCATACATAAAATAAATATATATAGATATAGACAATATTATTTCATGTTACCCTTGTCCACTGTCGGCCACTAAGTCTTTCCATGCATCATCTTTTTAGTTTTATGTATAAGTATATGTATATAAAGAGAGAGTAAAATTTGTGGCTGGAAAACAAGTACCAGCGAGGAACGTGTATGCAAGTATCTATTTTCTTTTTCATTTGATTGTAAAAGTGTGACTATATCCACAAAAGCTGTCTCCCACTCGTCTAAATATGATTATTGAAAACAAAACCCCTTGGACCCATATTCCCACCAGTATACATCTAATAATTGATCATGGTTTGGTGAGTTCTTGATTTAAAACAGAAGAAGGGCAGTAGTAGTTTAACAGCGACGAAAAGAAGAGACATGAAAATTAAAATGGCGGTTTAAGTGGTGAAGATTGTGGAGGTGAAGTGGTTCTAGGTGGAAAGTAGTGGTGTCGGTCGGGAGTCGAATCAGAAATGGGTGTTTTTGAAGATGAGGTTAAACGAGATTAAAAACGGTGGTGATTAGTGGTGGTTCACGATGGCGTTTGTTGATCAAATAAGAGAGGGAAGGATATACAGAGAGAAGTAGAGATAGAGGAGAGTGGTTTGATAATAGTGATATGTTGGTGTTTAAATGGAGAAGAAGTGGTGGTGATCGAGTAGTTTGTTCCTTAACAGTAAACCGAATGATAGTAGCAACACAAGTGAGTAGCAGGTGGTTCTGTTGCGGTTGTTCTCGATTGTGCAGGGTGTTCAATGGTGGTAGTCGTGAGGTTGTTTCTTTCAAACTGAAACAGATGGCTAAGTAGTACCATGGTGGTTTAAATGGATGCAGGGTGATTGTTACTTTGGTTGGCAAGAAGAAACAAAGAAAGAAAGAAATTGAAAGTGTGATATATGAATCTATATCATCTAACTATCTAAGTATATAAATAATATTTAGATTGTGACATAAAGGAAAAAGTAACCTTGATTATAATTCATCTTCACGGGTGTAAGTAAGTAAATAATTCTCTGCCGACACTTTCACATGGGTAGTAGGTGGCGGATGTGGTGGTGATTATTGATGGATCGAGTAGCAGAAACAGATAACGTAAGTGGAGGTGGTTTCATTGAGGTTTTCAAACGATAATAGATAGAGAGAGATAGAGTGGAGGTTGTGATTACAACACCGTCCCATCTTGCTAAACACTCATCGTACATCACTTGTTAGACATGATTTGCACCCGTAATAAGGTTTGCAAGTCCTTATTACGCATACACGCCGTATCAACTTGTTAGTACAACGACCGCCTCGCTTGATGTCATAAACAAACACAAACAAATTCTACGCGACAACAACACACGCGAGAATTATTATCACAACACAATAATATATTAATAATATCCGCATTACTAATATAAACGTTAGTCCACTTACAAACAAGGCACTAACTATAACCCATTCCGACCCGTACTCCTACAAGTCCCGCAACAAATTAAGCACACACAAAAGTCTAAGTCTAGGCACCTATCTCAAGTCACCTAAATCTCTTAGACCACGCTCTGATACCACTTGTAACAACCCAAACCAAACCACGTTCGAACCCGCTTAAAATAACACACACAAAAAATTTATTTTGTTAAACCGCTATTGGCGCGGCGCGCCAGGACCCCGCGCGGCGCGCAGAAAGGCCTGGACAGGCTGCTGTCCTTAAAAGTCAAAAACGTGAAAATGTTTGACCACCTCCTGACATAATTAGACAAAACGCTTTTCACCACATATTCAAATATGTAAAACTAACACGTTCCATTAATAAAACGAGTTTTACAAGATCGGGCCCACATCGGCCGTTTTACGACTTTCGTACAAAATTCAAGTTTTCAACCACATGATTTTTTAACACAAAATAAAGCCGAGCATGGCGATTGGGGATACGCTACCCAATCCTAATCAAATCCAAAAGCAAGACTTCTAAAGCAACTACGCGAGTCCACTAGTTCCCACGCTTACCCGAACCACCGCATCCAAGCAAATCTATAAAAATGTGAACAACGAGAGGGTAAGCTAACGCTTAGTGAGTGAAAATATACTACATACATATATATGCATAAAATGGACACGCCACACCAATAATCAAATACCGCATACCGGAGCATCCAAGCATAAAGGCAAGCTAAGCTAAGCATACCATATAATCACTAAGCAACAAGCTAGTAACAACAACTATAAAGTAAGTCACCAACGACGATGTGAACAACGCCAATAAGCTACACCCGGAGGGTTAGCTACATCACAACAATACATTAATATATATATAACAGAGCGTAAAACCACCCAAGGTTAACCAATCACACAAAGGAATGGTACTCGAATTTCCCATCGGTGTTCATAACAACCGTTAGTGTACAACACATATATCACTAACCCTTGGACAACACATATCCGTTCATGAAACCGCTAGCATACAATGCATATATCACTAACTTGGACAACACATATCCATTCATAAAACCGTTAGAGTACAACACATATATCACTAACTTGGACAACACATATCCATTCATAAAATCGTTAGAGTACAACACATATATCACTAACTTGGACAACACATATCCATTCATAAAACCGTTAGAGTACAACACATATATCACTAACTTGGACAACACATATCCATTCATAAAATTAAACACATCACAATTCAATATCAACCCTTCGCCATTGGGGTTATCCAATTCACAACCACGTGTGATAATGTACACACAAAACGTGCACCTCGCCAAAGGTGGTCAACTAAAACGCACATCCATACTAATTGGGCCTATACACAAGTCCATCAAATCCACCTATATGTGAAGTGAGTTCTATAACCGAGAACCACTTCACCCGACCCGCACCCATCCTACACATACATATGCACATAGGATATTAACACTTACCTTGAAGTCTTGATGGATGCCAAAACAAAATCCGAAATCACCGATGGAATGTACCTATTCCATGTATCACATAACAAGTAACACAATTGGGGTTGACTTACAAACCAACCCAATTGACACTTAGTGCAATTTCGATCCAAATGCACTTCCAAGTACAAACCGAGCCCAAAATTAACCAATAATCACTAACACAAATGAGAATGGTCCTAACACGCCAATTAAACCCAATCATAGGTGTTAAACACCTATCTTGCCCAAAATGACACTTAAACCCTAATTTGACCCATAAGAAGTCAATATCACGCCATTAGCAAGTTTTGACACCAAAACATATTTAACTCGGTTCTATGCTTCAACTTAATCCATTTTAAGGTTATAAACCTTATTAAATTGGCAATCGAGTCATAATCATCGACAAACCCTAATTTTGACTCTAGTCAAAATTAGTCAACCATAAGAACCCTAATGGTCTCCAAACATCAATAATCACTAATACTAGTGATTATACACCATTTACAAGTCTTAAACATGGTTAAATCATTAACCAACCCAAAACCCGCCAAATATCAAAATAGCAAGTTCCATAAACCCTCTTCATCAACTAAGTGGGTTTTACAACTAACTAACACCAACCCTAACATTGAATCTCAAATCAAACAATGAAATTCAGAGTTTGAACTTACCAATACTGCCAAAATGATGTCGTTGACGAGATGAACAACTTTAATACTTGAGACTTGACCCGAATCAAACTTATTCTTCTCCAAATGGAGCTTTCTCTCACTTAAAATGGGTTTCTCACTCTAGGGTTTGATGAGAGTGTTTGATGAGTGAAATGTGGTCCAAAATGATCAATGGATCAGTTTTGATGACCCCAAACTGACCCCAAGTGAAAAGACTAAAGTACCCCTCATTTAAACCTTTTAAAAAGGCTGAAAATTGCATCAGACTGGATCGGAGCGCCGCTCCATAAGTTGGAGCGCCGCTCCAACCTTCAGGTCAGTTTTTAGTTTCTTGTTTTGGCCATAACTTTTTGACCGTAGCTCCGTTTTCGATGAATCAAATATCGTTGGAAACGTAATAAGATTTTCTTTCCAATGTTAAGGCTTTGAAACATCAACTCAAACTTTATTTGGGATTGAAAAGATACGTACACACCTTGTCACTTCAGACAACGTCCAGTTTCCTTCGACATTCGAGCAAGCAATACGTACATGCTGTGTACACTTCATACACGCATCGTACACCATAAATACATTATGTACATTAAATATTTGGGTCTTACACTATTAAAGGTTTTCCTTTTTCACGCATAATGTGAATCCCATTTTTGTAACAAACGACCTCTGCTCTCACCTTTTTCAACCAGTCCATGCCAATTATTACATCAAAACTCCCTAACTCGACTGGTATTAAATCAATTTTAAACGTTTCATCCCCCTGTTTAATTTCTCTCTCCCGACATATATTATCTGCTGAAATTAATTTACCGTTTGCTAATTCGAGTAAAAATTTACTATCCAAAGGCGTCAATGGGCAACTTAATTTAGCACAAAATTCTCTACTCATATAGCTTCTATCCGCACCCGATCAAATAAAACATAAGCAGATTTATCGTCAATGAGAAACGTACCCGTAACAAGCTCCGGGTCTTCCTGTGCTTCTGCCGCATTAATATTGAAAACTCTTCCACGGCCCTGCCCATTAGTATTCCCCTGATTCGGGCAATTTCTAATAATGTGGCCCGGTTTTCCATATTTATAACAAACAGCATTGGTATTACTTGCTCCATCACTATTCATTTCGGCATTACTTGTTCTGACATTATTTGTTCCTTTAGTTCTGTTAAACTTTATTCCGTAGACCTCACACTTTGTCGCGCTACGATCATTTCTTTTACACCTGTTGCAAAATGTTGTGCAAAACCCCTGATGATTTTCTTCACACCTATGGCATGGCTGTTTTTGGTTTTTGTTGTCGTTGTTGTTATTGAGGTTGTTGTTGGGATTGTTATTATTGTTGAAACGGTTGTTGTAGTTGTTGTTGTTGGGATGTTTTTTGTAGTTATTGTTAGGATTGCGATTATTGTTGCGATTGTTGTTGCGATTGTTGGGATAGCTGTTGCGATTGTGGTTGTAATTGTTGTTGTTGTTGTACTGGTGACTCTTGTCAGCGTTTTCCTCCCACTTCCTCTTGAGTTGTTTCATGTTGGCTTCTTCAGCCGCCTGCTCTTTAATTATTCCCTCAATCTGATTTATGAGTTTATGAGCCATTCGACTTGCCTTCTGTATAGAAGCGGGCTCGTGTGAACTTACATCTTCTTGAATCCTTACTGGTAACCCTTTTACAAATGCGTCGATCTTCTCTTCTTCATCTTCGAATGCTCCCGAACACAATAGGCACAACTCTATGAATCGTCGTTCATATGTGGTAACGTCGAACCCTTGTGTTCGTAACTCTCTAAATTCTGCCTTGAGTTTATTGACTTCGTTTCTAGGACGGTACTGCTCGTTCATCAATTGCTTGAATGCCGACCACGGTAGTGCGTAAGCAGCATTTTGTCCTACCTATTCAAGATAGGTGTTCCACCACGTTAACGCAGTACCTGTGAAGGTATGCGTAACGTACTTAACTTTGTCCTCTTCAGTACACTTACTTATGGCAAACACCGATTCGAATTTCTCGGTCCACCGTTTCAATCCAATTGGTCCTTCGGTTCCATCAAATTCCAAAGGTTTGCAGGCAGTGAATTCTTTGTAGGAGCATCCTACACGATTTCTTGTGTCGTTAGCTGCATTGCTAGATTTAGAGTTATTGTTGGTATGTAGCGCAGCCTGTACTGCGGCTATGTTTGCAGCAAGAAAGGTACGAAATTCCTCTTCGGTCATATTCATGGTGTGTCGAGTAGTCGGTGCCATTTCCTTCAAAATAGCCAACTGAATCGAGTTAATCATACAGAATATTAAGAGTAGTCAATAGTATTTCGTAGCATAATATGAACTCATTTTTAAAAGCTTTTTCGTCATATTAGCGTTTTATACGTTTAAATTCGGGTACTACCTACCCGTTAAGTTCATACTTAGTAGCTAATATACAATTCAACTACTACAATTTCATATGAAAAACTAATTATAATAATATATCACATACAAATATTCTTCAAACTTACAATTTCGCTATATTACATATAACATGAAATATAGTACACTGTGATACAGGACAGTTTTGAAGATGAATCTAGTTAATACGCAAGTTGTTCAGCAAAGGAAATAAAGACACGTAATTCATAAGTCCAGAAACAAATCATGCATTTTGGTTTTACTAAGACGACTTCCCATCCTTGGTCTTATGGAAAATAACCGTTATGACCATTGGCTAGGCAGCATGTTGTAATGTCGTCAAAAGGATGAGGGTTTCGTAATTTCCAACAGCCCCGTTGATTGGTCAGATCATGATGAGATTGAGAGAAATGATAAGATAGAGTGAGATTTAGTATGTAGGAAGGAGACTCAGTATGAGAGAGAATCGGTAAAATTACATTCCACAGCTTCTAGAACTCATTTACAATGCAATGGCTATCTAATTAGGACTAATTAGGTTCCTTATATAGCCCTCTTCTAAGGAACCTTCATTTAAGCTTAATTCACATTAACACTATACAACTTCGGGGTCCTAACAATCTCCTCCTTAGTGTTTAATGTGAACTTTACAATATAATCCTATCAAAAATATCTAAAGGAACTTTGTTCCTCTGAAGTGAACTTTAGATTTGAATCCCTTGAAATTCTCATATCTTCGTATATTCACTCTTGTCTTGAGACGACTTTTCAATCTTGTGAGAATGTATTTGACAATCTCATTATCTTCAGTTGAATAGCAATTGTTGATCAGTCTCCATCTCATGTATTTGAAAGCATACATCAACGTTTCGTCTGAGTATCTTCTGAAATCTGAGACTCTGATGAAGATCTTTGTATAATGAGAATTGACAAATGCAAACCCATATGGACAGTCGCTCACTTCAAGTGAGGACATGTATCTTAGCTCTTCAATCACTTGATTTGGTGGTTTGATTCCGAGCTTGTTGTGTCCAGATTCCAATCCCATTTGAAAATTATGAACAGACATCCATTTCATCAAATCAAGAATAAACCTGTAGACTGCCTTCATTGCAGTAGCATGATAAGTTGTTGCAGATTCATTCAAGTTAATCAGATAATTGTAAATGAAAATAATGTCGTCCATCTTTATTTTATCAAAATCCGCTTCTGAAAACTGATAATCCTCATCATCCATTCTTGTAACTTGAAACAATGGCATCTTCACTCCATCCTTATTAATCATCAAAACCTTATTAATGCTTTTGATCTCTGAATTCTGCTAAATTTAAAGTTTCTCTTCATTCTTCAATTTGAATTTATTGTGAACACTCAGATAAGCTTTGAGATATTCTGGCTTCTTATGAAATTTCCATGCACCCAGAACACTCATTGATGCAGAAAGGACGAGATCAGAATCACCATAGATTCTATACGCTTGTTGTTCAATGAATGGTGAACAAAGAATCTTTTTCTCTTCATCCTCACTTAGTTGGTATTCAGCATCACGCTCAAGAACAATCTCTGCAGTTTGAAATGGAACATTCAAAGCAGGAGGAGTCGTAGTATCTTCTTTGCCATTAGAGAAAATCTCCTTTTTGAAGTGTATTCCAAATTCATCAGTTGGAGATGTCAAGTTAACAAATTGATGATCATTGAATTCATTGGCGATACTCGATGACCCCTTCAAAATATCTTCAATGTTGTCAAAGTTTTGATTGTTCTCTTGAGATGACTTATTCTCTTATTAATCAGCTGTATCCATAATCATTAACATTCCTGAGTCACCCTCTCTCTGACTTTCTGATTCATCTAGAAAACTTTCACACTGGATTTCCTCAATTTCGTCACTACCGGAATCAGATATATCAATAACATCTTTATCCTTCTGTTGACTAGATGTACCAGTTTCATAACCACTGGACCTATGACCACTTTGTCTATTCTCCCCCTCATGAAGATTGTCGGGAATGAAATCATCATGATCAGGCATGTGAATTGGTCCAGGTGACTTGCATGGAGAGAAAGGATACACTATCCTTGTTTGCTCAAGATAAATCATCATAGTCTCACGAACTTCATCAAGATCAGTCCGTTTAGCAAACTCAGCAAGATAGAGCTCCTCCACCTCATTGTCAGAGAGATACTGTAATCCATATCTATTTGAAATCTGAGAAGGTAACCCAGTTGGTGAAACAACGGTGTAACCATGAACAAAAGCAGCATCAGCAGCATCTGTTGAAGGCGATGTCGATGGAAGTGTTTGAGTTGCCGTGAGGGCAGGTAAGGATGATTGTGCGGTATTATTCTTATATGTAGGGCTATACATACTACTAGTCAGATTCGTGATATCCCCTTCTGATGGAGGTTGGGTAACAACCGGAGTTGTCACTGGCGAAGTTTCTTTAGAAGTATCCGCCTCCATGACTTTAGTCTCATGGGACTCTGACAGAGTAGCAGAACTACCCGTCGGTTTAGCTCTCGCAGAGATATTACTATCTCCGACTCCTGAAATCATTGATATACCATGAGGTGGCACATCTCTTTTAGTTAAAGACTCTTCCTCCAGACCCTGAGATTCAGAATCCAGGAGAGAAGTGGTTTGATCCAATGGATCACTTTCATGAACCAATGGATCAGTCTGCTGGAAGTCTGATAAATATCCCGAAGGATTGTCATGTTGACTCGTTTCCATGGGACGCGGTAGATCTCCCTCATTAAGATAAGCCGGACTTCGAGACCCTGTTGTACGTTGAGGCACAGAAGGATTTCCAGCTGATACGCAGGGTGCCTTTTCAAGATTTTTCAGCTCCCCTTCGGCCGTTCTGGACTTCAATGATTGAGTTACCTCAATCGATTGAGTCAACGCAGACTTTACTATAGAGGAAGACTTTACTTCCTTAGATGCCGAAGCACCTTGCTTTGTAGGATTTATTATTAAGTCATGTTTAGATTGAATGGGCTTAGTGGTCTTTTTACCATCTGTGCGTTTAGATCTCTTGCCTACCGAAGCTTGCGCTTCATTTAGCGTAGGGCTTACTGTTATTATTGGATGTGATACAGAAATGGGTGAGGGTGACCTAATTGATTCTAGGTCTTGGTCCATATCACCAACGGTTGTAGTAACTGTTTGACGGACGATAGGTGTCGAAGTCCTAGATCTAGTTACTCGTTGGGTTGGCGGAGTCTGAATCATCTCATCAGGTATATATCGAGTTCTCTTAGGAGAATGTTCAGGAGACAATTCAGATGTTGTTGCTGAAGTGTCGGTGTCACTGCTCACTTCGGGTGTTGTGGAAAGGGTTGCTTCAATCCTAGTTGGACTAGGTTCCCTGATCCTCGCAGGTTGAGCTTGGTGTGCTGCCCTAGAACATTTAAGGTTCACCCTAAGTGGAGGATTAGCTGGTCCGGGTGGTTATACTACAGGTTCCTCTACAACCTCTGGGGCTGGAACCGCGGCGGGTTCAACTTGTTCTTGTTGTATCGGGTTCGGAAGAGGTATTCCTACAGCCTCAAAATAAGAACTCATACGAGCATCTTGGGGTTCAGCTAGCCTCACTAGCCAATTTGGAATCGGAGCAGTGAATTGATTATCAGATACCATCGGGGTATTCATCTTCAGCCCCCTAAATCGTTTCATCTGTAATCCATGTGTAACTGGTACAAATATATTTGCATTTCTGCAAGCATTTATAGCATCATGGATAAAGATACAGAAAAACCTTTCGCAAGGGATGTATGAACCCCTTGCTTTATCAACTTGAGCTTTAACCAAATCCCATATTAGTTCTGCATAGTCAGGAGCTTCTACTCTTATGAAAGAGTAGAACAACTTCAGCATAGGCACAGTCAGGCTATCGGATCCACTCCTTATCATCAACAAGCATCTGTTGAATATTGAGAAGATCACATACCACCTTGAGTGCAGATATTTCTTCTGAAACTTAGCTGGAGGAACATTGCGGGCTCCAACATAACCAAGATCGAAGACAGATGACATCATCTACTGAGTAGCAGGAAAAGCAAGAGCATTCTGCACAACAGGAAGTCTGAATATCCTCCTGAAATCAGCCTTAGTGATACTCCTCCTCCCTTGAACTCCTCTCAGTTGAAATTTAAAACGAGCTTGTGTTCCCTCTGGATTTTCAGCAGTAGGTTGTGTAGCTTCCACAAACCTAATTGTTCTATTAAGTAGCTCCAGATCTGTTATAGGTACACTGACTGTAGAGTTTAGAGCAGGCCACAGAGTGTGCCTCTCTAGAATTGCGGTCCAGTAGTTGCAGGGAATGTTGGTTTCAGAGTTGATGAAGTGATTGTTTGTCATTTAGCTGTATAAATAAGAAATAGAAGACCACAAGATATTTAACATAAAGCATATATCTCTATTCTTATTTGCCTTTGAAATCCTTTGTATATATTTTATCTTTTATATTTTATGATTTTTATGGTTTTTCAAATATATAAAAATCCTTTTTACTCAAATATGAACAAGTAATTGACAATCATGACATTCATATGATATTCATCACAATACAAATTCATCATGCAAAATCAATTATATAACACAAAGAATCAGAACAACTATTAGTCAATTTTTAAACACAATACAAGCAGATTCGGTAGTCATGACCACTTGAGATTCTGTAACTAAATAAGCTTGAGTTTTCAGATCAGAAAGATATAAAATAAACATGTTAAGTGTTTGAAGATAAAAATAAGAAAGTTTCAAGGTACCAAAAGTTAGACTCGGTATCAAGAGAAGAACAGATTCGGTATCTCCAAAATTAACATAAAGTCACTCAAACATGCATATTCTATCATGTAAAATCACAACCATAATCAATTAACCACTCAATTAAAAGTAGATCAACATGTTAATCGTACGAACAGACTCGGTACTGTAGATAGAACATATTCGGTAGATACAGAATCCATCAAACAATCAATTAAACATGTAATCAAACTTGGTCAAATGATAGATCAATTAATATAACTCAGAGTAGACAAGAATGCATGTTAATTAACCAAATCAATTGAGTTTAATCAAAGATTAGTAGAATACGACTCAGACTCGATATAATCAACAAAATTTCAAAATTGAGAGTCACAATCCAGTTATTTTGATCTTTTCTAGTTGAAATACATTTAATTATCTCAGATCTACACGTATGTATCTAAAGCAATGATTAAAATGAAATTATACCAAAGATTTGAAGAACAGAAGAACGGATTCGGTAGATTAGGCAGATTCGGTATGTTCAATAAGACTCGGTAGGTAATTAAGCACAGTAAGAGAGTTAGTTTGACTTTGACCCTCCTTTTATAGATACCGAAGATAAAGTACTGAATGGGCTTTATCGAATGGGCCTATTTTACCGAATACAGTCCACTTTTCAAAATTTTATCAATTTAACTTCAAAATCTTGACAGATTGATTTTTCCTATTAAAATTCATTTCAATCTTTTCATGATAAACAATTCTGAGACAATTTTTGAAAACTTTGAACTTACCGAATCTGTACTGTTGGATGTCAGATTCGGTATAATGCTAAAAATAGTATTTATTCAGTAAAAATCAAATATTTTTGGATTTTATCTTTTCCAATTTTTATGAATTTTTCAAAATAAGATTTGTACTTAAAAGAACTTTGAATTAGTGAACAAAGTACAAATCTTCAGTGATACCAATTGTTAAAAAGGGTTGCATACTGAGATGTATACAAGCCTTAGTGAATTATTTCAGATATAAAACAAAGAATTTATGAATTCACTTTTTGAAAAACAATATTTTTGAGTAATTTTCTCATTTTCTCCCTTTTTCTCCCCCTCAAAATGTGATATACAAGAATGTAAATCAGCATTTTGATTAAATTCCCAAGAAAATGAATTAACTCCCCCTTGAAATATGATATCAATGAGTTACCGCCCCCTTACGTAACCATTGAACAATTATATCCATGAAGTTATCATAAATCTAAAAGCTCTCCCTTAAAAGATGATATCCAAAGCATATGAAAGTAGTTGCTCCCCCTAGAATGTATCTACTCCCCCTAAACACAAGATCCCAACAATAAGTCCCAACAGATCTAAGAAATATCAAGCACTATACTCTACCATGCCAATCTATTTGATCAAGAACTTTAGCCTAAGTTCATCTAAGGGCTTAGTGAACATGTCAGCTAATTGCACTTTGGTAGGCACAAAGTATAACTCTACATCCCCTTTCTCTACATGGTCCTTAATGAAATGATAGTGAATATCTATGTGTTTAGTCTTAGAATGCTGGATCGGGTTGCTTGTTATTGCAATAGCACTTTGTGAATCACAGTAAATCGGGGTCTTAGAAAACTTAAAGCCATACTCTGAAAGTTGAATTTGCATCCACAAAACTTGTGAACAACAATGAGCTGTAGCAATGTACTCAGACTCAGATGTTGATAAAGGCACACAGTTCTGCTTTTTGGATAACCAACCAACTAGCCTATTCCCCAACATCTGAATTGATCCAGATGTGCTTTTTCTATCAACATGGCAACCGCCATGATCCGCATTAGTGTAAGCAGTGAGATTGAAATCGGATCCATGAGGATACCAGATCTCAAGGTTAGGTGTACCTTTAAGGTACTGAAAAATCCTAACAACTGCTTTGGAATGAGATTTCTTAGGGTTTGACTGAAAGCGGGCACAGACAGTTACAGCAAGTGTAATGTCAGGTCGACTTGCAATCAGATACATTAAAGAACCAACCATGCTTTGATAAAGTGTAATATCAAAGGGTTCCCCATTAGTATCAGCATCCAGTAAAGTCCTCATTGGGGTTGTCATTGGTTTTAAAGCAGGCATTTTAAAACGTTTTAGCATATCATTGATATACTTTGTTTGACTGAGAAAAATCCCGTTTGGTAATTGTTTTACTTATAACCCCAAAAAGAAATTTAACTGGTCAAGCATGCTCATTTCGAATTTGTTGGCCATAAGGTCACCAAATTCTTTGCATAAGGCCGGGGACGTGGAACCAAAAATAATGTCATCAACGTAAATTTGAACCAAGAAAATGTGACCGTGGTTTTTACGGATGAATAGCGTTGTATCAATCGTTCCACGAGAAAAGCCATTGTCCAGCAAATACTTTGTTAAGGTCTCGTACCATGCACGTGGTGCTTGCTTCAGACCATACAAAGCTTTCTCCAAGTAGTATACGTGATTTGGATGAATGGGATCAACAAAGCCTTCTGGTTGATCGACATAGACTTCCTCTTGAAGATGATCGTTCAGAAAAGCAGTTTTGACATCCATTTGAAACACTGTGAACTTCATATGAGAAGCAAATGCAAGGAAAAGACGAATAGCCTCAATCCTAGCAACCGGAGCAAACGTTTCGTCATAATCAATACCCTCTTATTGTCGATATCCCTTGGCCACAAGACGTGCCTTATTCTGAACCACAATTCCATCAGAATCCTTCTTTTTCTTAAAAATCCACTTAACCCCTATTGGTCGTTGACCCCTTGGTCTTGGAACTAATCGCCATACTTTCAACCGTTCAAATCGATTGATCTCTTCTTGCATTGCAACCTCCCAGTTCGGATCTAGTAAAGCTTGAGCAACCATTGTTGGTTCAATCTTACTAAGAAAGGCAGTGTATAGACACATATTCCAAGTAGCCCTTCGAGTTGAGACTGGAGCAGATGCATCACCAATAATAAGATCTATTGGATGACTTTTAGTCCATCGGTTGTGTGGAAGATGTTGTACATCAATGGCATCCATTGAAACATCAACCGTTGTTGACGTTGAGCCTTGATCTGCTTAATCTGATGTACCATGATCTAATGGATTCAATTGATTATCTGGAGAAACAGCTGGAGTTGTATCAACTGATGAATCTTGAATTGGTTCAAGATTATCAGTAACAGGAGGTGGTAGGGAGGATAAAGAAGTAACAGGTGAGTCAGTTGGTGTTGTATCTTCATCAAAAAGACTTTGTTGAGTCTCCATAGTAGTTGACTGTGATGGTGTAACCGGTACGGCTTGAACATTTGAATTCCGTTGAGGAGCATAAAGACTATCAAAAATATCCAGTTCCTCTGATGTAACCGTAGGAACACCCTTCGTCGAGAAAATTGAGTTTTGCGTGGAAGAAGAAGTAGCCAGGTTAGGATCGGGTTTTGAACTGAGTTGTTCAAAATCCATTCCCGAAAATTCATCGAACTTGACATTGATGCTCTCTTTAATCATTTTTGTCCGTTTGTGATAAACCCGATAAGCAACTTTGTTCGAAGAATAACCGAGAAATATGGCTTGATCGCCACTTGGATCAAACTTTCCGAGGCTGTCAAAATCATTAAGCAGATAGCATATACAACCAAAGACACGAAAATATTTGACATTCGGGCGTCTACCATATAATCACTCATATGGAGTTTTATCAAAACATTTATTAACAATACAATGATTTTGGGTATAGCATGTAGTTGAAATGGCCTCCCCCCACATTTTTGGAGGTAGTTTGGAGTAAGCAAGCATCGTTCGAGCTACTTCGCACAACGTACGATTACGTCGTTCGACTACTCTATTCTGTTGGGAGGTCCGAGCAGCAGAGAATTGATGTTCAATGCCTTGGTCTTTCAAATAACTATCAAGTGGGGCATTCTTAAATTCCGTCTCATTATCAGTTCGAATGCTCTTAACATGTTTGTTAAAAGAGCGTTGAGTCTTTTTAATGAACTCAATGATAATGGCGGGGGTTTCTGACTTAGTTTGCAAAAGAAAAATCCATGTAAACCGGGTATAGTCATCGACAATGACAAGCACATGTTTATTGTCGCCGAGGCTAGAAATACGCATGGGTCCACATAAGTCCATATGCAATAATTGCAAAGACGATGAAGTACTGAGGTTTTGCTTAAGCGGATGATTAGACCGTTTCAGCTTACCCATCGCACATGATGAACACACATGATGCTTTTCATATTGAAAGGTTGGAATATGAAAGGACCCGTTCATATACATTATAAACGATTCACAATAGTTGATTACATCGCGAGGTATTTGACCTCTATATGATACATTTTACAAACATTGCATTCGTTTTTAAAAGACAAACTTTCTTTACAACAAAAGTTGACGGTATGCACACCATTTCATAATACATCCAACTATAATTGGCTTAATAATAATCTTGATGAAATCAATGACTTGAATGCAACGTCTTTCAAAATATGCCATGAATGACTCCAAGTAATATCCTTAAAATGAGCTAATGCACAGCGGAAGATTTCTTTAATACCTGAGAATAAACATGCTTTAAAGTGTCAACCAAAAGGTTGGTGAGTTCATAGGTTTATCATAACAATCATTTCAATATATTAATAGACCACAAGATTTTCGTTTATAAATATATGTACCCTCGCAAGTGTATAAAAGTATTCTATAAGTTGTAGGCACCCGGTAACAAGCCTTAACGTTCATGTTTTACCCTCTGAAGTACACCAGATTAGGTGTGTTTAAAATAACCTCGAAGTACTAAAGCATCCCATAGTCAGGATGGGGTTTGTCAGGCCCAATAGATCTATCTTTAGGATTCGCGCCTACCGTACATAGACAAGTAGTTTAATGTTACCAAGCTAAGAGTATATTTCTGGTTTAAACCCACGTAGAATTAGTTTTAGTACTTGTGCCTATTTCGTAAAACATTTATAAAAACAGCGCATGTATTCTCAGTCCCAAAAAATATATATTGCAAAAGCAATTAAAAAGGGAGCAAATGAAACTCACAATACTGTATTTTGTAGTAAAAATACATATAACGTCATTTAACAAGTGCAAGGTTGGCCTCGGATTCACGAACGTATCAATATTGAGATTCAATATTGCAGGAAAGTACGTAGACGCAACGGAGATGATAAACACTAGATTGACCTCACGAGCATACCCATGAACCATAACCATCACCTCCATAGCTATAACCCATAATTTCCTTAGCTTCGACTCATTCAAAAAAACTATTTTGAAATCACTCGAACAGCACTCCGTCGTAATATTTTATGTATACTAATAATATCTTAAAATAATACAGAACAAATATATATATATATATATATATATATATATATATATATATATATATATATATATATATATATATATATATATATATACATAAATCGATTGAGAGAGTTTAGAGAAATATATTTTTAAGTTTCTATGAAATAATGAAACATATTGAATTCTATTTATAATAGATTTTTGAATTATTAAAGTGAATTATTAAAGTATGAATTATTAAAGTGAATTATTAAAGTATGAATTATTAAAGTGAATTATTAAAGTATGAATTATTAAAGTAAATTATTAAAGTTAAAGTAAAGTAAAAGTTAAGTAAAGGTAAAGTTAAAGTATAGTAAAAGTATAAAAACTATGTATGTATAATACGCGTATAAATATATATAATATTAATTTAAATCGTTATATATATTTAATGAAATAAAAAATAAATATCGTTTTATTTATTATACTGGTTAAGAAATGAGTTATCAAAAGTGATTCTAGATATTTATAAAATTATATACGTTTTAATAATAAAGTTCTTTTTAAACTGAAAACGTCTTTGTACGTTTGAAAATAGATTAATAGAATATTATGGAAACCAATTCTCCACTAACTTTTGTCTAACTTTCGTAAATGACACTTTTTGTTTTTATTTATAAATAGCTTTACAAATTATTCTGAATATCATTAAGAGGAATAGATTTTCTCAAATCATAGTGGACCTCTCAACAGAGACTTGTAATCATAATTCAATCATTTAATATATATTTTTTTTCGTCGAAAATCATATTGAAACAAATACGTTCGTGTAAAGTATTATACGTTTAATACTTTATTAATATTCTCAAGTTATAATATATATATACATATACATATCTATTTATATATAACGGTTCGTGAATCGTCGGAATTTGGTCGAGGTTATAATGAATGTATGAACACAGTTTAAAATTCTTGAGATTTAACTTAACAAACTTTGCTTATCGTGTCGGAATAATATAAAGATTAAAGTTTAAATTTGGTCGGAAATTTCCGGGTCGTCACAGAATACCATCAACTAAGTCTTTAGAGACTAGTCGATTGATACCCTTGTAATTCAGGTGTGACATCCGATGATGCCATAACCATGAATTTTCTTTGGTAGAACGAGTAGCCAAACACATGGTTGCATGTGAAGGTGCATCATTGAGGTCAATAGTGTATAGTGAAGCACAACATTTACCAACAAGAAGATCATTTCCTTCGGTGGATTGCACCGAGCATTGTCGACGTTCAAACAGAACTTAAGATCTCCATCGCAGAATTGACTCACACTAAATAAACTGCACCCCAAACCTTCAACATATGAAACCCGTTTGATTGTTATGCCATTTTGCACATAATCTCCGTAACCCGTTATCGATGCAATTTCATCATTTCCAAAAGTAACCGTTCCTAGGAATTTGTCAATGAAGTTGACAAGCAAGGATTTATTGCCCGTCATGTGTCGAGAACAACCGGAATCGATATACCAAACACAGACGTCGAAACCCTATAAATGTGAATTTCCTAGACTTTAGGTACCCAAAGTTTCTTGGGTCCTCTACGGTTAGTACCAGCAATAAACTTTAGATCAAAAACAAGATAATCACGTAAAGCATCATGCAGTTTAGACAATAAAGCATCATTTAAAACCACATTACATGAAGCATCATACGCAATATCAAGTTTTCCATCGTTATCAGAAGACTTAACACACAATTTATTCCAAGTAGATGTTTTGTTCACAGACGAAAATTGAAAAACATGAGATGATTTCCTAGGCCGACTAGCAGATTGCGTTGGTTTAGTTGCTACTTTCTTAGTTGTGGACTTAGGAACCCATACAGATTTATAATTCAAGTTTGAATTATGACCTATGACACAAAAAACACCTTTGTTAGTTAGACGTCCAAACTTTTCAGTTGACACATGAGATGATTGATTTTGCAAAATTTCCAAATTGATTTTACGTTCTTTTGCATCACACTCACTTAAATCAGGTTTAGGACTTGTGTGTTGTGTGGACTTAACTGATGTCGTTAAAAGACTCGCTTTTGAAGTTTTTGTCATTGGAATCATATGAATCTTTTCAGTTGACACAGAACCATCGGGACAATGAACCTTTTTGACAACAAATTGAGTTGTAGAAACAACCTTTGAACCACAATTGCCAAATTGAGAACGTAGAGGATTTTTAAGAATAGTAATGGGTTTTACATCCTTAGATGTTGTTGTTCCCTTCCCCTTCTTAGTAATCCCACCAATACATTCAAGCACATTGGTTGCAACATTAGACGATTGCTTAAGTGTGTTATCTTTTGTTTTAAGCTTTTAATCTCAAGACATAATTCTTCAGCAGAAACTATCACTTTACCCTCCTTAAAAGCATATGTACATTCTTTCTTAGGCAGTGAAGGCAATTTATCACACAAAGCAAGTATTTGTTCTAATGATTGGCACTTAAGTTGCAAGTCAATATTCTCCTATTCTAGTTGAGCTACTATACGATTCAAATTACGTACATCAGGTAAATGCAAATAATAATCGTGCAAAGGATCAAGTTGACTTTCAAAATCTATCAAAGGTTCAATGATTGGTTCATTATGAGGTTCTACTTTTTCATCTAAAGACTTTTGACCTAGAGATTCTGTCTCAAAGAAAACAGTTAGTTCCTGTGCTAGGTCTTTACGAAAAACATTATCAGAACATGCAGGTAAAGCAGGTAGAATTGGTTTCACATCAAAAGTTGATTCATCAAACACCTCACCTATGTTAACAATGCTGGAACTAGGTTTGTTAAACACTTCATTCTCAAGCATTAAAATGTATTTCTCTAGCATGAACCAATCTAGTATCGGCACATAATTAGCATATTGCACATTCTTTTCAGTTTCAACAAGTTCCTTCAAGAAATCAGGATTTGATTTACCCATTTTTGCATTAATTTTCTCATACATTAAGCTAATTTGATGGTATTTTTTAGATTTGCGATTAACAATAATATCATCAAAATCAGCATCAGAAGAATGCACAAAATGCGGTGGTAAACCAGTTTGAAAGTAATCAGAATGATATAATCCTGGAATCTTTTTGGAAGCTCCATCTAAGATCTTAGGATCTTCATAACCCAACCCCCACTTTTCACCATGAATCGTTTTTGGTCTATTCATGAAAATCGTTTGTTTTGAAAGTTCCATATCCATGATAGCTTTGGATTGCTCTGTTCGATAGAGTTTCTCCTCATATCGAGCAAGTTGTGCTTTCATTTGAACAGACTCTTTTGACAACGAAGAAATTTCAGTGTCTTTTTCAATTATGGCGTTTTCCAAATGAATAATTTTCTTGTTTAGCTTTGAAAGTATGGGTTCATGTTGGTTTTTTAAATCAGAAAGATCTTTTTCTAAGAATTGAACTTTTTCTGCAAGTCGTTCAGATTTTAAACGATAATCAGTTCGTTCGACTTTAATCGGATGAATTGTCTTTTTAAGATCTTCCAACTCAGTTTCCGTAGAGTTGAGTTGGAGAGTCAATCGTTGTACATCCATTTGCAATTTGGATGAGGAAGGTCTGGTCTCATTTAGTTTGATTTTATCTTTTAAAATCTTGTTTTCAGATTTTAAGCCTTTGACTTCTTTTGACATTGAGACCAGATTCTTCATCAAGTTATTTTGTATTTTTATAAAATCATGTGAGATTTCAGTTGATAGTACCTCATCATCGTCAGATGTTGAGTCAGAATTCTCCAATGCTTCCTTAGCTTTGATGAGCTTAGTCACCTTGCAGACATTTGCATGTTTCACCTCTGTGTCTGAATCATCAGTCCAGTTAAGCCAAGTATCATCAACCGGTTTCAGCTCTCCCCCAGTTTCCACAATCTTAGCCATCAACATTTTCTTCTTGTATTAAGCCGCATCCTTCTTCTTAGGCATCTTGCACTCACGAGAGTAATGACCAACTTTGCCACAATTGAAACAGATTGAATCTTCCTTCTTGGAATCATCAGCACATTGTTGTTTGGATTGATCAGCTTTCTTGTAGTACGAGGAAGACGATGAGTGTTTGTGTTGATTGCTTGATTTGCCTTTAAACTTGTGTTTGTTCAAGGCGTTTGTGAACATGGCTGCCATCTTGACTAATTCAAGGTGAGAATCATCAACATCAGAAAGATTCAACTCTTCAGAATCAGTTGATTCTTCAACAAGCACTTTCTTGGACAAGCTTTTGGAAGTCATAAATGATTTGCTCTTCTTTTTGGCAATTAGGGCAAGAGGATCGCTCGGAGAAGACTCTTTCCTTCCTTCTTGAAGTTTAGACACCTCAGGTTGGTAATGCATAAGAACTCCAACAAGCTCATGAATAGTCAACTTGTCAATCTCTTTGGTAGATCGAACAATGGTTCTATAAGGAAGCCAATCAGCATTGAGCTTTTTGAGGAATTTCATGTTGACTTCAGCATGTACTTTTACAATCTTACAACTTTTCAACTCATTGAGAACACCATTGAAATGATGGTAGGTGTCCTTGAATAGTTCTTCTGGTTCCTGCTTGAAATCTTCATACAATCCCAGAGCCTTATTCAATTTAGTAACGTCTGACATGTCATAACCTTCTTGTTGTCGTTTGATCTCATCCCATATATCTTTTGCAGTAGTGTTGCTATCAACATTTTCAAATAGCTCATATGGGATAGCTGTGACAACCCGGAAATTTCCAACCAAATTTAAACTTTATCTTTATATTATTCCAACACGATAAGCAAAGTTTGTTAAGTTAAATCTCAAGAATTTTAAATTGTGTTCATGCATTCATTATAACCTCGACCAAATTCCAACGATTCACGAACTGTTATATTTAAATAAATATGTATATATATGTATATATATTATAACTTGAGAATATTAATAAAGTATTAAACGTATAATACTTTACATGAACGTATTTGTTTCAATATGTTTATCGATGGAATTAGAAGATAATATCAAATGATTAATTTATCAGATACATTGTGATATGATTACGGGTCTATGTTATGAGGTCCACTGTGATTTAAGAAATCTATTCTTTTTTACAACATTCGGAAAATGGTAAAGTGATTTATAAGTAAGAACGTGAAGTGTAACTAACTTAGATGTTGGATATCGACAAGTAAGTAACTCGACATTTTTCATTAAGATGATTTCATACGTTTATTTAACCTTTGAACTTTATCCCATGCTTCACCAACAGACTGTAATTTAAAAACTTGAAACCTATTATGAATATATATGATTCTACTTTTCTAAAACGTTTTATGATATAACGATTTCCATTATTTTAACCTTTAAACAAAATGATTCTTAAAAATATTTTTGGTTTTGGAAAACAAAATTATTATATTTATTTGATTTAGTTTCAAACGTACAAAAACGTTTTCAGTTTAAAAAGAACTTTATTATTAAAACGTATATAACTTTTATAAATATCTAGAACCACTTTTGACAACTCATTACTTAACCAGTATGATAAAGATAACGATATTTATATTTTATTTTATTAAATATATATAATGATTTAAATTAATATAATATATATTTATACGCGTATTATACGTACATAGTTTTATACTTTTACTATACTTAAACTTTACCTTTACTTTATTTTTTACTTTACTTTGACTTTAATAATTCACTTTAATAATTCATACTTTAATAATTCACTTTAATAATTCATACTTTAATAATTCACTTTAATAATTCATACTTTAATAATTCACTTTAATAATTCATACTTTAATAATTCACTTTAATAATTCATACTTTAATAATTCACTTTAATAATTCAAAAATCTATTATAAATAGAATTCAATAGGTTTCATTATTTCATAGAAACTTGAAAATATTTTTCTCTAAACTCTCTCAATCGATTTACATATATATATTTACTCCGTATTATTTCAAGATATTATTAGTATACATAAAATATTACGTCGGAGTGCGGTCCGGGTGATTTCGAAATTGTTTTTCGAGTGGGATTGGATTAAGGAAATTATGGGTTATAGCTATGGAGGTGATTGGGTATGGTTCATGGGTACTCTCATGAGGTCAATATAGTGTTTATCATCTCCGTTGCGTCTACGTACCTTTCCTGCAATATTGAATCTCAATATTGATACGTGAGTACTCATAATTTAACTTTTACATACTAATAGTGTATCCCTGACTAGTGCTCGAGTATATAGGATTATGCATGTTTGTACTTTTGATATTGCCTTTAGTTAGATTATGTTGAATCCTGAATTAGTTATATATGCGACTGAGATAAGGTATAAGATATGCATGTCGTTAGAAAGCTAGCGAAAAATTAAGAACTTTTTATTTAGATATTGAATGATTTCGATGAACGGATTTGAAGTTATAGTCCATCGAATTTTTGTATTATTATTAAAAATGATTATTATTATCGTCGTTATTATCGTCGTTCTAGTTTTATCTTATTATTATTATTATTATTATCTTTATCAATAAAAGGATTTATCATTAAAAATTGTTTTTTTATTATTATTACTATCGTTATTATCATTAAAGTTATAATTAGTATTATTATTATTATTATCTAATTATTATTATTATCTAATTATTATTATTATTATTATTATTATTATTATTATTATTATTATTATTATTATTATTATTATTATTATTATCATTATTATTATTATCATTATTAATATATATATCATTATTTAAAAATGGTTATTGTTATTATTATTATTATTATATTATCATTATCGTTAATAATGTCATAGTAATTATCATTATTAGTATTATTGTAATTAAAACTAATATTAGTAACACCTAATTATTTTGATTACTATTATTATCATTATCATGAGCACGATATAAAAGACGATTAAAAGCTATTAAACGAAACGATTAGGAAATAATGAGTAAGAGTATCATGATGAAATTAAAATATTATAAGATATTGATTTAGATAAAATTATCGTTCTTATTATTTTTATCATTACTATTATTATTAAAAGTATCGTTAGTATCAAAACTATCATTTTAACAAAAATTATCATTTTAACAAAAATTATCATTTTAATAGAAATGTCATTGTTACTATAAAATATCATTTTTATTATCATTTTAAATAAAATTATTATTTTAAAGATAATATTAAAAATTATCGTAAATATTAAAGTTATCATAATTAGAATTATCTTTTTATCATAATATCACCTTAGTAATTATAAATATTGATATTTTTATAATAATAATTATTATTACAAAATAATACAACTTTTACTTACTAACATTATAGATATTATTTTATCAAATAAATATGTAATACAAACATATTTTACTAAGTGTAATAAATTACTTTAATAATACCTATCATATTATCTTTATGATATTAAATGAACCCTATAAATTTTATTACTTAATATATATAAAAGTATATTTTATTATATAAATTTTAATATAAAATTTTATTTATTAATAAATGAATTATATTATTTACTCTAATAAATCTTTTAAAAATATTTAAAAATATAAAACGACGATATTTAAAATATATTATAATCATGTATAAATTTTGGAGATCATTTTGAGTCAAATTGACTTTTGTTGACTTTTGCATATTAGTCTCGAGCATTAGGATTGTGGTACACTATGACCTGACCTAATTGTTAGACAAATATTGACCAACATATAATTATATATAATTAATTTAGGTTCGTGAATCCGAGGCCAACCTTGCACTAGTTCAATGACGTTATATGTATTTTCACTACGAAATACAGTATGGTGCGTTTCATTTGCCTTTTTACCCTTTATATTTTTGGGCTGAGAATACATGCGCAATTTTTATAAATGTTTTACGAAATAGACACAAGTAATCGAAACTACATTATATGGTTGAATTATCGAAATCGAATATGCCCCTTTTTATTAAGTCTGAAATCTAAGAATTAGGGAACAGACACCCTAATTGACGCGAATCCTAAAGATAGATCTATTGGGCCCAACAAGCCCCATCCAAAGTACCGGATGCTTTAGTACTTTGAAATTTATATCATGTCCGAAGGAGGATCCCGGAATGATGAGGATATTCTTATATGCATATTGTGAATGTCGGTTACCAGGTGTTCAATCCATATGAATGATTTTTGTCTCTATGCATGGGACGTATATTTATGAGAACTGGAAATGAAATTCTTGTGGTCTATTAAAATGATGAAAATGAATGATTATGATAAACTAATGAACTCACCAACCTTTTGGTTGACACTTTAAAGCATGTTTATTCTCAGGTATTAAAGAAATCTTCTGCTGTGCATTTGCTCATTTTAAAGATATTAATTGGAGTCTTTCATGGCATATTTCGAAGAACGTTGCATTCAAGTCATTGAGTTCATTAAAGATTATTATTATTAAGTCAATTTATAGTTGAATAGTAGATATTATGAAATGGTATACATGCCTGTCAATTTTCGATGTAAAGAAAGTTTGTCTTTTAAAAACAAATGCAATGTTTGTAAAATGTATCATATAGAGGTCAAATACCTCGCGATGTAATCAACTATTGTGAATCGTTTATAATGTATATGAACGGGTCCTTTCAGTTGGTATCAGAGCGGTGGTCTTAGCGAACCAGGTCTGCATTAGTGTGTCTAACTGATAAGTCGTTAGGATGCATTAGTGAGTCTGGACTTCGACCGTGTCTGCATGTCAAAAGTTTTGCTTATCATTTCTAGTCGGAAATCATCTACTTATCATCCATAGGAAATTACCCGCTTATCATTATTAGTCTAGACACGTCTTGCTACATTAATTGCATGAGTAGTGTATAGACAAAATTCATATCTTAGCGTATCTGCTAAATCATATCTTATCGTATTTGTTACTTTAAACTTTGCCTGACATATCCCGCAAATTCCTCCGTAATCTATGAAATCTTTTGATCTCTATATATAGATATCCTAGGTAAATAGAATACCACCCGATAGCCGAAAAATCATTTTATATCGAAAAATCCTTTATCCAATCGTACGAAATGGAATTTGTCATCAGTTCAAGTCACTCGGATTCCGAAATAGAATCTCACTCAAGCTCCGAAAGCAGTGTGACCGGAATGGATCAACCAATCAGTCATCACCTATTCTGGATGAATTGGGGATGGGTTCGTAGCCTCCTCAATCATTGGAAACAAGAAGAAGGCGATCCTTTCCATCCACCACATTTCCCTCTTGGCGAAGAACCTGAAGCACTTACCCGCGAACCTGTTCGAGACACCATTTTCTCTCTCATTTCCAGGGTATCTCGTCACGATTATATACTACATCAAATTCTAGATTTTATTTATCCGCTCGTTCCGACCGACAATCATCCTAGAATAATAGAAGAAGTCAACGAACTTCGCGCTCGGGTAGTGGCTTTGGAGAATATGGTTCAGAGATTACAAACACCAGCAGCAGCATCAGCAACATAACCAGTACCACCATCATCAACGCCAACAGTACCATTACCACCTCCAACCACAACCGCGTTGTAAACCTCAACTTCACAATCTGTCCCACGAGTATCAACGTCATACGTACCATAGATACCAAGGAGTACCAACAACAATAACTGACGAAGTATTAATTCATAACTTCATTGGAGAAACATTCCGCGGTGATTATATAATCTCTAAAGTCTTAGAGATTATCTAATCTAGCCCTAACCATAAATCAGTTAAGCGAACCAAAATGATAGAAGGAAGAGTATAAACCCTGACAAAAATGGCGTGTGATTAACAAGTTAAACTTATTTTACCAATAGCATCAACAGTACCGTCAGCGTCACCAGCATCGTCAGTACAGTCAACATCAGAATCAACAACACCTATAACATCACAAACTCCGTCAGTTCAAGAATCACTGTTTACATCATTACGAATCAATAACGTGTATATTGTATCAACAAGTTATGAAGAATTAACTCATTCCCTCTGAAGAAATTATATATATATATTTTATATATATATATATATATTTTATATATATATATATATTTTTTGAAATAAAAAAATAAATCTTTCCGTGTTAAAGCTATTGTGTGTGAATCTTAACTACTGTTAATTCATATTACAAATATGCAATAATGTACGTCCCTCACCCGCGACTTAACCATCGTTAACTACAATCTCTGTCTCAATTCAACAAATTCCAATTCCTAATAAATCAAGTATATATTTGATTTTACACTTCATCATTGATGTAACCGAAACTTTTCAGATAACATCATTCGTACTTTGCGAAGTTCACAAGAATTTAACAAAAACCAGCATCACATCTCAACAAATAACGAAGTATTGATTCATAATTTCAATATTATTGAAGAAATACTTATGTAACCTCTAAAGCCTTAAAGGAATTATTCAATTCTAGTTCCAACCGTAAATCGAATGAGTTTAATTTAGTATTAACTCATTAAAATCTATGTTACATCTGAGAAAAATATATACATATATTTTTTCATAAAGACTGTAATAAAATTCTTATGTACAAAATATTAATTGTGAAATTTTTTTTAACGGGTAGGTAATACCCGAGAGATATATATAAATTCACAATTAATATGTTACATTCTTCGAATCAGATTAAGCAAATTATCAATTATACTTCCTACTTTCACAATAATATACATTCTTTCATAGAAATCAAAACAACCATACTCATTCAAATCCAATTACATATTCTGATTTTAAAATCTCAGAATTCAATTTGAGATATAACTGGTACCATCACTTTTAGATTCCTACATCTTTCAAAGCTATACTTTGACTTCAAAAGTGTGTTAGAACATCAAATGTATACAAATGATTACAATCTGTGTTCAAACCCTTCAAAAATCTCTGAAGACACTTCAAATAATGGACAATCGAGATGATGATCCAATCACATATTACCCACAGTTATGTACTTAAAAAGCTCTCGAAACCAAAGTCATAATTCAACACATATCGGTGTCAGATCTTTTGGCATTTATTAGCAAAAATAACCTTGCAATTCCTTTGGAAAGTAGCAAATTATATCACAGCTCCAGCAAGACAACTTCGATGTTTTCATTCGGAGTAGCCTTATCATAATTTTGATATATGTGATTATGTAACGACCCGCACTTTTTCGATCATTCTATACTTATAAGATTAATATTTACATAAATTAAACCTTGCCAACATGATAAGCAATCCAAATTGTCGAGACTTATATTTCCGAAAAGAGTTTTACACAACGTTTGACCGTCTAGTTTGACCGATGACATCACGAACTATACAATATATGATAATTATACGTTTGTGTATATATATGTATATATACATATTTAACATGATTAAAGAATGTTTTAATACCTCATTTTATATTAATAACAACAAGTTATATGTGTATTTTGAAACTACTAACTTAAGTTTTCAAAACGATAACAATACGTAACGTTATTTGACATATATACTTAAGACTTATAATGTTATACATATATTGTATAAGTAATGTATTTAATTACTTTTAAAGAACTTAAATACATAAAACCATATAAGTGTATTCACAAAAGATAGCTATATTTGAATCCTCATTTCATTTTTCACAAAATTTCTATACGTATACCTAGAGTATTTGTACTCGTATCATACCTAGCTCCTATACGTATTTACTAATAGTAAATACACATCAAAATCACCACCTAACCAGCCATTATTCATGCCCTTAGAGCTAGGTAATTACTTTTGGATGATTACTTGACTAATTAGCAAGATTACAAACTAGAATTTTGTCCATGAACACCTAATGCCACGTTTTTTTTAAGGCCTTTATATGTATCATCATCTTCATTCATTTTACTTCAACTTTCTAGCCAAAACACACACATACTTTGAAGCCTTAAACACCTTCAACAATCCAGCAAAGTTCCATGAAGATCTAGCTTCAAAAACCATACTAAAACACCATAAGAAAACCATACAAAAACACTTCAAGAAAACCTTCCAAGAACACCAACTTACTTCCAATCTTTCATCCACTTCTATCACCCTTTTGATTCTAGCTTCTTACTCTTCTTTTACAGCAACTTTATCCAAGGAAGTTGAGGTAGAATTTATGTTCATAACCTTATTCAATTCATATATATATAGCTATCTTATTTTGTGGTACAAAAGTTTAACAACAAGAACATAGTTTGAATGTTTTCAAACTTGTTTGCAAACTAAATAGATCCTTCTAACTTAACTTTTAAAATACTTCAAGACATGTAACATAACTTATTTATATGTTAATTTAACAAGGTAAAACTTGGTTTTTCAAAGTATAAGTATTTTTGGAAAAATGGTCATTAAATGATTTTGTTGTAACAAAAATGTTTAACTTCATATGTTTCACTAAACTTTCACCTATGCCGTATGATTTTGAATACAAACCAAGGTATTTACAGTTCATAGTCTTAAAGAAGAACTCGATCCAAGAAGATGGCAATTTGAATCAACGAAAACGGACTTGTAACGAAGAAACTATGACCGAAACAAAATTGGTTATCCAAGACTTAATTGACTTCGGGATTCATTGGAAAAATTTACATAAAATCACATCTTTATAAGATAACATGATATTATATATATATGTACTCATAATTCAATTTCATATGGTTCAGGATCACCCGTAAGCAACACGAGAAGATTAATCATAAGATCCCATGATTGTACGCAACACGTCATTTGACAACACCGGTACCATGGGTCAAGATTAATCTCGACCAATACATATACGATGGGGTTTTATTTATTTCGTTGGGGGTTTTATTTATTTCATTGCGGGTATATTAAACATCTAAAAATGAACCATTAAAATTGAATTACTAACATCGGACTGCTAACTACGGACTAAGGAATTATTCAAAGTATTAAAAGTATAACAAGTATATATTTATAACGTTTGTTTAAAAATGAAAACATATTGATATATTATATATGGATAGGTTCGTGATATCAACCGGAAGACCGAGTCAAATTATTTATATCATCAAGACAAGAGTGAGTATATAGTCCCACTTTTAAACTCTAAATATTTCGGGATGAGAATACATGTATTTTATGTTTTACGATATGGACACAAGTAACTGAAAAATATATTCTACGTTGAGTTGTACCACTGGCATACTTCCCTGTAGCTTGGTAACTAATATTTACAGCGGTATTGTAAACGCGAATCCTGTTGATAGATCTATCGGGCCTGACAACCCCAACCGGACTGGACGACCAGTATTCAACGGTTGCACAGTACTTCGTTTTGTGACTACACTTGGTACGGTGTAGTAAGATTTCATATTAAAGGGAATATGCGACGTGAAAATGTTAAGTATGGTTATCAAGTGCTCACCCACTTAGAATACTTTTATTAAACTGTTTATATACGAAATCTTGTGGTCTATATATATATTGCTGCCGGCATTAAACCTATATCTCACCAACTTTATGTTGACCTTTTAAAACATGTCTATTCTCAGGTGATTTCTAAAGCTTCCGCTGCATCATGTTGGATCTAACCAGGATCTTGCGTACGCATGTTTGTGTCAAAAATAAAACTGCATACCCGAGATGTTGTATTGTAAAATATGCTAGAAACCGTGTTGTTGTCATCATTTGTAAAGTTTGTAAGTCGAAGATTATCGCTAAACGTTAATCTTCTTTTTATTGTCCTAAGGTTGTAACAAAAATAATGGTTGTGGTTTGTAATGTATAATATATGCAGTTTTTTTTTTAAAAAAATGTCTCATATAGAGGTCAATACCTCGCAATGAAATCATACGTTATCTAACGCGTTCTTATGGTTAAGGACGGGTTATGACATGTGGTATCAGAGCGGTGGTCTTAGCGAACCAGGTTTGCATTAGTGTGTCTAACCGATAAGTCGTTAGGATACATTAGTAAAGTCTGGACTTTGACCGGGTCTGATTTTAAAAACCATTGCTTATCACTGTTGGTTAAAATTTATGTGTAAATATTATGTAAGTACTAATGGGTTAGTTGTTGTGTGATAGATGTCGGGCTCGAAACTTATTATCACATTCAGCGACTCCGAATCAGAACCTTCAGATTGTGTTTCAGTCATTAACATATCCGATGACGAAAGTGGTATTTTTGGGGAAGACTCACAAATTCCGGATGAACCAACTATAGAGAACCCGGAAAGTGAACCCGAGGAAGAAATACAGGAAATTACAAAAGACGAGTTCGAACTAGGAAAGAAACGAAAGGCTAATGAATTAGAAAATTCAAATCCCGAGTTTAGTAAGGATGATGTAGCACCAACTCCACTAAACACTACCACCCCTATCCCCGCTATTCCTATTAGTGCTATCCCGGCGTCTAGTTCTTCGGCTCCTCAGCCAAAACGTAGGAAGACAGCTAGGATTCGCGTTGGGGGATTCCCTGGACATAAATGTTTTGGGAAATAGACCAAATGATGCGCTACCGTATTAAACCATGGAATCACATAATGTTTTGTATAATATTATTAGTGTGGCTTGTTTAAAGTTTGATGTAAGCATATGTAAAATAGCGAAGTATGAAATGCAATAATTTTCCATGGTTAAGTATTATTTAGATTGTAGTAATTGGTTCTGTACTAAGCTATTAAGTATGAACATTAACGGGTAGGTACTACCCTAGATATAATTATAAAACGCTAATAAGAAGAAAAGGCTTTTATAATAATACCTGGTTCATATTATTAACAAGCTATAATGTACTATAAATACACACTACATCTATAATAATCCATGTGAATAATTATTTTCTTTCATTAGGAAATGGCGCGATTGAACCGAATGACGGAACAAGAAGTCGAGAACTTCATCAACCAGCGAGTCAACGATAGAATGCTATGGGTCGAAGCTGCAAGAGCTACTGCAGTTAATCCAAATCCTCGTGTAGGATGCTCCTACAAGACGTTTCAAGCTTGCAAACCTTCATCATTCAGTGGAACGGAAGGACCTATCGTTTTAACCCGATGGATAGAAAAGATGGAGACTGTGTTTAAAATCAGTGGTTGTGTTGAAAAGGACATGACCAAGTATGCATCGTGCACTTTACAAGATAGTGCACTCACGTGGTGGAAGAATTATGTGAAGGCGGTAGGAGGAGATGTAGCTTATGATACTCCATGGGAAGAATTCAAAGCAATGATAATCACCGAGTATTGTCCAAGGAATGAGGTTATTAAGTTAGAAGATGAGTTACGAAGTTTGAAGGTGGTTGGTACTGAAATCACCAACTACAATCAGCGATTCATGGAATTGGTTTTACTATGTCCTGAATTGGTTCCAACCGAAGCACGGAAGATTGAAATGTACAAAGGTGGTTTGCCCAAAAAGGTCAAGGCAAACGTTACGGCGTCGAAACCTAAGACAATTCATGAAGCTATAACCATGGCGAACGAGTTAATGGATCAGGTCATTCTGGATAAGAAAGCATTCACTACTGAGGTGAAGGTATCGAGTAACAAAAGGAAGTGGAACGGAAATTATGATCGAGGTTACCAACAGCAATCTTTTAAGAAACCAGAAACCCCGAAAGGTGCGGGTAGCGGTTCAGGCTTTGGTTACAAAGGACAAAGTCCTTTATGCAACCGTTGTCACAAACATCACTTTGGTTACTGTAGTGTGTTGTGCACCAAATGCAATCGACAGGGACATCTTGCTGAAGATTGTAAGGCTCTCGTTACAAATGCAAATGGTAACAAGACTCCTGCCACCAACGCAAATAGAACTGCTTTGGCTAACATTACTTGTTTTGGGTGTGGAAAACAAGGTCACTATAAGAGCCAGTGCCCGAATCAGAATGGCGAACCTGCACGTGGAAGAGCGTTTGTTATTAATGCTAGAGAGGCACGAGAAGACCCGGAGCTTGTTACGGGTACGTTTACCATTAATAACTTATCAGCATCTATTTTATTTGATACTGGCGCCGATAGAAGTTACGTGTGTATAAATTTTTACACTAAATTGAATTGTTCATCATTACCTCTAGATGCTAAGTACTGGATTGAGTTAGCTAATGGTAAACTAATTAAAGCCGATAAAATTTGTCGTGGTTGTGAAATAAATCTAGCCGGAGAAACGTTTAAAATCGACTTAATACCCGTAGAATTAGGAGGTTTTGATGTAATAGTCGGCATGGACTGGATGTCCAAAATAGGAGCGGAAGTTGTTTGTGCTAAGAAGGCAATTCGTATTCCTGGTAAGGATAAAATACCGGTGATGATTTATGGAGAGAAGGGTAATTCAAAGCTAAAACTCATTAGCTATTTGAAAGCCAAGAAGTGTTTAGAAAAGGGATGTTACGCTATTTTAGCACATGTTAATAAAGTCGAAAAGAAAGAAAAGTGCATCAACGACGTGCCTGTGGCAAGAGATTTTCCTGAAGTTTTTCCGGAAGAATTGCCGGGATTACCTCCATTTAGATCGGTAGAATTTCAAATAGATTTAGTACCAGGAGCTGCACCAGTGGCTCGTGCTCCATATAGACTTGCACCGTCCGAGTTAAAAGAACTTCAAAGTCAGTTAAAAGAATTACTGGACCGTGGATTCATACGACCGAGTACTTCACCGTGGGGAGCTCCAATTTTGTTTGTTAAGAAGAAAGATGGATCTTTCAGGATGTGTATAGATTATCGTGAATTAAATAAGTTAACTATCAAGAATCGGTATCCACTACCGAGAATTGATGACTTATTTGATCAATTGCAAGGATCATGTGTTTATTCAAAAATCGACTTAAGATCGGGCTATCATCAACTACGCGTCAAAGAAGAGGACATTCCGAAAACTGCTTTTCGGACACGTTATGGTCATTACGAATTTTTGGTTATGCCGTTTGGATTGACGAATGCGCCAGCTGTATTCATGGACCTCATGAATCGAGTTTGTAGTCCGTATTTAGATAAGTTTGTTATCGTTTTCATTGATGATATTCTTATCTATTCCAAGAGTGAGCAAGAGCATGAAGAGCATTTAAGGTTGATACTGGAGTTGTTGAGAAAAGAACAACTTTATGCTAAATTTTCTAAGTGTGCTTTCTGGTTGAAAGAAGTGCAATTTCTTGGTCACGTTGTTAATAGCGAAGGAATTCAGGTTGATCCAGCAAAAACTGAAGCTATTGAAAAATGGGAGACTCCTAAGACACCAACGCAGATACGTCAATTTTTGGGTTTAGCCGGTTATTATAGAAGGTTTATTCAAGATTTTTCCCGAATAGCTAAGCCGTTGACAGCGTTAACGCAAAAAGGAAAGAAATATGAATGGACCTCGGAGCAGGAGAACGCATTTCAAATACTGAAAAAGAAGTTAACTACGGCGCCTATTTTATCGTTACCAGAAGGGAACGATGATTTTGAAATATATTGTGACGCTTCGCGACAAGGTTTTGGTTGTGTTCTTATGCAACGGAAGAAAGTTATTGCATTCGCATCCCGACAATTGAAGATTCACGAGCGAAATTATACGACGCATGATCTAGAACTGGGAGCAGTCGTGTTTGCATTGAAGATGTGGAGACATTACTTGTATGGGGTTAAATTCACTGTGTTTACTGATCATAAAAGCCTTCAACATATTTTTGATCAGAAACAATTGAACATGAGGCAACGTAGGTGGGTCGAGTTAATAAACGACTATGATTGTGAAATTCGTTATCATCCCGGAAAGGCGAACGTGGTGGCCGATGCTTTAAGCAGAAAGGAACGAGAACCAATTCGAGTTCGAGCAATGAATATAAAAATTCGCATGAATCTCAACTCACAAATCAAAGAAGTTCAACGAGAAGCACTTACTAAAGAAAATAAAGGAAATGAAATAATGAAGAAGTATGAGAAGCAACTCGTTATGCGGGAAGATGGAATTCGATATTTTGCAAATCGTATTTGGGTACCGAAGTTGGGTGGATTAAGGAAGTTGATATTGAACGAGGCACATAAGACAAGATACTCGATACATCCTGGAGTTGGAAAGATGTATCAAGATCTTAAGACACGTTATTGGTGGCCTAATTTAAAAACAGACGTTGCAACATATGTTGGGGAGTGTTTAACTTGTTCCAAGGTTAAAGCAGAACACCAAAAGCCGTCAGGGTTACTTCAACAACCAGAAATCCCAGAATGGAAATGGGATGGTATTACCATGGATTTCATCACGAAGTTACCAAAGACTGCCTGGGGATACGACACCATTTGGGTGATTGTTGATCGTCTCACCAAGTCTGCACACTTCTTGCCTATAAAGGAAACAGATAGAATGGAGAAACTATTACGATTGTATATAAAGGAAGTTGTTTCAAGGCATGGGATACCTATTTCCATTATATCCGATCGTGATAGTAGATTTACCTCAAAGTTTTGGCAATCACTACAGGAGGCACTAGGAACTCGTTTGGATATGAGTACCGCATATCATCCGCAAACGGACGGGCAGAGTGAAAGAACAATTCAGACTCTTGAAGACATGCTCAGGGCATGTGTGATCGATTTTGGAAACGGATGGGATAAGTATCTACCATTAGCAGAATTCTCGTATAATAATAGTTATCATGCGAGCATTAAAGCTGCACCATTCGAAGCATTGTACGGAAGGAAGTGTAGATCTCCTATCTGTTGGAATGAAGTAGGAGATCGACAATTGACTGGTCCCGAGATCATACACGAAACGACCGAGAAGATAGTACAAATCAAGGAGAGATTGAAAACAGCCCGTAGTCGCCAAAAGAGCTACGCCGATGTCCGAAGGAAACCATTAGAGTTTCAGGTCGGGGACATGGTTATGCTAAAGGTGTCACCTTGGAAAGGTGTGATACGTTTCGGCAAAAGGGGTAAACTAAACCCAAGGTACGTAGGCCCGTTCAAGATCATCGAACGCATTGGACCGGTAGCTTATCGGCTCGAGTTACCGCAACAACTCGCTGGAGTACATAATACCTTTCACGTCTCAAACCTGAAGAAGTGTCTTGCAAAGGAAGACCTCACCATTCCTCTTGAAGAAATCCATGTCGACGAGAAACTACAATTCGTCGAAGAACCAATTGAAATCATGGACCGTGAAGTTAAACAGCTCAAACAGAGCAATATACCGATCGTTAAGGTTCGTTGGAATGCTAGAAGAGGTCCCGAGTTTACTTGGGAACGAGAGGATCAGATGAAGCAAAAGTATCCACACTTGTTTCTCGATGACGCAAAATAGGTACAATTTTAAAATTTCGGGACGAAATTTATTTAACGGGGAGGTAATGTAACGACCCGCACTTTTTCGATCATTCTATACTTATAAGATTAATATTTACATAAATTAAACCTTGCCAACATGATAAGCAATCCAAATTGTCGAGACTTATATTTCCGAAAAGAGTTTTACACAACGTTTGACCGTCTAGTTTGACCGATGACATCACGAACTATACAATATATGATAATTATACGTTTGTGTATATATATGTATATATACATATTTAACATGATTAAAGAATGTTTTAATACCTCATTTTATATTAATAACAACAAGTTATATGTGTATTTTGAAACTACTAACTTAAGTTTTCAAAACGATAACAATACGTAACGTTATTTGACATATATACTTAAGACTTATAATGTTATACATATATTGTATAAGTAATGTATTTAATTACTTTTAAAGAACTTAAATACATAAAACCATATAAGTGTATTCACAAAAGATAGCTATATTTGAATCCTCATTTCATTTTTCACAAAATTTCTATACGTATACCTAGAGTATTTGTACTCGTATCATACCTAGCTCCTATACGTATTTACTAATAGTAAATACACATCAAAATCACCACCTAACCAGCCATTATTCATGCCCTTAGAGCTAGGTAATTACTTTTGGATGATTACTTGACTAATTAGCAAGATTACAAACTAGAATTTTGTCCATGAACACCTAATGCCACGTTTTTTTTAAGGCCTTTATATGTATCATCATCTTCATTCATTTTACTTCAACTTTCTAGCCAAAACACACACATACTTTGAAGCCTTAAACACCTTCAACAATCCAGCAAAGTTCCATGAAGATCTAGCTTCAAAAACCATACTAAAACACCATAAGAAAACCATACAAAAACACTTCAAGAAAACCTTCCAAGAACACCAACTTACTTCCAATCTTTCATCCACTTCTATCACCCTTTTGATTCTAGCTTCTTACTCTTCTTTTACAGCAACTTTATCCAAGGAAGTTGAGGTAGAATTTATGTTCATAACCTTATTCAATTCATATATATATAGCTATCTTATTTTGTGGTACAAAAGTTTAACAACAAGAACATAGTTTGAATGTTTTCAAACTTGTTTGCAAACTAAATAGATCCTTCTAACTTAACTTTTAAAATACTTCAAGACATGTAACATAACTTATTTATATGTTAATTTAACAAGGTAAAACTTGGTTTTTCAAAGTATAAGTATTTTTGGAAAAATGGTCATTAAATGATTTTGTTGTAACAAAAATGTTTAACTTCATATGTTTCACTAAACTTTCACCTATGCCGTATGATTTTGAATACAAACCAAGGTATTTACAGTTCATAGTCTTAAAGAAGAACTCGATCCAAGAAGATGGCAATTTGAATCAACGAAAACGGACTTGTAACGAAGAAACTATGACCGAAACAAAATTGGTTATCCAAGACTTAATTGACTTCGGGATTCATTGGAAAAATTTACATAAAATCACATCTTTATAAGATAACATGATATTATATATATATGTACTCATAATTCAATTTCATATGGTTCAGGATCACCCGTAAGCAACACGAGAAGATTAATCATAAGATCCCATGATTGTACGCAACACGTCATTTGACAACACCGGTACCATGGGTCAAGATTAATCTCGACCAATACATATACGATGGGGTTTTATTTATTTCGTTGGGGGTTTTATTTATTTCATTGCGGGTATATTAAACATCTAAAAATGAACCATTAAAATTGAATTACTAACATCGGACTGCTAACTACGGACTAAGGAATTATTCAAAGTATTAAAAGTATAACAAGTATATATTTATAACGTTTGTTTAAAAATGAAAACATATTGATATATTATATATGGATAGGTTCGTGATATCAACCGGAAGACCGAGTCAAATTATTTATATCATCAAGACAAGAGTGAGTATATAGTCCCACTTTTAAACTCTAAATATTTCGGGATGAGAATACATGTATTTTATGTTTTACGATATGGACACAAGTAACTGAAAAATATATTCTACGTTGAGTTGTACCACTGGCATACTTCCCTGTAGCTTGGTAACTAATATTTACAGCGGTATTGTAAACGCGAATCCTGTTGATAGATCTATCGGGCCTGACAACCCCAACCGGACTGGACGACCAGTATTCAACGGTTGCACAGTACTTCGTTTTGTGACTACACTTGGTACGGTGTAGTAAGATTTCATATTAAAGGGAATATGCGACGTGAAAATGTTAAGTATGGTTATCAAGTGCTCACCCACTTAGAATACTTTTATTAAACTGTTTATATACGAAATCTTGTGGTCTATATATATATTGCTGCGGCATTAAACCTATATCTCACCAACTTTATGTTGACCTTTTAAAACATGTCTATTCTCAGGTGATTTCTAAAGCTTCCGCTGCATCATGTTGGATCTAACCAGGATTTTGCGTACGCATGTTTGTCTCAAAAATAAAACTGCATACCCGAGATGTTGTATTGTAAAATATGCTAGAAACCATGTTGTTGTCATCATTTGTAAAGTTTGTAAGTCGAAGATTATCGCTAAACGTTAATCTTCTTTTTATTGTCCTAAGGTTGTAACAAAAATAATGGTTGTGGTTTGTAATGTATAATATATGCAGTTTTTTTTTTAAAAAATGTCTCATATAGAGGTCAATACCTCGCAATGAAATCATACGTTATCTAACGCGTTCTTATGGTTAAGGACGGGTTATGACAGATTACCCTTTTGTTACCGGAGAACCTTTCATATTCCACCACATTAGCAATAAACTTACCAACAACTTCACTGATCTTGGGCATTCCGAAGAATCATTATATTTATCGAAACCTCATCATTTACTCATCTGCCTCTTGTAACGAGAATTGCCATATGAATCATTGGGAATTAGAAATCAGTATTTTGAAATCTCACATCATGTTGACGCCAACAGTTATACATAACGTCTATTTCCAAGGCTTACATACTTCGAATGTGAAGTTTTTGAAAAACACTCTGAACCGCGAACTAGTTCTTGAAATGCTGATGAAGTAACAAAAACTGTAAATGACCTTAGCAGTAAAAATTTTGATGATAAAGATTAGTGTATTAGCAAAGCTCAGAAATAGAGAAGTTTTGGAACTGGAAAACGGATTGAGCAAAGTATGAAGGAGGTTGTGGACAAATCACAAAGACTGAACTTGCCTTCAAAGAATCCAAATGATTCAGTGTCTGTTGAAGTCATTAACGAATACCTTGCTCCTGACACTAAACCCTTACAGACAACATACTTCATCATCCTCTGATATTAGAAATTCTAAGATATTATCGTATCTTTCATTATAAATATTCTCCATATTTCTGAAGATATTTCCATAACTATTCTTATCTGGAATCATTTATCTCTTTGCGCTATCTGTATTACATCAAAAAGGAAACTGTTTAGTTCCTATACTCTGTAAACCTTTGAGTTTAAAATATGAATATTTTTGAAGTAGTGTTGGAAACTGAAGCATGAGTTAGTATAATATAATGACACTTGATCAATGTGATTATATTACAGTAATTCATGCTGAGTTTCTAAATGGAACGTGATGATTCACAGATCATAACATCATCATTTGCCATGTTATACGACTCTTGTATTCTATTTAACCTCTAAAATATCAAGAAAATATTTCTTGATGATTCGGCTTTTTCTGAGATATTCTGGTAATTTGACAAGTCAAGATCGTGCCATTACAATTTTCTTCCTAGAACATTAACAATGTTCATTCCAAAATTCACATCTGCAAATTCTGGACCATTACAAGCGGTGCTTAATCGGAAGAAGAAGAAACGAAAGGACAAAACTCCGAAATAGAAATTGGGGTATAAATTGCAGCAAATAAAAGAGAGCATTAACTATGGATGACAATGATTATAAAAGATAGAAACAGAGACTTTGAAATATAAGGGAAGATATAAAGCCCAACGACAAACCAAAAGTTATAAACCATATATATATCGATGCATATAGCAATATAAAGACACGGGAGAACTAGAAACACTATAAACCCAAGAGTATAGTAGAAGTAAATAGATTCTTCCGGCGGTAGATGAAAAAGAAGAATGACCGATATGAAAGTTAGAAGTATATCGAGAATCAGAACTGGATGGAGCATATTGATGAATACTTTAAAATATGAGTTGAGGGGGAAAGAATAGAATGTGATGAAACATGACTAGGAACTTAGAAATCAACAGATTTAACTCACATAATGACGGAATAAGTGAATCAAACCCTCTAGTGAATAGGTTAAGCTTTTTGGGATTAATTTAGTCATACCACAACTAAATCAATTGTGATTAGATCAACACTTAGAGCTATTATTCACCACCTGGGTGATTTGGGTTGAGAGAGAATCGGAGGAGCTCACCAGATCTGAGTGTGTGTAACAAATGAGAGGCTTAACCTAAAATGAAGAACATAAGACTTTATATACCCCTACTATTGACTCACCCGCACGATTCATCCATCACACATATGAGTTGGCTTCATCAGCCGTACGGGTGATCACTCACTCGGTCTTCTCATTTAGGTTGTAATTGTGACTTAGCTCAGCATCAACCGTGCGTATGAGCCTGTCAGCCGTACGAGTGAGGCTTCACTCGGACGTCTGACTAAGTCTAACATAGTCAAACATCCAAATCTCATTCCTGCAGTTCCTGTAACCACATACAAACACGGATAGGATAATAACGAACGATCATGGTGGCCTGTAAACTGTTGTACCTGCAATGGACGTGGGTAGATGTCTAGGGACTTGCATAAAATGCATCAACAGAAGGTGTGAGTTGTAAGAAAACGAAGGAGGTGAATTTATAAGAAAATTTCTGACAGAACAATTAAAATGGACGATCGCATTTAAAGCGGATCCTAATTCCCTTTGTTACCGGAGAATCAAATCTTATTACAAAGATTTTCTTCAAATCCCTTGAAATCTGGAAATCAATCATATCTACGTCAAATGATAAGATGAATCTACACTTACTCATTTCACTCTTCTATGTTAGCTTCATTCGTACTCTTCATATAAATGGATTGTTTATCCAAATTATTCGCTGATGATAAAACTCTAATTTTCAGCCTGTATGCATCATGAAAACATACTTATTATCATTCACGAACTTTCCACTCAAATTTCGGGACGAAATTTCTTTAACGGGTAGGTACTGTGACAACCCGGAAATTTCCAACCAAATTTAAACTTTATCTTTATATTATTCCAACACGATAAGCAAAGTTTGTTAAGTTAAATCTCAAGAATTTTAAATTGTGTTCATGCATTCATTATAACCTCGACCAAATTCCAACAATTCACGAACCGTTATATATAAATAAATATGTATATATATGTATATATATTATAACTTGAGAATATTAATAAAGTATTAAACGTATAATACTTTACATGAACGTATTTGTTTCAATATGTTTATCGATGGAATTAGAAGATAATATCAAATGATTAATTTATCAGATACATTGTGATATGATTACGGGTCTATGTTATGAGGTCCACTGTGATTTAAGAAATCTATTTTTTTTTACAACATTCGGAAAATGGTAAAGTGATTTATAAGTAAGAACGTGAAGTGTAACTAACTTAGATGTTGGATATCGACAAGTAAGTAACTCGACATTTTTCATTAAGATGATTTCATACGTTTATTTAACCTTTGAACTTTATCCCATGCTTCACCAACAGACTATAATTTAAAAACTTGAAACCTATTATGAATATATATGATTCTACTTTTCTAAAACGTTTTATGATATAACGATTTCCATTATTTTAACCTTTAAACAAAATGATTCTTAAAAATATATTTGGTTTTGGAAAACAAAATTATTATATTTATTTGATTTAGTTTCAAACGTACAAAAATGTTTTCAGTTTAAAAAGAACTTTATTATTAAAACGTATATAACTTTTATAAATATCTAGAACCACTTTTGACAACTCATTACTTAACCAGTATGATAAAGATAACGATATTTATATTTTATTTTATTAAATATATATAACGATTTAAATTAATATTATATATATTTATATGCGTATTATACATACATAGTTTTATACTTTTACTATACTTAAACTTTACCTTTACTTTATTTTTTACTTTACTTTAACTTTAATAATTCACTTTAATAATTCATACTTTAATAATTTACTTTAATAATTCATACTTTAATAATTCACTTTAATAATTCATACTTTAATAATTCACTTTAATAATTCATACTTTAATAATTCACTTTAATAATTCATACTTTAATAATTCACTTTAATAATTCAAAAATCTATTATAAATAGAATTCAATAGGTTTCATTATTTCATAGAAACTTGAAAATATTTTTCTCTAAACTCTCTCAATCGATTTACATATATATATTTACTCCGTATTATTTCAAGATATTATTAGTATACATAAAATATTACGTCGGAGTGCGGTCCGGGTGATTTCGAAATTGTTTTTCGAGTGGAATTGGATTAAGGAAATTATGGGTTATAGCTATGGAGGTGATTGGGTATGGTTCATGGGTATGCTCATGAGGTCAATATAGTGTTTATCATCTCCGTTGCGTCTACGTACCTTTCCTGCAATATTGAATCTCAATATTGATACGTGAGTACTCATAATTTAACTTTTACATACTAATAGTGTATCCCTGACTAGTGCTCGAGTATATAGGATTATGCATGTTTGTACTTTTGATATTGCCTTTAGTTAGATTATGTTGAATCCTGAATTAGTTATATATGCGACTGAGATAAGGTATAAGATATGCATGTCGTTGGAAAGCTAGCGAAAAATTAAGAACTTTTTATTTAGATATCGAATGATTTTGATGAACAGATTTGAAGTTATAGTCCATCGAATTTTTGTATTATTATTAAAAATGATTATTATTATCGTCGTTATTATCGTCGTTCTAGTTTTATCTTATTATTATTATTATTATTATTATCTTTATCAATAAAAGGATTTATCATTAAAAATTGTTTTTTTATTATTATTACTATCGTTATTATCATTAAAGTTATAATTAGTATTATTATTATTATTATCTAATTATTATTATTATCTAATTATTATTATTATTATTATTATTATTATTATTATTATTATTATTATTATTATCATTATTATTATTATCATTATTAATATATATATCATTATTTAAAAATGGTTATTGTTATTATTATTATTATATTATCATTATCGTTAATAATGTCATAGTAATTATCATTATTAGTATTATTGTAATTAAAACTAATATTAGTAACACCTAATTATTTTGATTACTATTATTATCATTATCATGAGCACGATATAAAAGACGATTAAAAGCTATTAAACGAAACGATTAGGAAATAATGAGTAAGAGTATCATGATGAAATTAAAATATTATAAGATATTGATTTAGATAAAATTATCGTTCTTATTATTTTTATCATTACTATTATTATTAAAAGTATCGTTAGTATCAAAACTATCATTTTAACAAAAATTATCATTTTAACAAAAATTATCATTTTAATAGAAATGTCATTGTTACTATAAAATATCATTTTTATTATCATTTTAAATAAAATTATTATTTTAAAGATAATATTAAAAATTATCGTAAATATTAAAGTTATCATAATTAGAATTATCTTTTTATCATAATATCACCTTAGTAATTATAAATATTGATATTTTTATAATAATAATTATTATTACAAAATAATACAACTTTTACTTACTAACATTATAGATATTATTTTATCAAATAAATATGTAATACAAACATATTTTACTAAGTGTAATAAATTACTTTAATAATACCTATCATATTATCTTTATGATATTAAATGAACCCTATAAATTTTATTACTTAATATATATAAAAGTATATTTTATTATATAAATTTTAATATAAAATTTTATTTATTAATAAATGAATTATATTATTTACTCTAATAAATCTTTTAAAAATATTTAAAAATATAAAACGACGATATTTAAAATATATTATAATCATGTATAAATTTTGGAGATCATTTTGAGTCAAATTGACTTTTGTTGACTTTTGCATATTAGTCTCGAGCATTAGGATTGTGGTACACTATGACCTGACCTAATTGTTAGACAAATATTGACCAACATATAATTATATATAATTAATTTAGGTTCGTGAATCCGAGGCCAACCTTGCACTAGTTCAATGACGTTATATGTATTTTCACTACGAAATACAGTATGGTGAGTTTCATTTGCCTTTTTACCCTTTATATTTTTGGGCTGAGAATACATGCGCAATTTTTATAAATGTTTTACGAAATAGACACAAGTAATCGAAACTACATTATATGGTAGAATTATTGAAATCGAATATGCCCCTTTTTATTAAGTCTGGTAATCTAAGAATTAGGGAACAGACACCCTAATTGACGCGAATCCTAAAGATAGATCTATTGGGCCCAACAAGCCCCATCCAAAGTGCCGGATGCTTTAGTACTTCGAAATTTATATCATGTCCAAAGGAGGATCCCGGAATGATGAGGATATTCTTATATGCATATTGTGAATGTCGGTTACCAGGTGTTCAATCCATATGAATGATTTTTGTCTCTATGCATGGGACGTATATTTATGAGAACTGGAAATGAAATTCTTGTGGTCTATTAAAATGATGAAAATGAATGATTATGATAAACTAATGAACTCACCAACCTTTTGGTTGACACTTTAAAGCATGTTTATTCTCAGGTATTAAAGAAATCTTCCGCTGTGCATTTGCTCATTTTAAAGATATTAATTGGAGTCTTTCATGGCATATTTTGAAGAACGTTGCATTCAAGTCATTGAGTTCATTAAAGATTATTATTATTAAGTCAATTTATAGTTGAATAGTGGATATTATGAAATGGTATACATGCCTGTCAATTTTCGATGTAAAGAAAGTTTGTCTTTTAAAAACAAATGCAATGTTTGTAAAATGTATCATATAGAGGTCAAATACCTCGCGATGTAATCAACTATTGTGAATCGTTTATAATGTATATGAACGGGTCCTTTCAATAGCTTGCATGACAATATTCTTAGCCTCTATGTCACCCTGAGCTCTTTCACGTTTATCACCAGAAAGTTTATAGACTGGAATTGGCATACCAGTATCCGGATGAAAATCAATAACTAGACCATCTCTCAGAGAAGCCCATATATGTTTAGCTTTCTCACCCTTATAGTCTATGTACTAAGTGATACGATGAAGCTACTGAGTGTACTTGCCATCGAACAACACTGGAGGTCGGGAATCTGATCCAATGATAAGAGTATCTTGTGTAGACATCTTAAATTGAGGTAGATTCGGTATAGATTTGGTATTAAACACAATCTATGATCAGGGTTCAGTATAAAATCTAACAAGAATGTCAGATTCGGTAAAGATTCGGTATAGTAACAGATTCGGTAAGTGATTCGGTACTGTAGCAGATTCGGTAACAATTCGGTAAACCAGATTCTGTATTAGAAACTGATAAGAATCACAAGTAACACACCCAAATTCGGTATGGATTCGGTAACCACACAACTTGAAGCCTCAGAATACTTAAAACCAAAGAATTAAGTGAAACCGAGATTCTAATTCGGTAAATGACTCGGTAGTCAAATTCTGTAAAATATTATGTGTAAACTCAATCCAATGCCCTTGAATTAGATTCGGTAACCTTGCTGCACAAGAACACAAGTTAGTAACAAACAGAATATCAATGATACCGAAGATTCAGGATACCGAATGTCAACTGTAGCAGTTGACAATACCGAGTCTAAGTCTAAAACTTAGAAATATAACAGAATCCTTTCTCAAACCACACCAATTAGCTGCGTATGATCAAACCGAATGTGATAGAATCACAAACACACTACAATCTGCAACACTTAAGATGAATTTTCAGTAATGAAGCAGATTCGGTATGACAGTTACGATACTGAGTGTTGATCAAATCTTCAAAACTTGAAGAATTGGAGAAATTGAACCAACAGAAATGTGATTTAACACCTCACGAACACAACTGAATCTTTAAATCTTCACAAAACTCCAGAATCAAGCTTGAATTAAGCAATACCGAGAGTTTTAGCCACAAACTCTAAAAATCAACTTGATTCTCCATAACTGAAGTTAAAAAGCTGTAATGATGATCGAAACTCTTTCTAATAGACCTAATACACCTTCGTTGAACTTATCACAAGAATCTGAACGTCAGATTATCAAATTCGATAATACCGAATCTGATTCATTTTACCGAGAGTATTCAGATTCTGTAATCTACAATCTCTGGATTGATATAGTGATGTAGAATCACTTCCTGGAAGCTCTGATACCAAATGATAGGTCAGATCATGATGAGATTGAGAGAAATGATAAGATAGAGTGAGATTCGGTATGTAGGAAGGAGACTCGGTATGAGAGAGAATCGGTAAAATTACATTCCACAGCTTCTAAAACTCATTTACCATGCAATGGCTATCTAATTAGGACTACTTAGGTTCCTTATATAGCCCTCTTCTAAGGAACCTTCATTTAAGCTTAATTCACATTAACACTATACAACTTCGGGGTCCTAACACCCGTAATAATCTAAAAACCTTGTTTCTCACCCCAACTACTGAATCCGTCACTTGTGGGAAGGTTTTATTTAAAAGTTGCAATCCGATGTTCTTTTTCTCACTTTGGTAAGAAGCGAACATCACTAACCCGTAAGCATAACATGCTTCTTTATGTTGCATGTTAGAAGCTTTTTCTGATTCACGAAATCCTATGTTGGGATATGTTGAGTCAAAATAGGTTCTTAACCCGTCGCATAAAATTGCATTTGGGTTCCCCGCATTTAACGCTTTAAAGAAAACACGGCGTAACTTACGGTCTCCCCAATGTGATATACCCCACCTATCAAAGGAAAGCCTTTTATAAACTAAGGCATTTCTGGAAAGTCTTTCAAATGTTTGACAAGTTAATTTCGCCATAACTAAATGTGCTGATGAATTCTGACCGACTCTAGACAAGATTTCCTCAATCATATCCTCTGGTAGGTCTTCTAAAATATTTGGTTGTCTACCCTTAACGTCCATTTTGTTTTTATACTGTAAAATAGACAAGGATTAGATTCGTAAAAGATAATTAACAAACAATACAAGCAATTTTTACATAGAACATAAAAGTACAAGCACACTACAATACATATAATACACAACATGATTACAACCCTCTAATCTGAATCACTGGTTTCTTCTTCTTCGAACTTGGTTCGTTTTCCTAATTTTCTAGGAATATATGGTGTTCCTCTAATACGAGCCGTCGTTTTCCATAATGGTTTAGAAAAACCTGGTGGTTTAGAGGTTCCCGGGTCATTGTTACATTTTAGGAAATACGGATGTTGTCGATACATATAAAGTTCATCGGGGTTGGAATCGGGTTTCTCTATTTTTATACCTTTTCCCTTATTATTTTCTTTCGCTTTATTAAATTGGGTCGAGGTAATTTCTATAACATTATCGGAATCCTCATCGGGATCCGATTCATCGGAAAATTGGTAATCTTCCCAATATTTTGCTTCCTCGGCGGAAACACCATTGACCATTATTAACTTTGGTCCGTTGGTTAAGGATTTTCTTTTATTTAATCGATTTACTATAGGTATCAATATTTCTTCCTCCGGAACCTCTTCTTCTTCTGGTTCCTCCTCTTCTGGTTCATCCTCTTCTTTTTCCTCTTCTTCCGGTTCCTCTTCTTCCGGTTCCTCTTCTTCCGGTTCCTCTTCGAGAATTTGTGAATCTTCCCAAAGTATATTCGACTCTTCATTATTATTAGGTGAGTCGATGGAATTTGTACTAGTGGTAGACATCTATCACACAATATCAAACACATTAAGAGGTTAATATATCACATAATATTTACATGTTAATAACATATAGTTTCCAACAAAAGTGTTAAGCAATCGGTTTTAAAGAAAATACGGTCGAAGTCCAGACTCACTAATGTATCCTAACAAACTCGATAAGACACACTAATGCAAATTTCTGGTTCTCTAAGACCAACGTTCGGATACCAACTGAAATGTCCCGTTCATATTGATTATAAACGTTCCATATTAATTGATTTCGTCGCGAGGTTTTGACCTCTATATGAGACATTTTTCAAAGACTGCATTCATTTTTAAAACAACCATAACCTTTATTTTATCGATAAAGGTTTAAAAAGCATTACGTAGATTATCAAATAATGATAATCTAAAATATACCGTTTACACACGACCATTACATAATGGTTTACAATAAGAATATATTACATCAAAAATAAGTTTCTTGAATGCAGTTTTTACATAATATCATACAAGCATGGACTCCAAATCTTGTCCTTATTTTAGTATGCAATAGCGGAAGCTCTTAATAATCACCTGAGAATAAACATGCTTAAAACGTCAACAAAAATGTTGGTGAGTTATAGGTTTAACCTATATATTATCAAATCATAATAATAGACCACAAGATTTCATATTTCAATATACATCCCATATATAGAGATAAAATTCATTCATATGGATTGAACACCTGGTAACTGACATTAACAAGATGCATATAAGAATATCCCCTATCATTTCGGGAAATACTTCAGACATGATAAAAACAAATTCGAAGTACTAAAGTATCCGGTACTTTGGATGGGGTTCGTTAGGCCCAATAGATCTATCTTTAGGATTCGCGTCAATTAGTAGATCGGTTTACTAATTCTTAGGTTACCAAGCAAAAGGGGTATATTCAGCTTCGATCATTCACCCATATAATGTAGTTTCAATTACTTGTGTCTATTTCGTAAATCATTTATAAAACTTCATGTATTCACATCCCAAAATATTAAATTTTAAAAGTGGGACTATAACTCACTTTCACCAATTTTTACTTCGTCGGGAAGTAAGACTTGGCCACTGGTCGATTCACGAACCTATAACAAATATGTACATATATATCAAAGTATGTTCAAAATATATTTACAACATTTTTAATACGTTTTAATGTTTTAAGTTTATTAAGTCAGTTGTCCTCGTTAGTAACCTACAACTAGTTGTCCACTATTAGATGTACATAAATAAATCGATATATATTATCTTGAATCAATCCACGATCCAGTGTATACACGTCTCAGGCTAGATCACAACTCAAAGTATATATATTTTTGGAATCAACCTCAACCCTGTATAGCTAACTCCAACATTACTGCATATAGAGTGTCTATGGTTGTTCCAAATAATATATATATATGGGTCGATATGATATGTCAAAACATTTGCATACGTGTCTATGGTATCCCAAGATTACATAATATATTAGAATACATGTATAATACAATATAAGTTAGCTAGGATATGATTTGTATAGAATTGTTACAATATTTCCCGTAGCTACAACAATCAAAAAATATCCAATCTTGTTTTACCCATAACTTCTTCGTTTTAAATCCATTTTGAGTGAATCAAATTGCTATGGTTTCATATTGAACTCTATTTTATAAATATAAACAGAAAAAGTATAGGTTTATAGTCAGAAATATAAGTTACAAGTCATTTTTGTAAGAGGTAGTCATTTCAGTCGAAAGAACGACGTCTTGATGACCATTTTGAAAAACATACTTCCACTTTGAGTTTAACCATGATTTTTGGATATAGTTTCATGTTCATAAAAAAAATCATTTTCTCAGAAGAACAACTTTTAAATCAAAGTTTATCATAGTTTTTAATTATCAAACCCAAAACAGCCCGCGGTGTTACTACGACGGCGTATGTCCGATTTTACGGTGTTTTTCATGTTTCCAGGTTTTAAATCATTAAGTTAGCATATCATATAGATATAGAACATGTTTTTAGTTGATTTTAAATGTCAATTTAGAAGGATTAACTTTTGTTTGCGAATAAGTTTAGAATTAACTAAACTATGTTCTAGTGATTTCAAGTTTAAATCTTCGAATAAGGTAGTTTTCTATATATGAATCGAATGATGTTATGAACATCATTACTACCTCAGGTCTTGTGGATAAACCTACTGGAAATAATAAAAATAGATCTAGCTTCAAAGGATCCTTGGATGGCTTGAAAGTTCTTGAAGCAGAATCATGACACGAAAATAAGTTCAAGTAAGATTTCCACTCGAAATAAGATTGTTATAGTTATAGAAATTGAATCAAAGTTTGAATATGAGTATTACCTTGTATTAGAAAGATATCTTACTGTAAATAAGAAAGATTTCTTGAGGTTGGATGATCACTTTACAAGATTGGAAGTAAGCTAGCAAACTTGGAAGTATTCTTGATTTTATGAAACTAGAACTTATAGAATTTATGAAGAACACTTAGAACTTGAAGATAGAACTTGAGAGAGATCAATTAGATAAAGAAAATTGAAGAATGAAAGTGTTTGTAGGTGTTTTTGGTCGTTGGTATATGGATTAGATATAAAGGATGTGTAATTTTGTTTACATGTAAATAAGTCATGAATGATTACTAATATTTTTGTAATTTTATGAGATATTTCATGCTAATTGCCAAATGATGATTCCCATATGTGTTAGGTGACTCACATGGGCTGATAAGAGCTGATCATTGGAGTGTATATACCAATAGTACATACATCTAAAAGCTGTGTATTGTACGAGTACGAATACGGGTGCATACGAGTAGAATTGTTGATGAAACTGAACGAGGATGTAATTGTAAGCATTTTTGTTAAGTAGAAGTATTTTGATAAGTGTCTTGAAGTCTTTCAAAAGTGTATGAATACGTATTAAAACACTACATGTATATACATTTTAACTGAGTCGTTAAGTCATCGTTAGTCGTTACATGTAAATGTTGATTTGAAACCTTTAAGTTAACGATCTTGTTAAATGTTGTTAACCCAATGTTTATTATATCTAATGAGATGTTAAATTATTATATTATCATGTTATTATGATATATTAATATATCTTAATATGATATACATACATTTAAATGTCGTTACAACGATAATCGTTACACATATGTCTCGTTTCGAAATCCTTAAGTTAGTAGTCTTGTTTTTACATATGTAGTTCATTGTTAATATACATAATGACATGTTTACTTATCATTTATCATGATTAAACATAGTGTAAAAATATCTTAATATGATTCATATGTAATTAGTAAGATGTTGTTATAACGATAATCGTTATATATATCGTTTCGAGTTTCTTAATTCAATAAACATAATTTTATGTATATAACTCATTGTTAAAATACCTAATGAGATACTTACTTATCATAATATCATGTTAACTATATATATAATCATATATATGTCATCATATAGTTTTTAAAAGTTTTAACGTTCGTGAATCACCGGTCAACTTGGGTGGTCAGTTGTCTATATGAAACCTATTTCAATTAATCAAGTCTTAACAAGTTTGATTGCTTAACATGTTGGAAACACTTAATCATGTAAATATCAATTTTATTTAATATATATAAACATGGAAAAGTTCGGGTCACTACATTAGGTGGCGCCATTTGATCAAACCAAAATCGTTAAGTGTAATTAGATTTCGGGTTTGAGTGCTTAATTTGGGAAAAAGAGTAGGTTCGTTGTTTTAACTCCAATAATTGAGCGAACCCCGATTTGGAATCAGGATTCCAAGGGCGTAAAACAACCAATTGAATTAACCTTATTCGATCAGAATCGAATAAGTTAATATCTTAGCGTAGATTAACTCGGATGATGATCGGGGCACCGATCAGAATTAAATTAATGACTGGAGTGACGTTGTCGCCATTGATTTTGGCAGAGTAATGTTTATGCATCCAGTGTTGTTCAAATGAAGGATTTCACTTGTGTATTTATAGATGTTATGGAGGGAATGATGACGTGGCACGTGTCCCTTTCATGGTTGTAACGAACTTTGCGAATCCCGAGGGGTGACGTGGCACCCATCCCTTTCATGGGAATAACAGATCCTAACGAACTTCCCTAAATTTGCGGGCTGACATGGCATGCGACTTGCATGCTTGTTTGCTCTGTGACCAAGTGGTCATTCCGGGACAGGGTGCCTACCTCGTGACAAAGCGTTCTGTTCTGGGACAACGCGCTTGTCCCGGGAGTGCCTTCATGTCGGTTTGGAAGACCGAGACGGTGGTATCGGTGAGTTAATTCCGGTTAAGGCATCACGGTGCTCTCAGTCTAGCCGGGTGGGTCTCGCCTAAATACTTGCCAAGTGTTTCTTCACGGTCATGATTATGATGACTGGTTTTGTGGTGCCTGGTTATGATTATCTCGACCGGTTGTGTGATACCGGTTGCGTGTATGTCATCCAGGTTCTTAGCTTTGCCATTTGTCCGTCATGATGGAATATCCGAGAAGACGTCAGACGGATGACGAGAAAAGGGGTTGGCAATCCGGGACGCGTAGTGCCGGGCATAGTTTTTGCCGAAATGCTTGCCTATTTTGAGACGGATCATTATGCATATCATTACATGTCATACCATACTCTTGTCTTTGTTATATCCACTCACTGGGCTTTGGCTCAGTCGTATTCCATTTTTCTTTCTTATGCGATAGGTAATCAAGGGGTGTTGGGATCGAGGGAAGAGTGTAGACTTGGAGTGTACTTAGCACATTTACCTTAGAGATCTTTGTCCCAAGAGTTAGTACTTTATATATAGGTTATTAACACTTTATGAAAATATTGGTTAATTTAGACATTGACTATGGTTTGACTTTGATTAAGGTTAACGCCCTTTTGTCTATTAGTTCCTTATTATATCGTTTATTAAGCTTTGTAAGTTGGGGGGTTACACACCTAATGATTCTTAATTGGACACACCGAAGAAAACAACTTATTTGTTGAACCAAACATCACCAAAAACCAGAGCACCGGCAGGGTACCTTCTATCCGACTCCCTTTGACAACCAATTTTCTTAGTGAGAGAAGCTCAAACCCGCCCATATATTCCAAAACCTTTTATTGGGGGAGAATGTGGGTTTATTCTTAATGATCATACTAATCTTAACCCATAACAATAAGTGTTTTGATGATGACACATGAACATAACTATATGTGATGGTAGACATCTTGACATAAAGATACAAGTTCACTAATCCACACTTACTCTAGCAAAAGACCAAAATCAAAAAAAGCTTAGAATGAAAGATCAAGCTTCACTATTTGGTCCACGGTCGACCATCAGTCTTAGTAAATCACACCTAATGACACATTAATGATGATTAAGCCTTGATTAAGGAATAACACATAAGTGTTACAGGGAAAACATGTGCATCTAAAATGTATTTAGACATATTTAGAATGGTCATCAAGTCCCAACCAAGAGTTGCTCTTCCTTTGTACATGTGTTGGACATTAATGTATACTTATACATTAATCTTGCAAATACCACTTTGCAAGTAAAACTTACATAGCCTTGGTTCAATGCTATGTCATCACTATATGTTTAATCCTAGATTAATTAGTGATCTGTTGCCAGTCATTACATGAATATTACTTGACTACTTGTTATTAATACATGAGTATTATACTAATCTTAACCCATAACAATAAGTGTTTTGATGATGACACATGCACATAACTAGATATGATGGTAGACATCTTGACATAAATATACAAGTTTACTAATCCACACTTACTCTATCAAAAGATCAAAACCAAACAAATCTTAGAATGAAAGATCAAGCTTCACGGTTTCGTCCACGGTCGACCGTAGGTCAAACCCTGTATGACAACCCGGAAATTTCTGACTAAAATTAAACCTAACTTCAACTAATTCCGACGATTCACGAACCATTATTCATAAATAATTATGCATTAATATTAATTCGTTATATTAATATTATTATTAATATCATTTTTAATATATCACTAATCATTATTACAAGTATTATTACTCTCAATATCATTAATATTACTAATATAATTATTATTAGTATTATTAATTATTGATATTATTATTACTAATAATATTAAAGTTATTATTAACATTAATATTAGAAACATGGTTATAATTAAAAGTATCATTTTATCTTATCATTTTAATCAAAATTTCCATCTTTAATGAAATTATTATTATTACTATCATTATTATCATTCTTATTATTAAAGGTATTAAAATTATCATTTGTATTAAATTATCACTTTTAATAAGATTGTCTTTACTATTAAAACTATCATTATAATTATCATTAATAGAATAATTAATATTATTATTATTATTATTATTATTATTATTATTATTATTATTATTATTATTATTATTATTATTATTATTATTATTATTATTATTTTTATTATTATTATTATTATTATTAATTATTATTAAACTTATCATTATTTTTAAGTTTATTATTATCTTATCAATATTATTATCATTATTAATTATAATTAAAAATTATCATTTTTATCATTAATATTGTTATCATTATTTTTACCATTAATAATATTATTATTATCAATAGTATTAAAAGAATAATTATTATTTGTATTATTATTATTATTATTATTATTATTATTATTATTATTATTATTATTATTATTATTATTTATATTATTAATATTATTTTGATATTATTATTATTAATATTATCATTATTAATTCTATTATTATCAAAAGCATTATTATTTATTAATAAAAATTAGGTTAGAAATTAGGTAATTTACTTTTTAGTTTTTTATTTATTTCCTTGTAATCAAAATCTGCTTTTAATAAAATCAGATCCAGCTTTTTATTTTTTTAATCGTGATTATTTTTTTATTTTTATTTTTTGATCGTGATATTTTATTATTATTGCTACTGGTTATAATCTTGTTTTCTATCGACTCTTAATCCATTATAAATCAATCAATTCAGTTGTTAAACAAATTCATTCGACTTCCTTTCAGCAATTATCAAATTTACAAGATATATTATTTATTTATTTTTTTAAAAACCCGTCTGTACTCTGTCGCCATAGCTTTTTAGCATTTGATCGATTTCATTTTCAATTTAAAAATATGGAAATGCAGTTTGGTTTGTAATCTATCACTTAAACTATCTAGAAAATCTCGAGTCTCAATTTTTTCTATCGAGTTCGAATTCTTGAGTCAAACTTTAAAATTCAAAAAGTCAACTAAGTGTTCATCGTAAAATTCGAGTTTGTTTTTATGTTTCAAGTTAAATTGAGGATTTTAGAAGTTTATAGGAAGGATTTTGAACCTTTTTCATGTAGGAAACACGAGCTAAATCATTTTAAAATTTAAAATCGCCATTGGAGTTTATTCGAGTTCATCTCATTACAGCAAGTTTTTATTTTTTTATTGATCAATTATACCCTTCACAAGTCGTGTCTGTTTTTAATGATGAACTAAAATTATTTAGTATTCGATTGTTTTGCCCTTTGGTTGATTTGATTCTGGTCGTTTGAATTAAGAGGGAAGAAGAAGAAAGAAACACAGAGATAGTTTAAATAAAATTTAGTTGTGATATAAATCAGATATGAATGAATAGAGGCATGGTTAAGGGTGTTAGTGGGGTAGCGTGAGGTCTCGGGTTCGAGCCCGATTCGGGGCGATTTTTTTTAGAAAAGCTTTTAGATGTAGTTTTCTTAATCAATATTTTTATTATTATTATTATTGTTATTATTATTAGAATTATAATTATTATCATTATTATTATTATGATTTTAATTATTAATAATAATATTGGTATTATAACTATTATAATTATTATTATTACTAATAAAAGTTACCATTCTAGTATTATTATCATTATTATGATTATTATTATTATTATTATGAAAATAACACAATTTATTAATATTAGTATTAGTATCATTTTATAATTAATAATATTATTATTATCATTTTTAACATAAGTATAATTATTATTAGTATTGTTATTATTAAAATTATTATCGTTATTATCATTTTTACAAAAATTAACATTTTTGCTATCATCAAAACTATATTATTATTATTATTATTATTATTATTATTATTATTATTATTATTATTATTATTATTATTATTATTATTATTATTATTATTATTTTTAAAACCTTATTATGATTATTATCATTTTTACTACTAGTATTATTATTGTTATTACAAAATAATACAACTCATTATTCATTATCATTATTAATATCATTTTATCAAATAAATACTTATATATAGAATATATATATATATATATATATATATATATATATATATATATATATATATATATATATATATATATATATATAGAAATATATAACAACTAAAATATATATATATAAACTTATTCGATTACGAGTATATGTGTTAATATATATACTTGATATAGGTTCATGAATCCGAGGTCAACTCTGTACTTGTTCAGTGCCATCCTATGCATATTTACTACAAACTATCGTATCGTATCGTATCGTGAGTTTTCATAGCTCCCTTTTTATCTATATTTTTGGGCTGAGAATACATGCGCTACTTTTATAACTGTTTTTATGAAATGAATACAAATACTAAAACTGATTTTTCGTGAGTTTTCATAGCTCCCTTTTTATATATATTTTTGGGCTGAGAATACATGCGCAACTTTTATAACTGATTTATACGTTAGACACAAGTACCAACTAATAAACTGTGATATATCTTGCTATGTCCTGCAAGTCCCCACTGTGATATTTTTAATTGCTTTTACATAACACATTCTTAATTATTGGGGATAGGCCTATCGGGAGTAACGTCCGCGATACATTTGACCAAGTCATTGTATTACAATACAACTTGTCACGGGGCAAACTTTGAAACTGTTTAGTCTAAATATCACAAACTTGGCACTACGTTTAGATCCCTGCGAGATCTACTTTTATAGATAAAAATCTTGTGGTCTATATCTCTTACTGAAATTATTATTTATGACAAACCTATGAACTCATTCAACCTCGTGTTAACTTTTTAAAGCATGTTTATTCTCATGTACTTAAATATTGCTTCCACTGTATATCTGCTACTTTGATGATGATTTCTTGCCGTGCTTTGAGTCTCATTGCATTACTTACCTCATTTAAAAATATTTAATGCTCTAAATACAATGTAATCTATTTATCTTTCGCTGCAAAACTCAATAAAATGTCTCATATAGAGTTGTTCTTGTTTATACAACTGTGATTTGATATAATTAGTCACAAATACCCCAGGCCCTATTTGGGGGTGTGACAGATTGGTATCAGAGCAGTACTGTTATAGAGAACTAGGATTGCATTTTATGTGTGCCTTACGTGTTAGCTAGGGTGCCTTAGCAATCTTTAGGACTATAGCATTTCCTGCCTTAGTTTTAATTGCCTATCTCTTATTATCTTGCTATCTGTTATCTATACTTTTACCTCTTGCCTTACGTCTTCCTTAGAACGCTTGTAACCTTCCTTCTCTCATTCTTTTAGGATGACTAGCATGAACCCTATCATCATTACAGACACCGAGGGCTATCACTCATGATTATTGAAATTCTTGACATTCCTATGTCATCTATCATGGTTTTGTGTATTACATATGTATTACATGAAATGTTATCCATGATTCTTGAAATCTCTACCATTCATATTCATTACTTCCAAAATCTTTGCTTTCTCGTTATTTTTTATCATTGAATTTTCTTGACGGGTGGCGTCTACGAAACTCTAGAATGGAAGGGTTTGGATTACCGATTTAAAGGATCCTATAGCTCAAGCCCCTAGACCTGAATAGGCCATTACGAATTGAAAGTTTATCTGATTACATATTTATCATTTTTTTATAGACACGTCATACTGCAATTATTGCATAAATGGAGTATAGACAAATCATATCTTATCATATCTATCCCAATAGACTTTGTCTAACACTTTTCCTAAATTTTCTCCGTAATTTACTGAAATCATTTTGCTATGTATACGTATTCAAGGAGACGAATATATCATTCAGTATCCAACACCCATTTCATATCAAACCCTATTCCAAACACATAATATGGATTTCTCACCTGATTCCTCAAGTTCCTCTAGCTCCGAAGATAGCATGACGGGAGCACACCCACCGATCAATTACCTCGATTTCTTCAGAAAATGGGGATGGGTTCGCAAAATACTCACCCTATGGAGAAATGTAGAAGGTACTCCTTATCACGAACCAAACTTACCACCAAACGTCGGAGTACTCGATCCGCTTACCGATGAACCTGTTCGCAATATCGTTTTCACTCTTTTCGCAAGGATTTTCCGCCTCGAAGGTCGACTCGATGTAGCCCAAGAGAGTATTCGTCCTTTACTCCCGAATTCAAACCAGATAGGGTTATTAGAAGAAGTTAGAAGACTTCGAACTAAATATCAAGAATTGATAAACCTTACGGAGGAATGGGTAGAACAAATCCATAGACTAGAGCGTAAAGTAGAAATCATGGAGGAAACAGTGCACGATTTGGAAGCTAGGCTCACATCTACTACCCAAGTACCATAAGCAATACCAACAGCAACCGCAACACCACCAGCAGTATCGTCAACATCACCAGCACCGACGACACTACCAGAATCAGTAACAGCCTTAATAGTACCGCCAAAATCATCAACACAGCAAGCATTATAAGCACCAGCAGTTGCATCAGTATCAGCAACAACATCAACACCATCATCTTCATCAACAACAACATCCCATCACAAGCCTCAACATCACAATCTGTTCCACGTGCATCAACATCATACGTACCATAGACACCAAGGAATACCAGTAACAAAAAACGAAGAAGTATTGATTCATAACTACATTGAAGAAATACTCTGCAGAGAATATGTAGTTTCTAAAAGTTTTTGGAGATTATTTATTCTTGTTCCAACCTCAAATCAGATGAGACTAATATGATATTAACTCATTAAATCCATGATTTACATCCAAAGAAAATATATATGTGGGTATATATTCAAATTCTTTTGTACAAAATGTTGATGTTAAAAATATTTTAACGGGTAGGTAATACCCAAGAAATATTTAGAATTCACATTAATATGTTACACTTTACAATCTTCAATTCTGATTCAGCAGACATTAACTATCCTACTCACATCCACAGAAATATGTACCTGTTCACCGAAGAACAACCATTTCATTCAAATTCAATTGGACATCCAAAGCTTTAGCATGTGTTATCTTCCTAAGATCACTACATTCGTAAATTATATTCATTCGCATTCTTATCACATCAAACCACCGAAACCATCATTCATTACTTTTAAGATTTACAACATTTCTAGTTACATCCTACGCTTAAACACTTCAACTCCAAATTCTTGAAAACACCTCAGAACTATAACCAATTATTCAGATTCATTAAACGAGAATGCTGACGAAGCAGCAAAAGCTGTAGAGGGTCTTAATGACCAAAAGCTTGATAATAAAGAATAGTACGATGGAGAAGCTCAAAAGAAAACTTGGTACCCATGAAGGAGGATGTTGATAAATCACGAAGATTAAACCTATACATAAAGAATCTAGATGATTCAATTTCTGATGGATATCATCAAAGATCTCTTTACGCATTCTAAATTTCTACAGAAGAATTTTCCTCGATTATAAATTTTAAGAAATCATCGTATCTTTCGTTATAAATGTGACGACCCGGAAATTTCCGACCAAAATTTAAACTTAATCTTTATATGATTCCGACACGAATAAGCAAAATCTGTAATGTTGAGTCTCAAAATTTTTAAACTATTTTCATTACATTCATTTAACCTCGACCAGTTTTGACGATTCACGAACAATTAATTGTAAATAGATATGTGTGTATATACATATATATGGTAAATTGGAAATATAATTTGAAATATTATATGTTGCTGCTATTAAAATGTAATTATGTAAAGTAAAATAAAAATAGGATATTATAATGATTATTATTTAAAAAGTATCTAATATATATAAATAAAGTATATTGAATATATATATATATATATATATATATATATATATATATATATATAGTTTTGAATTTATTTGGAAAATGATAGTAACACTCAATTATCATTCGATTAATAATAAACAAGTTATAAACGAACTTATATGATTTTAAAATAAACGGTGATCCGAAAATGAGCTATATAAATTTTAGGCTTATTAAAATTATATTTAGAAGCTAATTAATAAAATTCAACATTTTTCATATTTTACCCATAATTGAGAGGGACAGTTGGTGTAATTTTGATTTATTAAATTAATGATTGAATTTTATACCATAATGACCAATATAAATAAATATAGTTAATTTAAAATTTTGAGAATTTTTTGAAGACTTTTATTTGCCATTGATTATCAATGGAGCACGAATTTCAGTCTGTGAATGAAATAGTAGATGACGGCTAAAAATTTACACGTTTATATTTTAAATTATATTATAATTATTATCATATTATTATTATTATCAAATTGGTAATTGAGGTTACTGTACGTCCGTGTATTGATTGAAAACAATATGTTACTGTGCCAAATTCCAATCATACTATACTATTACAAGTCACTACTTCATTTCAATGCAAAATCACACGTTTATTTTCTCTAATAGTTACTTTATCATATTGAGAATATATATATATATATATATATATATATATATATATATATATATATATATATATATATATATATATATATATATATATATATATATATATATATATAATACATGGGTAAACAAACAACCATATCCACCATATATGATCGACCTACGGCTCATCACCTCGATCACCTTTATCACCGCCACCTTGCACCATTCTTGACACCATCACCTTGGTACTTTCCATGTTTCTTAATTCCTGGAGCCAACCGCCACCACCAATTAACCATTACAACACCTTAAACTACTACTATTCGCCACTACTAAATCTATCTATTTTGCTGCGGTATCATTCAAAAACCATCACCAAAACACCATGACCATCGAACTCGTTCTACAACTTGTTGATATTGCATCCCCGTCGTTGTTTCTGTCGGAGCAAACAAACCCCATCCATCTCTCCCCTCTCTCTCTCTCTCTCTCTCTCTCCCCTTCTTCGATTTGCCCTCTTCTTCGTGAAACAAGCCAAACACCATTAAACCACTTCTGTTTTTCTTGCAGATTGAATCAACTACTGCTGCTTTAAGCTTTCTGTTTCTATCGAGCTGCTTTAGTGTTCCGTTTCACCTCGAATCAAAATCAAAACACTACCTGCAACACCTATATATCTTGTTTCTGTTTCAGTTTAAATCAACACCACAAAACCATCACGATCCCACCTTAAACTGTTGCTCGTTGTTGTTAGGACAGCCACGAAGCACGATTAACATTGCTGAAATCTTTTACTGTTTCCATTCAATGGTGTAACAGTGATAATGATGACGAGAATGATGATGATGAACGAAGAAGAAGATTACGAAGATAAAGAATGATGATAATTAACGAGCATGATGTTTATGATCATGAAGAAGCTAAAGGTGATTGTGATATCTATGATATCATTATTCAAGAATGACGATGAGTGACTGCGTAATCTTTTTGTTTTTGCCTGCCGTTCCAAGTTTACTTGTACCAAACCAAAACTTGTAAATTTGATTTTAGATCGGACTTTAGTTAAATGGATCATGTAAATGAGCTGCAATTTTAAACGGGCTTTAATTATAATAGGAATGGTTTAATGGGCTTATGAACCGAATTCAATTTTTGGGCTCGTCATCTTGCTAATAGACCAAGCACACTAAATTTTTGTATGACGATGACGAGAATGATGATGAAATTAGTTGATGATCATATCACGATGATGCTCATCATGATATGTATGATGATTTTATGATAATGATGATGATGTTAAATGATGATGGTTGATGATGATAGAAGTTTGAAGGGATAACAGTTTCATACATATTAATTATATAAACGAGCGAGTTTAAAACAAATACAAACGAATGGTGGAGTGGTCTGGAGGGTGTTTATTGATCGAGAGGTCGCGGGTTCGAGCCCGGGCAGTGGCATTTTATTTTTAGAAGTTTGTTTCTTCAAAGGTTGTATTCTAAAATCATTTATTATTATTATTATTATTATTATTATTATTAGTATTATTATTATTATTATTATTATTATTATTATTATTATTGTTATTATTATTATTATTATTATTATTATTATTATTATAACTATATTATTATTATTATTATTATCAAGATTACTATTAATATTATTATTATTATCACAATAGAATTTGTTATTAAAATATTTATATAAAACATATATATAAGTATATATATATAAAAATATAAATAATGGAAATAATATATAATAATATATAATAATATAAAACTTATTCGACTTCAATTATGTGTTTTAATACATATATATTACTGAAATAGGTCCGTGAATCCGAGGCCAACCTTGCATTGTTCAGTTCCATCGTATGAATATTTTTACTAAAAAATATCGTATTGTGAGTTTCATTTGCTCCCTTTTTAAATGCTTTTGTAATATATATTTTTGGGACTGGGAATACATGCGCTTTTATAAATGTTTGACGAAATAGACACAAGTACTTAAAAACATTCTACGATTGAGTTACGAGTACACCAGATATCACCCTTTTATAGTATGGTAATCTAAGAATTAGGGAACCGAGCCCCTAATTGACGTAAATCCTAAAGATAGATCTATGGGCACTCACAAGCCCTAGTCAGAGAATTTGAACTGCTTTAGTAATTCGAAATAGGTATACAACTGTCTGCTTTAAAAGATATGATCTGTTTGTGAGGTGTACACAACCATCATATTTAAAAGAGTGGCATGTTTGTATGCTTTTGCATGACCGTGCGAAATGCCGGTATGTGGGGGATATTCTATATGCATCTTGTTAAGGTCGATTACCAGGTGTTTATATATCATTTGAATGATTTTACAGCAGTGAGCAGACCTGTACAGATTGTTTTCGAAATATGAGTATCTTGTGGTCTATTATATTATTGGAAATGATTGTTTATGATAAACTAATGAACTCATCAACCTTTTGGTTGACACTTTTAAGCATGTTTATTCTCAGATATAAAAGAAATCTTCCGCTGTGCATTTGCTCATTTTAGAGATATTACTTGGAGTCATTCATGACATATTTCAAAAGACGTTGCATTCGATTCGTTGAGTTCATCAAGATTATTATTAAATCAATTATAGTTGGATATATTATGAAATAGTATGTATACCTGTCAACTTTCGATATAATGAAAGTTTGTCTTTTAAAAAAACGAATGCAATGTTTGTAAAATGTATCATATAGAGGTCAAGTACCTCGCGATGTAATCAACTATTATGAATCGTTTATAATCGGTATAAAAGGGGCATTTCAGTTGGTATCATAGCGGTGGTCTTAGCGAACCAGGTCTGCATTAGTGTGTCTAACTGATAGTCGTTAGGATGCATTAGTGACTCTGGATTTTGACCGTGTCTGCGTGTCAAAAGTTTTGCTTATCATTTTTTTCAGAAATTACCTGCTTATCATTCTTAGTCTAGACACATCTTATTGCATTGATTGCATGAACAGTGTATAGACAAAATTCATATCTTAGCGTATCTATTACTGTAAACTTTGTCTGACATATTCCATAAATTCCTCCGTAATCTATGAAAATCTTTTGCTCTATATATATAGATATTCTATGTAATTTGAATACCCCACGATAGCCGAAAAATCATTTTATATCGAAAAATCCTTTATTCAATCGTACAAAATGAAATTCGTCATTAGTTCAAGTCACTCGGATTCCGAAATGGAATCCCACTCAAGCTCCGAAAGCAGTGTGACTGGAATGGATCAACTAATCAGCCATCATCTATTCTGAATGAATTAGGGATGGGTTCGTAGTCTACTTAATCATTGGAGACAAGAAGAAGGCGATCCTTTCCATCCACCATATTGCCCACTTGGGCGAAAAACCTGAAGCACTTACCAGCGAACCTGTCCGAAACACCATTTTCTCTCTCATTTCCAGAGTATCTCGTCACGACTATATACTATACCAAATTCTAGATCTTATTTATCCGTTTGTCCAAACCAAAAATCACCCCAGAGTAATGGAAGAAGTTAATGAAATTCGTGCCCGAGTTGTAGCCTTGGAAAATATGGTGCAAAACGTACCAGCTTCAACAACATCACCGGCACCAACAGTACCAGCAACATCAACACCAGTACCACCAACAAACCAAGCTTCAACACCACATGCCTCAACATCTCATTCTGTACCTCGAGTATAATTATCATTCTACGAATCGTTCTACATCAATTATCTTCATTCTACGTGACGATTATATAATTTCTAATGTTTTAGAGATTATGTGTTCTACTTCTAACGATAAATCAAATGAGATTAATATAATGTTGACTCATTAAATCCATGATTACATTTGAAGTAAATATATATGTATATATATTTTCATAAAGATTGTGATTAAAAGTCTGGTTGTACAAACTATTAATTGTGAAAATATTTTAACGGGTAGGTATTACCCGAGGAATATTTAGATTTCACCTTAATAATTTACACTGTACATTCTTCGAATCTGATTCAACAGTCATTTATTATCCTACTTACACCCACAGATATACGTCATAACCCGACCTTAACCATAAGGACGAATACAATAACATATGATTTCATCGCGAGGTATTGACCTCTATATGCGACATTTTTCAAAAACTGCATTCGTTTTTACAATACAAACCATAGCTTTTATTACAAATACAAGGTTTAAACAACTTAATAATGATTATCGTTTAGCGATAATCTTAGACTTACAAACTTTACATGTGATAATAACAATACGACTTCCAACATATTTTACATTACAAATCCTCCGATATGCAGTTTTATTTTTGACACAAATATGCATACTCAAGATCTTGCTTAAATTCAACATGTTGCAGCGGAAGCTTTTAGTTATCACCTGAGAATAAACATGCTTAAAACGTCAACATAAAGTTGGTGAGATATAGGTTTAATGCCGGCAGCGTTATAAATATAGACCACAAGATTTCATATATAAACGTTCTAATAAAAATATTCTAAGTTGTTGAGCACTTGATAACCATACTTAACATTTAATCAACGTCGCATATTCCCTTTATTATGAAATCTTACTACACCGTACCAAGTGTAGTCACCAAAACGAAGTACTGTGCAACCGTTGAATACTGGTCGTCCAGTCCGGTTGGGGTTGTCAGGCCCGATAGATCTATCAACAGGATTCGCGTTTACAATACCTCATGTAAATAGTAGTTACCAAGTTACAGGGAAGTATGCCAGTGGTACAACTCAACGTAGAATATATATTTTTAATCACTTGTGTCCATAACGTAAATCATAAAATGCATGTATTCTCATCCCGAAATATTTAGAGTTTAAAAGTGGGACTATATACTCACTTTTGCCTTGAAGGTATTTATCACGACTTGGTCTCCGATAGATATCACGAACCTAACCATATATATAATATATCAACATATTTTCTTTTTAAGTAATCGTTATATATATATATATATATACTTTTAATACTTTTAATATTTTCTTAGTCCGTAGTTAGCAGTCCGATGTTAGTGGTCCACAATTAGTTGCTCAATAAAATAAATAAGGACCCCATAGTATTCGTATTGATCAGAATTAATCTTGACCCATGGTACCATGTTGTCAAATGACGTGTTGCGTACATAAAGTACCGTGTTGTCAAATGACGTGTTGCGTACAATCATGAGGTCTTATGATTAATCTTCTCGTGTTGTTTACGGGTGGTCCTGAAATATATAAAATCAAATCATAAGTAAATATATATGAAATACCATATTAATTAGAAATATATGATTAATTTAATTTTTCTCCAAATATTTTTGTAGCTAAACTAGCTTCGCATACCCGATCTTGTTTTAGTCGTAGTTTCTTCATTACAACTCCGTTTTTGTTGGTTCAACTTGTCACTTCCTTGGATCGAGTCAAATTTTAAGAATATGAACTGAAAATACCTTAGGTTGTATTCGAAATCACAGGTTATAGGTCAAACTTTGGTGAAACTTATGAAAGTGATCATTTTCCATCATAAAAACAACATTTAATGATCATTTTTCTAAAAATACTTACACTTTGAGTTAAACCATGAAATTTTTATGTGTTAACATATTCATAAGGAATATCATTTTTCCAGAATATGAACTTCCAATTCAAAGCTTAAGATGGTTTTTAATTATCCAACCCAAAACAGCCCTCGGTTGCACTCCGACGACGTAGATTCAGTTTTTAAGGTGTTCTTTGTAAAACCAAATTATATCTTGTTAAGTTAGCATATCATTATGATATATTACAGGTCTTGAAGTGTTTTAAAAGTCAAGTTAGAAGGATCTATTTAGTTTGCGAACAAGTTTGAAATCATTCAAACTATGTTCTTGTTGTTAAAATTTTATACCACAAAATAAGATAGCTATATGAATATGAATTGAATAAGATTATGAATAAGGTTACTACCTCAAGTTACTTGGAAAAAGTTACTATAAGAGATGAGAAAAATCCTAGAATCAAAAGAGTGGTGGAGTTGGATTGAGAGGTTGGAAGTAAACTTGTTTACTTGGAAGGATTTTTGAAGTGTTCTTAAATGGATTTTCTTATGATGATTAAGGGTTGTTTTTGAAGCTAGATCTTCATGGTTATTTGCTGAGATTGTGAAGAACACTTAAGGTTCCTAAGAGTGTGTTTTTGGTTAGAGAAAATGTGTAGTAAAAATGAAAATGGAATGGAGTATAAATGGTGGTGAAAAGATGTATAAATTTGTAATATTGTGCAAAAGTCTTGTAATATGCCAAATTGATTAATCATGCATGCTAAGATCCAAAATTGGCTGACTTATGGCTGCTAATAAAGTGATTGTGATGTGTATATACCAATAGTAAATACGTATAGAAGCTGGGTATGATACGGGTACATATACCCTAGATATACGTATAAAAATCTTGAGAAAACGGAACGAGGATTCAAATATAGCTATCTTTTGTAAATATACTTATATTATTTTATGTATATAAATCCTTTAAAAGTGATAAAATACATATCTATACGATACATGTATAAGCATTATAAGTTTTAAGTATTTAAGTCGAAGAACGTCACATATAGTTATCGTTTTGAAAACTTAAGTTAGTAGTCTCAAAATATACTTATAACTCATTGTTATTAGTACACAATGAGATGTTAAAACATTCTTAGATCATGTTAAATATATAAAAATACATATATATACACAAACGTATAATTATCGTATGTTATATAGTTCGTGATATCATCGATCAAATTGAACGGTCAAACGTTGTGTAAAACTCTTTTCAAAAACATAAGTCTCAACAATTTAGATTGCTTATCATGTTGGTAAGGTTTAATTTATGTAAATATTAATCTTATAAGTGTAAAACAATCAGAAAAATCCGGGTCGTTACAGTACCTACCCGTTAAATAAATTTCGTCCCGAAATTTTAAAATTGTACCTATTTTGCGTTCTCGGGAAACAAATGTGGGTACTTTCATTTCATCTGATCCTCTCGTTCCCAAGTAAACTCGGGACCCCTTCGAGCATTCCAACGAACCTTAACGATTGGTATGTTGCTCTGCTTGAGTTGTTTAACCTCACGGTCCATGATTTCGACTGGTTCTTCTATGAATTGTAGTTTCTCGTCGACTTGGATTTCTTCAAGAGGAATGGTGAGGTCTTCCTTTGCAAGACACTTCTTAAGGTTTGAAACGTGAAATGTATTATGTACTCCGGCAAGTTGTTGTGGTAATTCGAGTCGATAAGCTACCGGTCCAATGCGTTCGATAATCTTGAACGGGCCTACATACCTTGGGTTCAGTTTACCTATTTTTCCAAAACATATTATACCTTTCCAAGGTGACACCTTTAACATAACCATGTCACCGATCTGAAACTCTAATGGTTTCCTTCAGACATCGGCGTAGCTCTTTTGGCGACTACGGCCTGTTTTCAATCTCTCCTTGATTTGTACTATCTTCTCAGTCGTTTAGTGTATGATCTCGGGACCAGTTAATTGTCGATCTCCTACTTCATTCTAATAGATAGGGGATCTACACTTCCTTCCATACAGTGCTTCGAATGGTGCAGCTTTAATGCTCGCATGATAACTGTTATTATACGAGAATTCTGCTAATGGTAGATATTTATCCCATCCGTTTCCAAAATCAATCACACATGCCCTGAGCATGTCTTCAAGAGTCTGAATTGTTCTTTCACTCTGCCCGTCAGTTTGTGGATGATATGCGGTGCTCATATCCAAACGAGTTCCCAGGGCCTCCTGTAGTGATTGCCAAAACTTTGATGTAAATCTACTATCACGATCGGATATAATGGAAATAGGTATTCCATGCCTTGAAACAATTTCCTTTATGTATAATCGTAATAGTTTCTCCATTCTATCCGTTTCCTTTATAGGCAAGAAATGTGCAGATTTGGTGAGACGATCAACTATTACCCAAATGGTGTCATAACCCCGGGCAGTCTTAGGTAACTTTGTGATGAAATCCATGGTAATACCGTCCCATTTCCATTCTGGGATTTCTGGTTGTTGAAGTAATCCCGACGGCTTCTGGTGTTCTGCTTTGACTTTGGAACAAGTTAAACATTCCCCAACATATGTTGCAACGTCTGTCTTCAAATTAGGCCACCAATAATGCGTCTTAAGATCCTGATACATCTTTCCAAGTCCAGGATGTATCGAGTATCTTGTCTTGTGCGCCTCATTCAATATCAACTTCCTTAATCCACCCAACTTCGGTACCCAAATACGGTTTGCAAAATATCGAATTCCGTCTTCTCGTATAACGAGTTGCTTCTCATACTTCTTCATTATTTCATTTCCTATGTTTTCTTTAGTAAGAGCTTCTCGTTGAGCCTCTTTGATTTGTGAGTTGAGATTCATGCGAATTTTTATGTTCATCGCTCGTACTCGAATTGGTTCCCGTTCCTTTCTGCTTAAAGCGTCGGCCACTACATTCGCTTTCCCGGGATGATAGCGAATCTCACAATCGTAGTCGTTTATCAGCTCGACCCACCTACGTTGCCTCATGTTCAGCTGTTTCTGGTCGAAAATATGTTGAAGGCTTTTATGATCAGTAAACACAGTGCATTTAACTCCATATAAATAGTGTCTCCATATCTTCAATGCAAACACTACTGCCCCCAATTCTAGATCATGCGTCGTATAATTCCGCTCGTGAATCTTCAATTGTCGGGATGCGTATGCAATAACTTTCTTTCGTTGCATAAGAACGCAACCAAAACCTTGTCGCGAAGCGTCACAATATATCTCAAAATCATCGTTCCCTTCAGGTAACGATAAAATAGGTGCCGTGGTCAACTTCTTCTTGAGTAATTGAAATGCACACTCCTGCTCAGAGGTCCATTCGTACTTCTTCCCTTTTTGTGTTAACGCTGTCAATGGTTTAGCTATTCGGGAAAAATCTTGAATAAACCTTCTATAATAACCGGCTAAACCCAAAAATTGGCGTATCTGCGTTGGTGTCTTAGGAGTCTCCCATTTTTCAATGGCCTCAATTTTAGCTGGGTCAACCTGAATTCCTTTTCTACTAACAACATGACCAAGAAATTGCACTTCTTTTAACCAAAACGCACACTTAGAAAATTTGGCGTATAATTGTTCTTTTCTTAACAATTCTAATACCAATCTTAAATGCTGCTCATGCTCTTGCTCACTCTTGGAATAGATAAGAATATCGTCAATGAAAATGATAACAAACTTATCTAAATACGGACTACAAACTCGATTCATGAGGTCCATGAATACAGCTGGCGCATTCGTTAATCCAAACGGCATGACCAAAAATTCATAATGACCGTAGCGTGTCCGAAAAGCAGTTTTCGGAATATCTTCTTCTTTGACGCGTAGTTGATGATAGCCCGACCTTAGGTCGATTTTTGAGTAAACACATGATCCTTGCAATTGATCAAATAAGTCATCAATTCTCGGTAGTGGATACCGATTCTTGATAGTTAACTTATTTAATTCACGATAATCTATACACATTCGGAAAGATCCATCTTTCTTCTTGACGAATAAAATCGGAGCTCCCCACGGTGAAGTGCTCGGTCGAATGAAACCACGGTCCAGTAATTCTTGTAACTGGCTTTGTAACTCTTTCATCTCAGATGGTGCAAGTCTATATGGAGCACGAGCCACTGGTCAGCTCCTGGTACTAGATCTATTTGAAATTCTACAGATCTAAATGGTGGTAATCCCGGCAACTCTTCCGGAAATACTTTAGGAAAATCTCTTGCCACAGGCACGTCGTTGATGCTCTTCACTTTTTCCTTCGTTTCGACTTTATTAACATGTGCTAGGATAGCATAGCACCCTTTCTTCAAGCACTTTTGAGCTTTCAAACAACTAATGAGTTTTAGCTTTGAGTTACCCTTCTCTCCATAAATCATTAATGGCGTTCTATCCTTACGAGGAATGCGAATTGCCTTCTTGGCGCACACAACTTCAGCTCCTATTTTGGACATCCAGTCCATGCTGACTATTACATCAAAACTTCCTAATTCTACGGGTATCAAATCAATCTTAAATGTTTCTCCGGCTAAATTTATTTTACAATCACGGCAAATTTTATCGGCTTTAATTAGTTTACCATTAGCTAACTCAATCATGTACTTAGCAGCTAGAGGTAATGATGAACAATTCAATTTAGCGTGAAAGTCTCTACACACGTAACTTCTATCGGCACCAGTATCAAATATAATAGATGCGGATAAGTTATTAATGGTAAACGTACCCGTAACAAGCTCCGGGTCTTCATACGCCTCTCTAGCATTAATAACAAATGCTCTTCCACGTGCAGATCTGTTATTCTTCTCTGGATTCGGGCACTGGCTCTTATAATGACCCTGTTTCCCACACCCATAACAAGTAACAGTGGCCAAGGCAGTTCTATTTGCATTGGTGGCAGGAGTCTTGGTACCGTTTGTATTTGTAGCGGGAACCCTACAATCTTCAGCAAGATGACCTTTTCGATTACATTTGTTGCACACCACATTACAATAACCAGAGTGATGTTTGTGGCATCTGTTACATAAAGGATTTCGTCCTTTGTAACCTGAGTTTGAACCGCTACCCGCACCTTGCGTGGTTTCTTGTTTCTTGTTGGATTGTTGATGATTACCTTCCCACTTTCTTTTATTTCCCGATGTCTTGACATCGGTGTTCTTATCCAGAATAATCTGGTCCATCAACTCGTTCGCCATGGTGATAGCTTCATGAATAGTCTTGGGTTTGGATGCTGTAACATTTGCCTTGACCTTTTTAGGCAAACCGTCTTTGTACAATTCAATCTTCCGTTCTTCGGTTGGTACCAATTCGGGACATAGCAAAGCTAATTCCATGAATCGCTGATTATAGTTGGTGAGTTCAGAACCAACAACTTTCAGGCTTCGTAATTCAGCTTCCAACTTCCTAACCTCGTTCCTTGGACAATATTCGTTGATTAGCATTGTTTTGAATTCTTCCCAAGGAGTATCATAAGCTACATCTCCTCCTACGGCCTTCACATAGTTTTTCCACCACGTGAGTGCACTATCTTGTAGGGTGCACGTTGCATACTTGGTCATGTCCTTCTCAATACAACCACTGATTTTAAACACAGACTCAATCTTTTCGATCCACCGGGTTAAACCAACCGGTCCTTCTGTTCCACTGAATGATGAGGGCTTGCAACCTTGAAAAGTTTTGTAAGTGCACCCCACACAAGGATTTGGGTTAACTGCAGCACCTCTTGCAGCCTCGACCCATAACATTCTGTCGTTCACTCGCTGATTGATGAGTTCCTGGATTTCTTGTTCCGTCATTCGGTTCAATCGCGCCATAATCTTCAACAAGAATGAAAAAAAATAATTATTCACATGGAATATTATAGATGTAGTATGTATTTACAGTACATCATAGCTTATTAATAATATGAACCAGTTATTATTATAAAAGCCTTTTCTTCTTATTAGCGTTTTATAATTATATCTAGGGTAGTACCTACCCGTTAAAGTTCATACTTAATAGCTTAGTACAAAAATCAATTACTACCACCCAAATAATACTTAACCATGGAAAATTATTGCATTTCACACTTCACCATTTTACATATGCTTATCTTACATCAAACATTAAGCAAACCACACTAGTAATATTATACAAAACATTATATGATCCCATGGTTTAAAACAACAGCGCATCATTTAACCCAAAGCGTTTGTGTTCAAAGAAATCGCTTAAAGGTTATCTTGGTTGTCTCCCTGCGTTTTGGCGGAGGAACCGAAGAACTGGATGTCGGGGTAGGACTAATAGGAATAGCGGGAATAGGTGTGGAAGTATCTGGTGGAGTTGGTGCCACAACATCCTCTCTAGACTCGGGATTTGGATTTTCCATTTCAGTAGCCTTTCGTTTCTTTCCTCGTTCGAACTTGTCTTTCGTAATTTCCTGTATTTCTTCCTCTTCAGGATCACTTTCTGGTTCCTCTTCAATTGATTCATCCGGAACTTGTGAGTCTTCCCCAAAGGTGTCGTTTTCATCATCGGATAGGTTAATGACTGGAACACCATCTGAAGATTCTGGTTCGGAGTCACTGAATGTGATAATAAGTTCTAAGCCAGACATCTATCACATAACAACTAGCATGTTAATACCACATAATATTTACATATTAATTTTTAACCAACAAGGATAAGCAATAGTTTTCGAAATCAAACACGGTCAAAGTCCAGACTCACTAATGCATCCTAACAAACTCGATAAGACACACTAATGCAAATTTGCTGGTTCTCTAAGACCAACGCTCTGATACCACATGTCATAACCCAACCTTAAACATAAGGACGAATACAATAACATATGATTTCATCGCGAGGTATTGACCTCTATATGCGACATTTTTCAAAAACTGCATTCGTTTTTACAATACAAACCATAGCTTTTATTACAAATACAAGGTTTAAACAACTTAATAATGATTATCGTTTAGCGATAATCTTAGACTTACAAACTTTACATGTGATAATAACAATACGACTTCCAACATATTTTACATTACAAATCCTCCGATATGCAGTTTTATTTTTGACACAAATATGCATACTCAAGATCTTGCTTAAATTCAACATGTTGCAGCCGAAGCTTTTAGTTATCACCTGAGAATAAACATGCTTAAAACGTCAACATAAAGTTGGTGAGATATAGGTTTAATGCCGGCAGCGTTATAAATATAGACCACAAGATTTCATATATAAACGTTCTAATAAAAATATTCTAAGTTGTTGAGCACTTGATAACCATACTTAACATTTAATCAACGTCGCATATTCCCTTCATTATGAACTCTTACTACACCGTACCAAGTGTAGTCACCAAAACGAAGTACTGTGCAACCGTTGAATACTGGTCGTCCAGTCCGATTGGGGTTGTCAGGCCCGATAGATCTATCAACAGGATTCGCGTTTACAATACCTCATGTAAATAGTAGTTACCAAGTTACAGGGAAGTATGCCAGTGGTACAACTCAACGTAGAATATATATTTTTAATCACTTGTGTCCATAACGTAAATCATAAAATGCATGTATTCTCATCCCGAAATATTTAGAGTTTAAAAGTGGGACTATATACTCACTTTTGCCTTGAAGGTATTTATCACGACTTGGTCTCCGATAGATATCACGAACCTAACCATATATATAATATATCAACATATTTTCTTTTTAAGTAATCGTTATATATATATATATATATATATATATATATATATATATATATATATATATATATATATATATATATATATATACTTTTAATACTTTTAATATTTTCTTAGTCCGTAGTTAGCAGTCCGATGTTAGTGGTCCACAATTAGTTGCTCAATAAAATAAATAAAGACCCCATAGTATTCGTATTGATCAGAATTAATCTTGACCCATGGTACCATGTTGTCAAATGACGTGTTGCGTACATAAAGTACCGTGTTGTCAAATGACGTGTTGCGTACAATCCTGAGGTCTTATGATTAATCTTCTCGTGTTGTTTACGGGTGGTCCTGAAATATATAAAATCAAATCATAAGTAAATATATATGAAATACCATATTAATTAGAAATATATGATTAATTTAATTTTTCTCCAAATATTTTCGTAGCTAAACTAGCTTCGCATACCCGATCTTGTTTTAGTCGTAGTTTCTTCATTACAACTCCGTTTTTGTTGGTTCAACTTGCCACTTCCTTGGATCGAGTCAAATTTTAAGAATATGAACTGAAAATACCTTAGGTTGTATTCGAAATCACAGGTTATAGGTCAAACTTTGGTGAAACTTATGAAAGTGATCATTTTCCATCATAAAAACAACATTTAATGATCATTTTTCTAAAAATACTTACACTTTGAGTTAAACCATGAAATTTTTATGTGTTAACATATTCATAAGGAATATCATTTTTCCAGAATATGAACTTCCAATTCAAAGCTTAAGATGGTTTTTAATTATCCAACCCAAAACAGCCCTCGGTTGCACTCCGACGACGTAGATTCAGTTTTTAAGGTGTTCTTTGTAAAACCAAATTATATCTTGTTAAGTTAGCATATCATTATGATATATTACAGGTCTTGAAGTGTTTTAAAAGTCAAGTTAGAAGGATCTATTTAGTTTGCGAACAAGTTTGAAATCATTCAAACTATGTTCTTGTTGTTAAAATTTTATACCACAAAATAAGATAGCTATATGAATATGAATTGAATAAGATTATGAATAAGGTTACTACCTCAAGTTACTTGGACAAAGTTACTATAAGAGATGAGAAAAATCCTAGAATCAAAAGAGTGGTGGAGTTGGATTGAAAGGTTGGAAGTAAACTTGTTTACTTGGAAGGATTTTTGAAGTGTTCTTGAATGGATTTTCTTATGATGATTAAGGGTTGTTTTTGAAGCTAGATCTTCATGGTTATTTGATGAGATTGTGAAGAACACTTAAGGTTCCTAAGAGTGTGTTTTTGGTTAGAGAAAATGTGTAGTAAAAATGAAAATGGAATGGAGTATAAATGGTGGTGAAAAGATGTATAAATTTGTAATATTGTGCAAAAGTCTTGTAATATGCCAAATTGATTAATCATGCATGCTAAGATCCAAAATTGGCTGACTCATGGCTGCTAATAAAGTGATTGTGATGTGTATATACCAATAGTAAATATGTATAGAAGCTGGGTATGATACGGGTACATATACCCTAGATATACGTATAAAAATCTTGAGAAAACGGAACGAGGATTCAAATATAGCTATCTTTTGTAAATATACTTATATTATTTTATGTATATAAATCCTTTAAAAGTGATAAAATACATATCTATACGATACATGTATAAGCATTATAAGTTTTAAGTATTTAAGTCGAAGAACGTCACATATAGTTATCGTTTTGAAAACTTAAGTTAGTAGTCTCCAAATATACTTATAACTCATTGTTATTAGTACACAATGAGATGTTAAAACATTCTTAGATCATGTTAAATATATAAAAATACATATATATACACAAACGTATAATTATCGTATGTTATATAGTTCGTGATATCATCGGTCAAATTGGACGGTCAAACGTTGTGTAAAACTCTTTTCAAAAACATAAGTCTCAACAATTTAGATTGCTTATCATGTTGGTAAGGTTTAATTTATGTAAATATTAATCTTATAAGTGTAAAACGTGTAACATCCCGCGTTTTTCCGTTAAATTTATTTTAATACCGTCTTTTTTTTTAATAACATCTTTCGTCACCTATATTCGTACACTTCGTTAACTAATGTTCTTGATAATCCCGTTACTCGATTACAACATCTCTCGTTAACTTGCGTTTTAAAAGTATTCGATCGGTTAAATCCCGCACCCGCTTTGAAACTCGAGGGACCGGAGTTGCCAAATGGGCAAACTAGTTGACTAGGTCAACTAGTCAACCCATTTTTCCACCATTCATTCATTCCATCATCTCCCTCATCTCTTTTCTCTCCATCTCAAGAACACACACATAAACCCATTCCATTCATTCATCATCTAAATTCAATCTTGGAAGCTCACAATAAATTCGACTACATATTCTTGATCCTCTCATCATTCTCTACGATTTGATACTAACTACACCAATTTTGGGTAACATTTCTAAAACTCTAGATTTCTATAAATTCGTGTTTTTGACTTGAAATTGTGTTAGTTAGTGTCTATGGCTCGTGTCTAGCATGAATATATGTTTTGTTTGCTCGATTTGTTGATTTGAGTAACTAGTTTGAACTTTTGAAGTGGGTTAGCTTAATCTTTGATTTTGGATGATTAAAAGTTGTTTAATTGTTAAAGTTCATGTTTTAATTGTGTTACTAGTATCATTAGCTACATTTTGATGTGTAGGTTGATTAAGAAAACTTCAAAAACCCGATTAAGGATTTTGTGATGTTTGACTAGGGTTTGATAGTTCTTGACATGAACTTTTGATGCTTGAATGCCATGAAATGTTAATTGTTAGTGTTTAGTAGTAATGTATGCTTGATTACCTTCAAAACGGCATATCATACATGTAAATTGGTTGCCCGAATCATGAAATGCGTTTTTAGAACTTGAAACTTTGATTATGAACGTTTAATGCGGTTTTGGGTTGTTGTAAGTGTTGAATTGCTTGATGAAATGTGTCTAGGTGTTTTCCTCGTCAAATTACCTTTCCGATGATATAAGATACATGTTCTAATTGTTTGCGGATCATAAGATGTGGTTATTTGGTTTTAGCTCGTGCATACTTGTGAAAAACAGAAAAGTGTCTGCCCAGATGGTGGCGCGGCGCGCCCCATCCCCGCGCGGCGCGCCAAAGTGGCCTGTCCAATTTTGTCGATTTTTGAATAATGTTTGCTATGCTACACACCCCCGATCAACATGAAACTTGGACAACATGCTCATATATGATTTCTAAGCTCATGAAAATAGTTCGGGACCCGACCCGACCCCATTGACTTTTTCGTTGACTTTGACCAAGTTTGACTTTTAGTCAAACTTAACAAAACACTTATGCAATCGTTCTAATCTTATTTTATACTTGATTCTTGCATGAAACTTGACAACGTGATTCACATGCTACATAATCGAGTCGTAACGAGCCATAGGACTAATTGAACACATTTCACCCGACCTTGTGTCGTAACCGGTTAATTGATACAACTTATTTGTTTAGGTCAAGGCTAAGCAACTTTCATGCATACGTTACTTTGTGAAGTACTTTTATACTCGTGCACTCGAGGTGAGATCATAGTCCCACTTTTTCAACAACTTTTTATACTTTTAAATTGTGGGCTGAGAAACATATACTTTGTTACATTTTGTACTACTTGCTTTTATACTTTGAACACAAGTACAAGGAAAACAAACATTCCACAGCGAGTTAGAACAAAAATCCTCAATTCGATTATCATTAGTTACACTTGCAGGGTGTAAGCGAGAACTTATATTGTGTGGCCATACGGGTTTGACAAACCCTCATTACGGACGGTTCGCTACCGTCTACGGATGAAATATATTTTCGAGAAATAGTGTATGTTCTAACACTATTGTGATGGGGTTCTATGGAAGGAAACGTTAAGTCTTGATAATTGGGTGCTCGCGAACAATACTTTTGGAATGCAAACGATTTTGATAATCAACTATGGGAATACTAAATCTTGTGGTTCAAAAACAACGTTTACAAACACCTATGATTTCACCAACGTTTTTCGTTGACAGTTTTCTATATGTTTCTCAGGTTCATACTTGGCTATTTGATACATGCTTCCGCGTACACTCATACTTGCTTGGAGTCGAGCATACATGCATACACTCTGATTTCTTGCTTGGGGTCAAGCATACATACATACATACGCTAGGGATAGCACTTTTGGATTCAAACTTTTGTTTACATACTTACGCTATTTATAGCAACTGTGTTTTTCAACTTATATTATGTCGCAAGTTATTTCATTTATACTTTATGACTTTTGTAAACTTAGACTTGTTGTCAAACGGTTTTGTAAACTAAACTTGCAAGTCTTGTACCTTTCAAATGAATGCGACATATTTTTGGTCAAACGAGTCTCATATAGGGACTACGACCACGCAACGGGACCTAAGTTAACGGCGCCGTCAATAACGGTTTTGGTCGGGTCGTTACAAGTGGTATCAGAGCGTTGGTTGTAGGGAACTAGGATATGCATTAGTGTGTCTGACAGAGTCGTTAGGACGCATTAGTGAATCTAGACTACAACCGGATAGTTAACCATTGCATTCTGACATACATTTGCTATAGATAGCACTTACTTGACTACTTGTGCATTATACTTGAGTCATTCTTAGGCAAACTTCTTAATGGTACCAAGTTTTCATCTTACGAACTCGTATTCCGCCACTTTTTGGTAACACACGTAAATTCATGATTCATACACGTATGGATGACGACGACTTCATTAGTCACACTTGTTCGGGAACTCTGTCTCCCGGATTGTTATTTGCCACCATTTCAACTTACTATCGGTTTCCCACTGGTGTTTCTTACTATCTACTTTTTGGTGTTACTACCATCACTACTCTAGGTGAGTATCGTCATCAACATTTATCACTACGGTTGCGTGCTACTCGTTATCATGACTCGTTACTCTTTTCATACCTGAATACCTTATTGTCTGACTCGAACCACATTGACGTGAACAATCATTTATACACTTCCCTCGGGGAACGCTTCTTTATAGTTGCACTAATTCTTTCGATTCAATACGAGTCACGTTAGAGACGTCGTTACACTTTGTTTATTTTAAATTTTCACGATTACACGAACTTGATTCTATGGAGTGATGTGGGAATGGAGGTATGAGTTAGCGTAATATAACGTCATTTGATCAACGTAGTTATATTACGGTAAGACATACCAAAGTTCTAGTGACACGTGATGGTGGTTAGACTCGATCAACCTAAACACCACCATGAGCCATGTACATGACTTTATTTTTCTTGTTTGGGATATCCGAAAACTCTGAGAATATTGATAACAACCATACCCGGGACACATCTTCGATTATTATCGAACCATATTTATGCTTCCGAATGAATGACAAATTCTTCCGACTTCAAACATATGTTACACGTGTGTACTATCTCGTTTTCTTATAGTTTTTATGGACGAACTACAAAATGCTTGGTATGCCCACATCGAGGCGGAAATTTCTCTCGTATTACACTCGTACTTCCGTTTAAGGAAAATATTTTATCTAAATTCTCAATGGAGGGAGAGACTCTTCACGTTATACTAGTATTCGCCACGAGGGTGAATAGTCCTAACGAACGTTTTCGGAAACCTATAAATCTTTCGCGGCGTGAAATTCTCGAGAAACAGAAACTTGTTCTAACAAACATTTTCAAGTCCTAACAAACTTGTTCGAATATACCTTACAGAACTGTACCTCATTTCGGATCGAAATCCTCGTTTCACTTCTAGATTTCGGAGTGCTTTTCGAAAAGCCTTGGGACCACGTTTAAACATGAGTACAACACATCAACCACAACCCGACGGACCGAGCAAACATACGATTCAAACCTTGGAAACCATAAAACGAATTTGCGTTATCAACTTCAATTTACTTGAGAAAAGTAGTTGCCTTTAGCCGAATTCTCTTACTACAATAATTTTCATTCGAGTATTAACGTCACACTTTTCGATGACCCGTATAGCCGTAATTGTCGTTTTCTTAAATTGTTGAACCGAAGTAGGTGACAAGCGAACCACCGGACCCGAAATCATTCATGAAACAACCCGAAAATTTTTCAATTCCAAGAAAGGCTCAAGGCGGATCGTAGTCGCCAAAAGAACTATGCCGATGTTAGACGTGAACCTCTCGAATTCCAAGTGGGCAACCGCGTAACGTTAAAAGTCGCACCTTGAGAAGGTGCAATCCGTTTCGGGAAACATAGAAAGCTAAATCTGCGATACACAAAACCTTTTAGAATCCGGGGGCGTTTTGAACCCGTTACTAGCCGTTTAGATTTTCCGACACGTTTGAGTCTCCGTTCATCCTACATTCTATGAATCAACTTACAGAAGTGTCTTGCGAAACAAGAACTTGTTATTCCTTTTCGATAAGCTTACTATCGACGATAAACTTCATTCCTAGGAGGACCAGTTGAAACCATGAATTGTGAACCCAAACTTTAAGACGACGTTAAACCCCGACCGTCAAAGTTCGTTGAAATACCCTAGAACGTATTCCTCCCTCACTCGTAGAATTGGCAACACAAGATCTCGAGGAAGATTCAACAACTACTACTTCCAACTAAATTTCGGGACGAAATTTCTTTTGAGGTGTGGATAATGTAACATCCCGCGTTTTTCCGTTAAATTTATTTTAATACCGTCTTTTTTTTTAATAACATCTTTCGTCACCTATATTCGTACACTTCGTTAACTAATGTTCTTGATAATCCCGTTACTCGATTACAACATCTCTCGTTAACTTGCGTTTTAAAAGTATTCGATCGGTTAAATCCCGCACCCGCTTTGAAACTCGAGGGACCGGAGTTGCCAAATGGGCAAACTAGTTGACTAGGTCAACTAGTCAACCCATTTTTCTACCATTCATTCATTCCATCATCTCCCTCATCTCTTTTCTCTCCATCTCAAGAACACACACATAAACCCATTCCATTCATTCATCATCTAAATTCAATCTTGGAAGCTCACAATAAATTCGACTACATATTCTTGATCCTCTCATCATTCTCTACGATTTGATACTAACTACACCGATTTTGGGTAACATTTCTAAAACTCTAGATTTCTATAAATTCGTGTTTTTGACTTGAAATTGTGTTAGTTAGTGTCTATGGCTCGTGTCTAGCATGAATATATGTTTTGTTTGCTCGATTTGTTGATTTGAGTAACTAGTTTGAACTTTTGAAGTGGGTTAGCTTAATCTTTGATTTTGGATGATTAAAAGTTGTTTAATTGTTAAAGTTCATGTTTTAATTGTGTTACTAGTATCATTAGCTACATTTTGATGTGTAGGTTGATTAAGAAAACTTCAAAAACCCGATTAAGGATTTTGTGATGTTTGACTAGGGTTTGATAGTTCTTGACATGAACTTTTGATGCTTGAATGCCATGAAATGTTAATTGTTAGTGTTTAGTAGTAATGTATGCTTGATTACCTTCAAAACGGCATATCATACATGTAAATTGGTTGCCCGAATCATGAAATGCGTTTTTAGAACTTGAAACTTTGATTATGAACGTTTAATGCGGTTTTGGGTTGTTGTAAGTGTTGAATTGCTTGATGAAATGTGTCTAGGTGTTTTCCTCGTCAAATTACCTTTCCGATGATATAAGATACATGTTCTAATTGTTTGCGGATCATAAGATGTGGTTATTTGGTTTTAGCTCGTGCATACTTGTGAAAAACAGAAAAGTGTCTGCCCAGATGGTGGCGCGGCGCGCCCCATCCCCGCGCGGCGCGCCAAAGTGGCCTGTCCAATTTTGTCGATTTTTGAATAATGTTTGCTATGCTACACACCCCCGATCAACATGAAACTTGGACAACATGCTCATATATGATTTCTAAGCTCATGAAAATAGTTCGGGACCCGACCCGACCCGACCCCATTGACTTTTTCGTTGACTTTGACCAAGTTTGACTTTTAGTCAAACTTAACAAAACACTTATGCAATCGTTCTAATCTTATTTTATACTTGATTCTTGCATGAAACTTGACAACGTGATTCACATGCTACATAATCGAGTCGTAACGAGCCATAGGACTAATTGAACACATTTCACCCGACCTTGTGTCGTAACCGGTTAATTGATACAACTTATTTGTTTAGGTCAAGGCTAAGCAACTTTCATGCATACGTTACTTTGTGAAGTACTTTTATACTCGTGCACTCGAGGTGAGATCATAGTCCCACTTTTTCAACAACTTTTTATACTTTTAAATTGTGGGCTGAGAAACATATACTTTGTTACATTTTGTACTACTTGCTTTTATACTTTGAACACAAGTACAAGGAAAACAAACATTCCACAGCGAGTTAGAACAAAAATCCTCAATTCGATTATCATTAGTTACACTTGCAGGGTGTAAGCGAGAACTTATTTTGTGTGGCCATACGGGTTTGACAAACCCTCATTACGAACGGTTCGCTACCGTCTACGGATGAAATATATTTTCGAGAAACAGTGTATGTTCTAAAACTATTGTGATGGGGTTCTATGGAAGGAAACGTTAAGTCTTGATAATTGGGTTCTATGGGAATACTAAATCTTGTGGTTCAAAAACAACGTTTACAAACACCTATGATTTCACCAACGTTTTTCGTTGACAGTTTTCTATATGTTTCTCAGGTTCATACTTGGCTATTTGATACATGCTTCCGCGTACACTCATACTTGCTTGGAGTCGAGCATACATGCATACACTCTGATTTCTTGCTTGGGGTCAAGCATACATACATACATACGCTAGGGATAGCACTTTTGGATTCAAACTTTTGTTTACATACTTACGCTATTTATAGCAACTGTGTTTTTCAACTTATATTATGTCGTAAGTTATTTCATTTATACTTTATGACTTTTGTAAACTTAGACTTGTTGTCGAACGGTTTTGTAAACTAAACTTGCAAGTCTTGTACCTTTCAAATGAATGCGACATAATTTTGGTCAAACGAGTCTCATATAGGGACTACGACCACGCAACGGGACCTAAGTTAACGGCGCCGTCAATAACGGTTTTGGTCGGGTCGTTACAAAACGATCGGAAAAATCCGGGTCGTTACAACCGCAGAATAACCATTTTCATTCAATTTCATATTTGGATTTTGACCTATCAGAATCCAACAAGTGGCATAATGAAGAAAACATTTGACAAAATAAAATTTGTTAGAAACAAACAAATTAATTATGAGAAATTTTGTTAAGAATCTACGCTAACAGAATCCTAGCTAACTGTTCCTAGCTAACTGTTAAATTCCTTATTACATTTATTTATCGCAATTTATTTATCGCAATTTTAATTCTCGCAATTTTATTTATCATCATTTAATTTCTGTTATTTATTTTACGCACTTTATCGGGACACGTATACAATGTTTTGACATATCATATCGACGTCATCTATATATATATTATTTGGAATAACCATAGACACTCTATATGCTGTAATGCTCGAGTTCGCTATACAGGGTTGAGGTTGATTCTTAAATAATATATATACTTTGAGTTGTGATCGAGTCTGAGACATGTATATAATGGGTCACGACACGTATCAATTAATTCGAATATTATATATTATACTATATATGAATTGTTGAACTATTAATTGTGGACTACTAACTGTGAACTAATAACATTGGACAATTAAAATGAATTAAAATATTGATTTATAACATATGCGACTTGATTTCATCTTAAACCTCATTTGTATCTTGACGATTACAATCTGCGTTCAAACCTTTCATGATTCTTGAAAACACCTGAATCGAGAGGATGAACCAACCGCACTTCATCTACGGAAGGAAAGATTGATGCATACAGTTATGCACCCGAAAACACTCGGAACCTGAGTAAACATTTAACACGTAGCTGTGCTAATTCCTTTAGCGTTATTGTTACCGAAAATAACTTTGCAACTCCTGTTCGAGATAGCCAGTTTTGTCACAGCTCCATCAAGTCAACTTCGACTTTTCATTCGAAACAACCTTATTATAACCTTGATATATATGCCTGCTCTTTTATTGTTACAGGGGAACCTTTTATATTCCATCATATTACCAGCAGACGTACCAGCAACCTCGTTGCTCCTTGGCTTAAATCTCTACGACAAATCACTATATTTATCTATTGAAGTCTTATCATGAACTCATCGGCATCTTGTAACGATAATTACCATACCAAATACCAAGAGGCATCAATCGATAATCTCGGATTTCTCAGCGATTCTACGATAATAATTATATATATATATATATATATATATATATATATATATATATATATATATATATATATATATATATATATATATATATATATATAACTTCTATCTCCTGAATTTACGAACTTCAATTCTGAATTTCTGAAAAGCACTTTCGCCTATGAATCAGTTTTCTGAGTTTTGAAAAAGCTGATAAAGCAGTGAAAACTGAAGACTGCCTTAACAGTCAAAAGTTTGATGATAAAGAGTGGAGTGTTGAAAAAGCTCAAAGATTTTGATACAAAAAAAATAAAAAATGAATTGAGCAAACCATGAAGGAGACTATGAACAAATCACAAGGAGTAAACTTGTACATAAAGAATCCTGATGATTCTGTTCTGATGAAATCTTTAGCGAATACCTTGCTCCTTAGTTATTCTAAATTATTGTGAATTAATTTCTTCATCACAATTTGATTATAAAAACATAAGATATCATCGTATCTTTCATTATAAATATCCACAATATTTCTGAATATATTGATGTGCGTTTTAGTGGTGTACGAAATAGTTATCAGTTTTATATTATTTACTACAGGAAATTACCTAAATTAAACTAAAACACAATAGGCAAGTATACCTATCGTGTAGTAATATAGCTAAGGTAAAGTCCGGGAGGTCGATCCGTGGACACTTTTATTGGGTGCTCTACTAGGGTTAACTAGGTAAATTAAGTAATTAAGTTAGAGTTAGTAATTTATATTAATTTTAGTAACTTTGGGGGATTTACCGTTTAATGACCGGATTGTCTTTTTAGCTTTTCTTTTTAATTTAAACCACAAGATAATAAATTTAAACTAGATTATAGCAATGAAGTAAATAAAAATTACTGCGGTAAATAAATATTACTTTAACTAAACGAGATGAAAATACAATAAAAAGAGTATTATGCTTATTTAACTTCCGTAGTTATAATGTTTGACTTTTACTTTTTTACTTTTTTTTTTACCCTGGGTTAATTTTCCTTGCACCCGTAGAATATTTAATATGTCCACCTGGAGTTGTCTAGCGCAGTCCTATAATTACAAGCATCAAATGCGAGTGTCCTCCTCATTCTATCTTGTAACCACAGTTAAATATTCTAACTAATTACTATTTAGATGGTTTGGCGCGGTTGTCACGTATATCAATAATTACACCAGTTGTCACTGAATGTAACCCACCTTAATTTTAACTAGTCTTTTAACCATTAATCCATTCACATGTCCGTTTCAATGAATAATATACCATATATAAATAACCCGTCTTCCGTGTCCGGTCAACGTATGTGATTATTTATACATATAGTAAATTATAAGTAGTGGTAATTTAACAAGTTGTCACGTAATTATTTTACCATACCCATTAATAGTAAAAACCCCAATTTCCCTTAAGGTCGTTCTTTATCTAAATATTAATCGTTGTACAAATTTAGATTAACCCATTTCCTATTTTTAGTCAAACATAATAACTACTTTGGTTAAATAAGCATAATATTAAATTAGTTACTAGACATGGTAAAAGAATAAATAACACTTACAGAAAAGTTCTTAGCTTCCATTATTTCGATGCGGTAGAAACTTGATAGAAAATCACCCGTGCGATAATCTTTTTACAATACCCAAACTACTAATTACTAGAAGTGAAATAGAAATTGAAAATAGAAGTACTCCGTAACTACACCACTTCTCAGCTCTCTCTGACTCCTCCTCTATCTTCTTATATCACATAAAGCAAGATTATAATAATGATTGGTGTTTGTGAGTTGTCTCCTCCCATATGCATCTATGACTTTTATCCAACTCAAAAGTACAAAGTAATTATTCTTAATATATAAAGAATTATGAGTTATGGGTTGTGATTTGTGAGATGTATCCCCAACCATATACGTACTCATCTTCATTTAAATATCAATTTTTGAATTGAATATATGATTGTGCCTTGAGTTGGTGAGCATTTGTCTGACCACTTGAATTATATATATGTTCAGTTCTATTGAGCATCCAATAATATACTCCGTAAAATCCATCGTGCATACCCCAACCATCCATGAATTCCGTATTGAAATTCTTCTTCTTATTTCTTTAAGATCAAAAGTAGCAGCCAACATGATAAGTGGAGACCAAGACCAACTTATTAATTTTATTTATATCTTGTGTGCTTTATTGACTTGTATCTTGCATTTCTTTCACTTGTACACTTTTAGATGATAATTTGTACCTTGCGTGTTTTGGCGTTTTCTTGACATATTCTTTAATCTTCATTTTCGCACTCCGTGTTCACTTTTATTTATTTATACAATCACAATAGAAAAGTGATATAAAAACATATACAAACTTATTATTTCGGACTGATATTGTACCTAAATATATGTTCATTTTGAGCAATATCAAAATTCCCACACTTGAACATTGCTTGTCCCCAAGCAATTACTGAATTAAAACTGCTCCGATAATAGAAAATCACACTTCACACAATTTACTCCTTTATTTTCACACTCTATTTTTCACACTTTATACAATGATAATGATTTCTTTTTCATGTCACGATACAAATTCCATTAATTCAATTCATAACACGAACAGGTTTCAAGTTAATGAAACTTAAGGGTCGTAGTTAAAGTCTTACGTGACTTAGAAAAATTTGGATCCTTAGGGAAAATAGGAACCTGATGAAAATGTTTTGTATTTTGAAAATGCATGCTAGTTTTTACACTAGACACGTTTTTCGGATTAACCCATCACCGATGTAAGTTTTCATAAACATTTTGTGGGTTGTGGGTTTCGTATCTTCTTTTGATTTTAAGCTAAAAACTTCCGGTTTTGTGTACCCACTGCTAACCCTGTGTTTGGAAAGCACACATCTAGTTTACTTGTTCCGTATATTACCTCACGGCAAACGACTGTCCGGTTGCAAAGGAGAGCGATGAACAAGAAACTGTTAAGGCGATGTCTTTTAAGACATTGCATAAAATCATGGTCAATATCGTGTCGGATGCAATTACTATCCCTTGTAGGAGAAATAGTAAAGATCACCCTAAAAGTTTTTGGTCTGGCACAAGGTCCTGTCTTCGACCATGCTATGCAACCACCGTTCGTACGGTTGACACCCGATTTAGTTCAGGTGACCTAGTGAATTTCGGTAAATTCCTAGGATTTTACGTTCAACAGTAATGAACGTACTGAAAATAATTTCTTTGAAAACAAATCAGTTTTTATTTTTCAAAACATTTTCTCGATCAAGTTCGAGTATAGATATCATCGAATTCCATGAGTTTGTAATTCTCAATCTTTAATGTCAATCTCAAAGATTGAGTAATATCAGGCTTAAATGCTGATTTTTAATCTTTAAGGAGATTATCCTTTCTGGGGATCTGGTTCATCAGTCTTATCCAGCTGATTTGCAAGGCGTCCTCCCCATTTTACGAGACAGATCCTCTCATGGATAGAATAAGTCTGACCACTTGGCTGTAGTGACCCGAACTTTTCCATGTTTATATATATATATATTAAATGAAATTGTTATTTACATGATTAAGTGTTTCCAACATGTTAAGCAATCAAACTTGTTAAGACTTGATTAATTGAAATAGGTTTCATATAGACAATTGACCACTCAAGTTGACCGGTAATTCACGAACGTTAAAACTTGTAAAAACTATATGATGACATATATATGGTTATATATATAGTTAACATGATATTATGATAAGTAAACATATAATTAAGTTTATTAACAATGAACTACATATGTAAAAACAAGACTACTAACTTAATGATTTTGAAACGAGACATATATGTAACGATTATCGTTGTAACGACATTTAATGTATATATATCATATTAAGAGATATTCGTACATCATAATATCATGATAATATAATAATTTAAAATCTCATTTGATATTATAAACATTGGGTTAACAACATTTAACAAGATCGTTAACCTAAAGGTTTCAAAACAACACTTACATGTAACGACTAACGATGACTTAACGACTCAGTTAAAATGTATATACATGTAGTGTTTTAATATGTATTCATACACTTTTGAAAGCCTTCAAGAAACTTATCAAAATACTTCTACTTAACAAAAATGCTTACAATTACATCCTCGTTCAGTTTCATCAACAATTCTACTCGTATGCACCCGTATTCGTACTCGTACAATACACAACTTTTAGATGTATGTACTATTGGTATATACACTCTAATGATCAGCTCTTAGCAGCCCATGTGAGTCACCTAACACATGTTGGAACTATCATTTGGCAACTAGCATGAAATATCTCATAAAATTACAAAAATATGAGTAATCATTCATGACTTATTTACATGAAAACAAAATTACATATCCTTTATATCTAATCCATACACCAACTACCAAAAACACCTACAAACACTTTCATTCTTCAATTTTATTCATATAATTAATCTCTCTCAAGTTCTATCTTCAAGTTCTAAGTGTTCTTCATAAATTCTACAAGTTCTAGTTTCATAAAATCAAGAATACTTCCAAGTTTGCTAGCTTACTTCCAATCTTGTAGAGTGATCATCCAACCTCAAGAAATCTTTCTTATTTACAGTAAGATATCTTTCTAATATAAGGTAATACTCATATTCAAACTTTGATTCAATTTCTATAACTATAACAATCTTATTTCGAGTGGAAATCTTACTGAACTTGTTTTCGTGTCATGATTCTACTTCAAGAACTTTCAAGCCATCCAAGATCCTTTAAAGCTAGATGTAGTGACCTGAACTTTTCCATGTTTATATATATATTAAATGAAATTGTTATTTACATGATTAAGTGTTTTCAACATGTTAAGCAATCAAACTTGTTAAGACTTGATTAATTGAAATAGGTTTCATATAGACAATTGACCACCCAAGTTGACCGGTGATTCACGAATGTTAAAACTTGTAAAAACTATACGATGACATATATATGGTTATATATATAGTTAACATGATTATATTATAAGTATGTATCTCATTAGGTATTTTAACAATGAGTTATATACATAAAAATGAGACTATGAATTTAAGAAACTCGAAAACGATATATATAACGATTATCGTTATAACAACGTCTTACTAGGTACATATGAATCATATTAAGATATTTATACACTTGGTTAATTATGTTAAATGATAAGTAAATATATCATTAAGTATATTAATAATGAACTACATATGTAAAAATAAGACTACTAACTTCATGTTTTGAAACGAGACATATATGTAACGATTATCGTTGTAACGACATTTAATGTATATATATCATATTAAGAGATATTCGTACATCATAATATCATGATAATATAATAATTTAAAATCTCATTTGATATTATAAACATTGGGTTAACAACATTTAACAAGATCGTTAACCTAAAGGTTTCAAAACAACACTTACATGTAACGACTAACGATGACTTAACGACTCAGTTAAAATGTATATACATGTAGTGTTTTAATATGTATTCATACATTTTTGAAAGACTTCAAGACACTTATCAAAATACTTCTACTTAACAAAAATGCTTACAATTACATACTCGTTCAGTTTCATCAACAATTCTACTCGTATGCACTCGTATTCGTACTCGTACAATACACAGCTTTTAGATGTATGTACTATTGGTATATACACTCCAATGATCAGCTCTTAGCAGCCTATGTGAGTCACCTAACACATTTAGGAACCATCATTTGGCAACTAGCATGAAATATCTCATAAAATTACAAAAATATGAGTAATCATTCATGACTTATTTACATGAAAACAAAATAACATATCCTTTATATCTAATCCATACACCAACGACCAAAAACACCTACAAACACTTTCATTCTTCAATTTTCTTCATCTAATTGATCTCTCTCAAGTTCTATCTTCAAGTTCTAAGTGTTCTTCATAAATTTCAAAAGTTCTAGTTTCATAAAATCAAGAATACTTCCAAGATTGCAAGTTTACTTCCAAGTTTTCTAAATCCATTCCAAGTAATCATCCAAGATCAAGAAACCTTTGTTACTTACAGTAGGGTATATTTCTAATACAAGGTAATAATCATATTCAAACTTTAATTCAATTTCTATAACTATAACAATCTTATTTCGAGTGGAAATCTTACTTGAAATTGTTTTCGTGTCATGATTCTGCTTCAAGAACTTTCAAGCCATCCAAGGATCCTTTGAAGCTAGATATATTTTTCTCATTTCCAGTAGGTTTATCCAAGGAACTTGAGGTAGTAATGATGTTCATAACATCATTCGATTCATACATATAAAGCTATCTTATTCGAAGGTTTAAACATGTAATCACTAGAACATAGTTTAGTTAATTCTAAACTTGTTCGCAAATAAAAGTTAATCCTTCTAACTTGACTTTTAAAATCAACTAAACACATGTTCTATATCTATATGATATGCTAACTTAATGATTTAAAACCTGGAAACACGAAAAACACCGTAAAACCGGATTTACGCCGTCGTAGTAACACCGTGGGCTGTTTTGGGTTAGTTAATTAAAAACTATGATAAACTTTGATTTAAAAGTTGTTATTCTGAGAAAATGATTTTTATTATGAACATGAAACTATATCCAAAAATCATGATTAAACTCAAAGTGGAAGTATGTTTTCTAAAATGGTCATCTAGACGTCGTTCTTTCGACTGAAATGACTACCTTTACAAAAACGACTTGTAACTTATTTTTCCGACTATAAACCTATACTTTTTCTATTTAGATTCATAAAATAGAGTTCAATATGAAACCATAGCAATTTGATTCACTCAAAACGGATTTAAAATGAAGAAGTTATGGGTAAAACAAGATTGGATAATTTTTCTCATTTTAGCTACGTGAAAATTGGTAACAAATCTATTCCAACCATAACTTAATCAACTTGTATTCTATATTATGTAATCTTGAGATACCATAGACACGTATACAATGTTTTGACCTATCATGTCGACACATCTATATATATTTCGGAACAACCATAGACACTCTATATGTGAATGTTGGAGTTAGCTATACAGGGTTGAGGTTGATTCCAAAATATATATAGTTTGAGTTGTGATCAATACTGAGATACGTATACACTGGGTCGTGGATTGATTCAAGATAATATTTATCGATTTATTTCTGTACATCTAACTGTGGACAACTAGTTGTAGGTTACTAACGAGGACAGCTGACTTAATAAACTTAAAACATCAAAATATAATAAAAGTGTTGTGAATATATTTTGAACATACTTTGATATATATGTATATATTGTTATAGGTTCGTGAATCAACCAGTGGCCAAGTCTTACTTCCCGACGAAGTAAAAATCTGTGAAAGTGAGTTATAGTCCCACTTTTAAAATCTAATATTTTTGGGATGAGAATACATGCAGGTTTTATAAATGATTTACAAAATAGACACAAGTACGTGAAACTACAATCTATGGTTGAATTATCGAAATCGAATATGCCCCTTTTTTATTAAGTCTGGTAATCTAAGAATTAGGGAACAGACACCCTAATTGACGCGAATCCTAAAGATAGATCTATCGGGCCCAACAAGCACCATCCAAAGCGGATGCTTTAGTACTTCGAAATTTATATCATATTCGAAGGGTGTCCCGGAATGATGGGGATATTCTTATATATGCATCTTGTTAATGTCGGTTACCAGGTGTTCACCATATGAATGATTTTTATCTCTATGTATGGGATGTGTATTGAAATATGAAATCTTGTGGTCTATTATTATGATTTGATAATATATAGGTTAAACCTATAACTCACTAACATTTTTGTTGACGTTTTAAGCATGTTTATTCTCATGTGATTATTAGGAGCTTCCACTACCGCATACTTAAATAAGGATGAGATTTGGAGTCCATGCTTGTATGATATTGTGTAAAAACTGCATTCAAGAAACTTATTTCGTTGTAACATATTTGTATTGTAAACCATTATGTAATAGTCGTGTGTAAACAGGATATTTTAGATTATCATTATTTGATAATCTACGTAAATCTTTTTAAACTTTTATTGATGAAATAAAGGTTATGGTTTGTTTTAAAATGAATGCAGTCTTTGAAAAACGTCTCATATAGAGGTCAAAACCTCGCAACGAAATCAATTAATATGGAACGTTTTTAATCAATAAGAACGGGACATTTCAGTTGGTATCCGAGCGTTGGTCTTAGAGAACCAGAAAATTTGCATTAGTGTGTTTTATCGAGTTTGTTAGGATGCATTAGTGAGTCTGGACTTCGACCGTGTTTTCTTTAAAAATGATTGCTTAACATTTTTGTTGGAAACTATATATTATTAACATGTATATATTATGTGATATATTAATCTCTTAACATGTTTGATATTATGTGATAGATGTCTACCTCTAGCACAAATCCCATTGACTCACCTAATAATAACGAAGAGTCGAATATATATTGGACTGATTCACAAGTTCCCGAAGAAGAACCGGAAGAAGAATCAGAACCGGAAGAGGAGGAACCAGAGGAGGAAATAGAACTGGTGGGGGAAATAATAAAACGGTTAAGTAAAAGAAAATCATCAACCAACCGACCAAGGTTAATTATGGTCAATGGTGTTTTCGCCAAGGAAGCAAAATATTGGGAGGATTACCAATTCTCCGATGAATCGGATTCCGACGAGAATTCCGATGATGTTATAGAAATTACCCCAACTGAATTTAAGAAGGCAAAAGAAAATAATAAGGGAAAGGGCATAAAAATAGAGAAATCTAATTCCAACCCCGATGAACTTTATATGTATCATCAACATCCGTATTTCTTAAGTTGTGACAATAACCCGGGAATCTCTAAACCACCAGGTTTTTCTAAACCAATGTGGAAAATGACGGCTCGTATTAGGGGAACATCATATATCCATAGAAACTTGGCAAAACGAACCAAAACCGAAGAAGAAGAAACGAGCGAGTCGAAATAAGATAGTTGTATTCGTGTGGTGTAATATATGTAATATAGTGTGCTTATGCTTTATGATATATGTAAAAATTGCTTGTATTAATAAGTAATTTTTTTTATGAATCTAACTCTTGTCTATTTTACAGTATAAAAACACAAAATGGATAGACAACCCAATATTTTAAGAGACCTACCCGGAGACATGATTGATGAAATCTTGTCTAGAGTCGGTCAGAATTCCTCAGCACAACTATTTAAGGCGAGATCAGTTTGTAAGACATTCGAAGCACGTTCCAAGAATGCCTTGATTTATAAAAGGCTTTCGTTCGAAAGATGTGGATATCACATCGGGAAATCCATAAATTACGATGTGTTTACTTTGACGCATATATTGCGGGGAACCCAAATGCTATTTTACGCAACGGGTTAAGAAATTATTTTGACTCAATATATCCGAATACAGGACTTCGTGATTTAGAAAAAGCGGCTAACATGCAACATAAGGAAGCATGTTATGCTTACGGGTTAGTAATATTCGCTTCTCACCAAAGTGAGAACAAGAACATCGGGCTACAACTATTAAACAAAACGTTCCCACAAGTGACGGAGTCGGTAATTGGGGTAAGAAATGAGGTTTTTAGGTTATTACGAGACTGTTGGTCATTACGTAACCCTCGTCCCTTTGACGACGTTACAACAAGCTGTCTTATCAACGACCATAACGGTTATGTTCCACAAGACCAAGGATGGGAAGTAGTCCTAGTAAAACCAGAATGCATGACTTGTTTCTGGACGTATGAATTACGTGTCTTTATTGCCTTTGCTGAACGACTTGTGTACTAGCTAGAATTATCTTCACAACTATCTTGTATCAAAGTTATTGTGTGCTATATTTCATGCTTTATGTAAAATAAGCGGTATTGTAAGTTTGTAAAATATTGTGTAAAAGTTTGAACGCGAAATATTATTATAATCAGTTTTTCATATAGAATTGTAGTAGTTGAATTGTATATTAGCTACTAA